>NC_086285.1:98319779-98665404 GCF_963924245.1 Chroicocephalus ridibundus
TTTTCTTTAATTCAGCATTTCATTCAAACAGAGTTGAGGGAATATTAAGGCAGCAAGCTGAGTAATAAGACAATCAAGATCACAATTTATCATGTGAAAAATCTTTAAATGTTTAAATTAAATCAGATGTGTACTATAGATACTACAGTCCTTCATGCTGAACTAGGAAGAGATGATTAATAGTGAAAATGTACTTGAAAACTTGAAGCTGCAAAGCTTTCCAAATTTTCTTTAATATTTAGTAAGAAATAATGGCAAGGTATACCAAAAATACACCAGGAAAAGCTGATTATTGCCTGATGCTGGACACAGTAAGTTAATAGTTAATTCTGTGATTTAGGTGTTTAGCTTAAGTATCTGACGCAAACGTATATATACTTGTCCCTCTTCTCCCTGTCTCCCAGCCTACACATATGATTAGGGCAATCAGGGCCCTGCTTTATTTTCTGGACCCGACATAGCACAGTTGGTAGGCCGTAAGTGGTTCTAGAGGAACAAGGGCTTAGTTTTAAGCTACAGGAGACGACCTCAGCATTTGCAGTATATGGAAAGGTAAAAGAATTTTTACTGGTTAAAGAGCCTGCACATATCACAGTGTATACCACATGCTTGCATCTACTGTGTATCAAGACGGCCATTTGTTTCACAAGAGACACTTCATCTTTTACATTATGAATCTTCACATCTTTTATGCTTACAAATCCCAAAAATAAAAATCGAAACCGCCTTATTTCTTAAAAAGGCTAAATTTAGTCTGCTATTGTAATACAGAAAGTGGCCAAATGCAGGTTTCTGTATGACTTACATTCACGTAATTCGCATTAATGTAATCTTCATCTCCTTGCAATATTATCCTTGTGGCATCATCTGCACATAAAAAAAATGAAGAGGGAATCAAATTAGCAATTAAAGGGCGTACTTCCCTTCTATTAAGTCAAAAACCTGAGGAACTGCAGACACAAACAGCAGATAGAAACCAAAATAGATAACCATTTAGAAAATAAAACGAACAATTATATGACTTTGGGTATATAATGAAATCTTTAATCAAGAAGTTCAATACAACAGTTTTATAAGCTATCGTTTAGAGGATAAAGCAAAATTGGCAGAAAGTCTGTACTTAATACTCACATGGTAGAACATCTTTGTATCTGTTCTTGTCCATATTCTGAGGTACCTTTGCACATGTAACAGCCAATCCTGGTTTCTTTCTATAAAGTTGCTGCAAGACAGAATTAAAAATGGTAGGATTTTGAGGGATGTGATTATGCTATACACACACTAAGTAGATTCACATGAAAACACACAGACTGAAAAGAAAAATCGTAAGTTACTTTCTTTAATCTTTCTCCTAACCATCTGCAAAATTCACTTGAGAGATTTTTATATTTTTTAACATGACAAGAATTTCTATTACTACTAGCCCATCATCATCTCTAGAAGAATTTCTAGGAAAAAAGACAGCAAGTGTAAGAGTCATTGATACAAACTGTTTCCCTGCAAGGTTGCCTTTTCCTTATAAAACTGTGTGCCAGAAGGCAATCAGAGGTTGAAGGTGGAAGAAGTGAGCAATAAAAGACATCAGAAGAAAAAAAAAAGCTGCAGACCGATATTTTCTGGAATCAACTGTAATACAAAAGATTCAAACAAGCTTCTGTTCTCTGGACTAAAGCCGTCACATTCAACCCTGCAATTACCTGAAAAAACAAAGCTTCAATGCATCACAATCTCTTAACATGTGACTCTCCTTCTTTTGGGCTAACCCCTATCTTGCGAACTTTATCTTGAGTAAACGTAGGCATACAAGTATATAACCAAAACCAAATTTTAAGGTCAAAATGCATTACATGCATTGTACAAAACAATACAAGGTACGGAGGGGTGAAAAACATATCAACAACAACATCAAGAAATGCAATTTTTATGTACTAAATATACATGAAAGCAACTTAAAACTGGGTTATTAACATGGCTACGCCGAAGTTTTATATACTTCACTGAACATTTACCAGAGAGCTCATTATAACTTACATGTTTAATGAACATTTAGAGTATGGTTCAACACATACAATGGAACATTTAGAATATGGTTCCACACATAAAATGGAATGAAAAAAATAGGAGGCTAAAATCCTCTAAGTTGGTTGAGAGAAAAGGAACAATACACAAAAAGCTTATTCTGCCGTAGGTTACTGAACCCTAAGACTTGGTGTCACAGCTCACCATGTTTTTCAACTTGAACACCATAAACAAGCCACATGAGAAGAGAACTTGACAATATATGTAACAACCAAACAGGTTCTATCAGTTATAACTCAAGTTCCATTTTTACTAGAGCCAAGTTGTGATTTCTACTTTTTTTTGCGGAGCCAGGAAAGAATAATTCAATATTAAGTAACAATTCTGGAGCTTCATTATTGTTGCCTGGCAAAAAGTCATTTGCCATTGACAGACTTCTTATAATTCTGCCGAAGTGGAGGAAGATATTTTGGAAAAACTTGATTATTCATAGTTTACTGGCTAATTATTTACTGTTTTAGTAATGTGAATGGAGGGTTTGAGAGCCACCAAAGCTGATGAGGTGACACTGCAGTTATCTCTTAACATGAGATCACTACACAATGAACTCAAACAAAGCTGTCCCCTAGTTTATTAGATTTCAGAAAGGTTTTGTGCTTTTTTGGTAACATCAGTACTATCATTCTATAAATGCTGTCAGGAGGAGTCATAAAAGATCAAATATCCTATAAAGATTATTACAGGTTGTGCACAAATTTAGTCAGCAACTTTGATGATTAACAAAGCATTGAAAGGTTAGTTCATATCTTTTGAGTTACTGTTTCAATGGCCAACAGACTCATTACTATTGCTGCATCGCAACCAGTGCTGTGGATTTTGGAAAGCAGCTATGAACCTTAGTCTACAATTCATTAAAAAAAAAGGGGAATCTTAACTCTCAGAAACGTTGGAAACAAAGCAAACCTCATAAAAAGTAGTGGTTATGCAATAAGCAATACCACAACTCTTCAGCCACCACCGTTAAATCTTACGGCATTTGAAAAACCAGGAAAGGAAAAATATCAAAATGGGGAAAAATCGTATTGCTGTTCTACAGTTTTCAGCATCAGAAAGGGTTACTCCAGAACTCAATGTGAAATTTGAAAGTCATAATAACCAGGGTTTCTCCACAGTTACTACAAATATTTAGATCCATAAAAGCAAAACAAACACAAACATGCATACACTGTACTACTCCCTTGCCACTTGAGAAGCAGATAAATTATTTTTGGGAATTTCTTACACTAACACTGAAGGAACTAATTTAATAAACTATAAAAACATTTTATTAGTCAGTTTTCTATGACATTTCTTGCTAACACACTGAAGAACATGACAAACATTAATTCATTAATCTACACAGCAATTTTCTAAGTTTCATCCTGTATACAGGGGAATCTCACCTATGAGGTAATCTGCCCAAGAAGTAACCATCAATGTTTTAGATCAGCAGGGAGAAACACCACAGAACTGGACATTACAAATGTCCTGGAAATGGAAATAAACACTCCAACACTTTCAAATCAACCTCTAAGAGCAGATAATGACAAATCGTCAAGTTGCTCCTGCTATTCTGTGAAAGAAGGCCGCAAGAGAGAACCTGAAACCCTAACTTAAGGTATAAAAGATGTTTTAGAAGTGTCACCGAGTGACACATAAAAAGAAACAAAGTACAAGACTGACCTCTGTCAAAACCTCACTATTCTACACAACAAAATAATTAAGAAGAAAATATTAATTTAGTGAGCTTTGGGTACTTAAGCTAAAAACATATTCATTAAAACACATTTTTCTCACCAGATGATGTTTTATGCAAGACCGACAACTAATTCTTCCCTATAATAAGTAGTGAAGGGTAAAACTGCTGGGCAAGTCATATTCTTGCTCTCTTGAGATAAGACTGAATGGAAGCAATGCGATTTCCAGTTAATTAAGCTCTTATAGTACTTGCTGGTCACAGCTATTGGTCTATACTAATGGCATTTGAGAGCTGAGTGTTACCTACCTCAAACTGAATAAGGACTGACCCACTTTCCAGCCCTTTCCTTAGCTGCTCCATAGACTCCTCCAGTGTATCACCACCATAATCAGAACAGATAGGAAGAAGAGATTCTGGGAGATTGTGGGAATCAGCTTCGTCTTCTGATTTAGGCTCCACAAACTGTTTAACCACTGAAAGATGTATTGAAAATTAAAATTGGTTACATACAGTATTAATGTGTTTTCAACACATATTAAAATTTACCAGCTTGCAAGAACAACAAAGCCTGCAAAGACAGGGCCTCAGGAAAGCAAACAGCAATACATTTAACTGCATTTCTTTATATACTATATTACTGTGGAAACTACTAAGACTAAAATGTCCTTACGACCTTTCAGAAAACGTAACTCCTCAAGGTGCCTATCTATGAAAGCAAAGATCTTGACTTCGAAGCCCAAAGTGTTTTCCTGCAACTTTGTCCTACAGAATGGACATCCACCATGGTAAAATACAAATGAGCATTGCCTAAAATAAGTTTAGACCATGATTAATGGAATATCTCTGTAAGAAGTTTACATAAGTTTGGACCCTCAACAGCGAAATGAACACAAACATACTCACATTGTACCATTGCCATTCACCTTGCCATTAGAGGAGCAACTGAATTACCTTTTGCAATTTCTTATGCTAACGTTGAAGGCACTAACTCAATAAACTACAAAAAAAAATTATTAGTCAGTCTTCTATGACATTGTTTGCTAACATGTTGACAAACACGACAGACATTAATGAATTAATCTACACAGCAGTTCTGTCTCTATAACTGCTATTGTATCACCAAGCGTGTTCACCAGTGGTTATTCTCTGCAGTCATCAGAATGGCCAAACTTCAGAAAATGGGGACCTGTTCATACTCATGCCTATATAAATGACTGGCATGGGGCCACTGGTTATCTTTAGCTAAGAGCAGACTTCTCTTATCTGCAAGTAGGAAGGGGATTGGAAAAGTTAAGGGAAGACTAAATGCTGCATTATAGTCCTTTCTGCTGGCTCTATAATAGGTGCAGGACTGTTTAGGGAAAACAAGACCAAGAGCACATCTGTATTCCTAGAAACACAAAAAATTTTAAATAAAGCAAATGCTACAGAAGTACGTATCATTTAGGCAGTTTTATTCCCTCCTGTTTCCCAGTGATGCACAATCCCTTCAGATTTTTCAGTTTTAATGTAATCAGAAACTCTGTGCAAAGCCCTTCCATAATCGTGTGCGTTAAGACCTTATCAGAGCTCTTAAGGAAAGCAAATAATAAACTAGAAGCTCTTGGGATCTGCATGTATTTAAATATGGAGCAAGCAAAACTGAGCTGGATGGGTTCCCCAAATTTTAAATATACAGGCTTAAGACCCTGCATATTTCAGAGATTGTCTTCTGTTTGCTGGCAGCAGCTGAGCAAGTAGTCAACACGGGTTAAGCTCAGTATTGTCACAAAATGTCTACTCTAAGAATGAAAAGAAAAGAAAAAAACCAAACCGAAACCCAAAAGAAGTTTACTTGACTTCTTTCATTGTATAATTGTGCTGAGGAACCACCCATGGGTATTTGCAAACCCGCAACTGGGGATTTGTGAAATTATGCTATATTTACAAAAAACCCAAACAAACAAAAAACACTTTTTCAAGGGACTATATGTTCTTATAGATTTTTAGACTTAAAAATTAAGAAATTCTAACTCAATGTATTCTTTGTTGCAGTGGTAAGAACTTACATAGTTAAAACTATTTGTACGACTAGTTCAAATGCAGGGAGATCTACTTTTTAGCACAGACCTATTCCCAGTGCACTGAGAACACATTTATGTAAACAGAAGAGGGTATAACACCAAGCATAAGAGCAACAGTCTCAAAAACATTAGAAGTGAATAAAATTAGCCCAGTTACCTTTCCGTCTGACCAAAAGTGCAAGCTCTCTTGTGTGAGATTCTCTGCTGGCTTTTATGAACATGACCACCTGGTCATGCGTGTGCTCTGAGATATCTCGGCCATTAATTAATACTATCTGATCACCTTCATTCAGTTTTGGAATGCATTTATCAGCCTGTTTCAAGACCAAAGAAACACATTAATGTCATTGCATCCAGTCATATAAGCAGGAATACATCAGGATATTAAGTTCATCACGTAAGCAAAGACTTCAGAGTTCTCCTGACAAGGTTCCATCTTCTGTATCAGAAGTTCTATCAGAAGGTTCAGATCTAAAGCTGTCTTTCTTGCTTCAAAGCCCCTCAATGAAGATGAGAAACAGTTCAAACAGCATATTGATAGCCATAAAAAGAATTCGTATTTATCAAACAGCCATCATCAGATTGGTCTTAAAAATCAGATTTCAGACTCCAAGCCTCAACAAACACTGGTTATAGCCATTTGCAAATGAATTTCTGGAAAAAGTGTTTTGGGCACATGAGATAACGCCCTTCAGTTTTTATGCACTGAATACTGAGAAGTCCAAACATTACTTCGATGAATGTAATTTAAATAACATGACATTCCCCAGGCATGCATTTTTTAAAATTTAAAGAAATCCATAGACATTTCATATTTTTGTTATTTATCACATTCTTGTTTGGTGGATATGAAACAATATCTACAAATAGAGAACATTCTTCCTCACTTCATTCACTGAAAGTTTTAATAGGAAGGTGTGGGTAAGTATTCAACCTACGATGCTCAAGTACCCTGTATTTGTGACAAATTCTTTCTACCTGTGCTGCAGAGAACACTACAACAAAGTTTTCCCCATCACACATGAAAACTTGTGTTATGTCTTGTCTTGGACACAACAATTTAGATTGTTTGGCTTTTTTCTGTCACACCTCTTGTTCTAAGTCCAGTGCAAAGCAATTCAAACTATGACCAGTGTATGAAGATGATGCTACAAAGATGATTAAGGGAGGAGAGCTGAGAGTGTTTAGCATAGAAAGAGAAGGGTCAGGGTGGGATCTTGTCGACGTATATCAATACTTTAAGGGAAGATGCAGCCAGGCTCTCTTCGGTGGCACCCGGTGACAGGACAAAGAGGCAATGGGTACAAACTAAAACAGGAGGCTCCACGTGAACATCAGGAAGTGCTTTTTTACTCTGAGGGTGACTGAGCTCTGGAGCAGGCTGCCCAGAGACATAGTGGAGTCTCCCACCTTGGAGTATTCAAAAGCCATCTGGACATGGTCCTGGGCAACTTGCTCTAGGTGACCCTTGAGGAGAGGGGGTTGGACAAGATTACCCTCCAGGTCCCTTTCAGCCTTCTGTGATTCTGTAATATGAATGTGCAGGATTCTACAACTTTTGAGTGTCAAGTAGTGTAACAATTTTACTTTCATTGCTATCCTAATTTTTATTTTGTCTAGGAAATAAACAGCTAAACAAGAGTGACATAATTACATATACACTCCATTTCATTTGTTATATGAGACAGACCTTTACTGTTATTCTCTATTCATAGTTGTTCCCTGCATTTCCTTAATGCCTGTACAGGTTCCCTGAACTTTATTCATCCAATATTATTAGCCCTATCAAAAAGACATCACCAACCCCCAAAATGTGAACAAGATGTTCTAATTGGACCTGATCCTGGTTATGCCTTGCACTGATGGCTCCTAAAGCAAGTTCATCAGTGATGTACTATATTACCTAGTAAAAAGTAGGAGGAGATGGAAAGTAGTAATGAAAGAGCCAACAAGAAAAAAAATGCAGAATAAAAAAAAAGAGGCAAGGATATGAAAAAGAAAATAAATTGGGGTCCACTTGTGTCAGAATAAAATAAAAGGAAAGAAAACTTAAGACATGTATTAGTGCCATGAAACAGATAAAGGAGAAGGGAATAAGAGATGTATGCAAGAGGAAAAAATCCCAAGCAGAAAAGCTGCTTAAAAATTTTAAAATTGAATAGTTTCCCACAACTTTTTCCAAAGAAATAAGGAAAGAAAATAATGAAGAATAGGGAAGATTGACAATGATTAATAAAAAAGGCAAATGTAAACAGAAGAAGAATGTTAAGTAGGAACAGCCATGGTGTTCTTTAACACTGATTTAAGTAGGTATTCACAGCTCTCCAAAAGACTCCCTTGCCACATATTCTACAATTTACGAAGGCAAGACTGAAGAATGCAACTATGAATGATTGATTTAATCACTCTGAAATATTGTTTGAGATAAAAATTATTCTCTCTGAAATATAATTATTTTAAAAGATAAGTGACATAAAGACCATATCAGGTCAGTCTAGCAGAGTCAAAAAGTCAACAAGAACATGGAGGGAATGGTTTCTGATCTCCTATATTTGTCTATAATTTAGATTTCTTGGCTGGTTGCTGGCTATTATTCTTTATTACAGGAGATTAATGTCTTTGCTCAAAGAAACTTTATTAATCATGTGACATGTTAATGCCTCCACTCTCTTACTAGAATCATCTGACTATATAAAATATATCTTGAAGGAGAATTAATTCCTTCTATGTAAGCATAATTTGTAGATTTTTCAGATACTGAGCTTTTCCAGACAATTAATTACGTTAAAGGCTTCCCGTCCCATTGACACATCCAATGTTTCATTTTATGCTAATCACCTTGTTATTGCTCCAAGAAGCATGCATACAATTTTTCAATGAGAAGTTCTGTTAAATAAAACCATGACAACTTCCTTAGCACCTTAGGACATTAATAATGTTTGTGAAAAAAAATCAGTATAGGATTTTAGTTAAAAAAAAAACCCAACAGATGCAATAAACAGTTGTCCTTTAGATATCATGCTGTCCTACAACAATTTTGGCTACTCTGTCCTACAATCTTCCCAGCATACTAGATTACTCCTATACTAGAGGGGGATTTTTAAAAGAACTTTAGGATGTGAAAGGGAAAATACTGCCTTATCTTGGCGAGTAGATTTGCTTCCCCTCCTCCACAAAAAATATGGTACTTTTTGTAGGAAAGTGGGAAAAAGTGACCTACAAACCTGAGAAATAATCTTAGCAAATAATATTACCAAACAGCATCCCTGAGGACAATTTACAAGGTAATAAGTGAATCTAGAGCAAGTTAAAATACTAGGCAAATACAATGAAGGAAAGGAATCATTGAGCTAAAATAACGTAAAAATGCATTCCATTGACTGCTTAACTTGAACTTTCAAGTATCAGCTTAATTTCATTAAACAGTCAAGAACAGGTGAAATTTAGTTTATGGGAAACAATGTAATCAATGTTAATACTGCTATGGTCTAAAAATAAGTCTATTTTCTTCCTCTTGCTGTAACACGATGTGATTTCTATCACACAACTACTGTTGAGTATACCGTATTGGGTAACTTTTTCCAGTTTATTCCCTGACCCTTGATAACTTGCTCGCTTGGTGGCAAGCTTGGTCTCCTACTAAGGCTGGAGATCTAACTGGCCACTTGCATCTATGCCTATGCCACTAACTGGAGACACTTAAATGAAGTCTGTAAGTTAGAAGACTGGTCCTTTTCCAGGCCAAGAGAAAAAAAAAAAATCAAACCAGACCAATACTGATAATTTCCTACTACTCTTTTATTTCAATAATTATTGTAGTTCATAAACGAGTGCTATGCACTGCAAAAGTCAAGCCACAAATCATCTATGTGACAAAAACAACTTCTCAGACAATCTTGTTTGGCTTGATTTACATCATGACACGTAGGTATCAGTCCTGTGACTGTTATCAAATTTCCAAAGAGTCTACAAGACACAGAGTGCATCAGAGTTTTAGGATTAACCCAGCAACATTTCCTATCAAGTTTGCAGTGAAATTATTTTATAAGAGTTGGGAAATACACTTTGGAAGAAGGTGAGTGAAAAAAAATTTGAGACAGAACAGCATATGTCCTCAGAAATATATGCACCAATTATTTATTTAAAAAATTACCAAGATGTTACATTACTATTATTTCACAATTCAGCAGACGAATTCAATGGCTGTACTGATTCTCATGAGTGTTCTACCTAGTCCATAAATATTTCCAACAAGCAAAAAAAATCCATGGCAACATAAGAATAGAGCAAACATATTCTGCACCCTTTGTCCCCTACAAGTACTTTCCCGTCCTACAAATATTTTTAGCCCGAAGGATTTCCTCAGCCTATTGTCATTTGCCTATTCAGTAACTGCTTGCAGGTTTTTCTCCCAACTATTTGTCCTCTCCTGATCGCCCGCAAAATTATTTTAACTACAGCAGCCTCTGCCAAGGAGTTTCATAGCTCTATCTTATGCATGAAGAACTACTTCACTAAGCATGAAGAATCCGACTTTCACTACCTTAGTTTGATAGCCTGTAGTTCTTCTACTGGAATCCTCTGTGCTCAGTGCTCCTAATCTCGCAGATCTCTACTACATGTCCCTTACACTAGATCTTTTTTCTAGGCTGCAGGGATCCAGACTACTCACTTCTTTAATGAGCACTGTTCCATATCTTCAGTCATTGCTCTTGCCCCTCATCAAACATTTTCCAGTTCAAGACGCACTTTTTGAGATGACAGGGGGAAATAAACATGCCTTCCACTGGTATCTTGTTTGGCTAATGCTTCCACATCTTTTCATCTGTGGTTTAAGAGACTACTGGTCAAATCAATTTCTAAAGAGAATAGCTCAGCTGCTCTCTCATACTGCTTATGGGTTTCTCAGTTCCTATGTGTATGGACCTGTGGGACTGGTGGAGGGAGTAATAAAGGGAGGGATTAAAAGTCTTAAGAATTTACTTACAGGTGATCCTGGAGTTATTCTTGATACCACTAATGGCATTTTTTGATCCACACCACCCTAGAGGAATGGCAAGTAATAACAATCATAAGTATATCACTATAATAAGGATAAGCAGTATTTAAAACAAGTAATCACTTATTTTTGGTTTTATATGAACTTTATGCTCTGCCATTACAGGCAGGGGTAGTAAGACTGAATTTTCATCAGTAAATGGGGGGGGAGGGCGTGGTGTTTTTAATGTTTTTAATGGACTGATTTCCAGTAAACTAGACTCAGTCTTTGCTTGGCCATATATTTTAATAGGCAATAAACAGATCAAATGCAGCTTTTATTATAACCCTACCCTTCAAGCAAGCCTAATTCAGTACTTGAACCTGCAAGGTGGACAGTGTTCTTGGATGTTGTGATGAACCTGCAAGGGATCGGGTAGGATCAAAGCTCCAGACAACTGTATCCCTTATTCTCTTTACATGATGTTCTATCACTGCCCCGCCAATAAATGCCCAAGATCAAACTCCGCCCTGATTTTGATACTATGGCTACTTTACACTACTCTATCTGCTTAAATGGAATTTCAGTGAGGGAATGTAAAAAATTTACAATCGTCAATTACCAACAGTAATTTCCATTTTCTTCATAAATTAATTTTCACCTTTCCAATATTATTTTTAATAGATATATTCATTTGGATAGTACAAACTATTTAACTTGTTTTATAATACAGAGGTCCAATGTATAAACGTTGATGTCTTAAATTAGACTTCCAAGTTCATATTTAAGCAGCCAAACAGGCAATCTGCTTTGGAAATGTGGCATGTCCATAGCGTATGCAACTAAAAGCCACAGAACTAACAGAGGCTTATTTCTGTAAATGTTGTTTTAGCATTTAAGGATTAGGCTGCCACTTATAAAAACTCTCAGTCCATAAGAAATGCCTGTAGAATATACTGCTTTCTCCAAAACATTGCATTAAAAATGAAAAATAATCACAGAGTCAAAGCATAGCATCTCTACAAAGCATTTAAAAATAACTAAAACATTACTGTTTTACCTTTAGATTAAATCCAAACTTCCCGTCTTCATCTGGTATGATACGCACCAAAAGTAAATCTCCCTCAATTAGGTCATTCTGCAACACAAAAAACCAAACCAAAACTTTTCCAATTTTTAAAGGAAAATAGCAGCAAATTAGAAAATAGTGCATCCAAATTTAGATGTGCTGACCAAGAATACTCTATGTAAATCCATATTTAAAATAGGAAGAAGCTAATGTTACAGAATATACTCACGATTGTAACCTTTTAGATTTGAAAATAGCAACACACATAACAGCGAATATGTTCTCTGCTTGCTGTGTCCTAACACTGTTACTCTCATCTTAGCTTTCTCAATTGATAGCTCCTCTTAAAATTTTCGATGTCTTGTCTTTACTAAAGGAGACTTAGAAGGAAAAAACATTAGGCACTACACATTTGAACCAATTCTGCTTTAAGGACTATGAAGTTACTACTTCTTCCCCAGTTTTTCTCCTGTAAATGAGGGCATTGGTATCTTTGCAAGCGATCCACCAGTCAGAAGGATTAAAGTTGGCAGCAGCTACTGGACAGGCAGGTTTGGAGGCTGTTTGGCACCACTCTGGAACAGGCTGGAAAAAGGGGAGGAATGATCCACTACCATAGCGCCAGCTGGGAGGAGCTACTCTAGCCAGCACAGAATTGTGCCTGCTATTAAGACGTACAGTAGCTTGAGTTATCTGATCTTTCCTTGGAGGAATAAGATTTAATCAGTTAAGTATTCCCATTCCACGAGGAACTTCCCCTGGTGATGCTTGTGGAAACCTGGACACTATGGAAATCAATGTCGTTGACAGGCTTGCCTATCATACTGTACACAATCTTGGATAAGCCTGAATAGTAAAGCAAGATTTATTGTTATTACTGCATAAAATACGCTCATCATGGAACATAACCACACTTTTTGTTGGTTGTTAATCTACAGTTCAAAGCTACATTTAGTACTAGTTTTGACTTTAAAAGAAGGAAATCAGACATACCTTATCACAGTAGTACTGACAGGAATCTTCTGTCGAGTTACTTTTTGTAATATTGTCATATGTTTCTAAGAACTGTTTATCGACCCCTTCCAACGCGTAAGAGCCAGAAATGTTACCAACTCCATTGGGAGACTGAGCCAAGGCTTTAGGTGAGGTACGGGTCAGAGAACTCCGTGTTGGACTGTTTCCCAATACATTCCTTCATTTAAAAAACAAAAATAAATATTACAAAGGTATTGTTATCCAGATTTTTAAATTAAATAGCAAAACATCCAAACGTACGGCCCAGTTAACAGCAAGCAAACTTTGTACTTTAGATTTAAAACCACTTCTTGAGGTGCAGGGTAACAGGATTGGGAGTATGATCTAAACCTATAATTTGATCAGCAAACATCCAGAAGAATGGACAAAACAAGAGTAGCAAAATCATAGTATTTGGATGTATCCATGAAATGCACTGTTGCTGTGGTACAGGAAATCACAGTAACAGGAAGAGAGATGAATCCCAGGGAAAAGGCGCTTCAGTTGCCAATCCTACTCATGAAAACCTTCTGCCATGATTCCACTCTCATTCTTGCAAAGCACTTTTCATTCCTCCCTCTCATGACTGCCATCTCAATTTTATCCCTCCGCAAGAAGGTGCTTTGCGGAAAAGTCACAGCAAATTGTCAGAGAAATAGTGACAATGAAAGGTTTAATGACAGTTAATATATTCTGTCATCCAGTCAGCTATAACCATGAAGGACCCAGAATTAAATGGGGGTGCAGACCTGGCTAAGTCAGTCAAGAATTTTAAAATTCAAGGATAACATAAATGGGTGAGTAAACAAACACCTAAATTCTTAGAATTGGCGAAATTGCCTGGTCATGCTCCAGGACAATTCAAACATTCATTTCGTTACATGCCCTCTTCTGAAGAAGATGAAGTGCAGACCTCTGTCTAATACAACTAAACCCCTTCTTTAATTAGATCAAACTCACAGATACCGTACGCATGAACAGATCTGTCTTTATAAACACTACATCGCACTTTGAAAACCTCTGTGCTGGGGAAACCCCAGGTGTAGCTCAGACAGTGTTTCATATCACTAACCGTGTTGCGTATGGCAAAAACTGAGTCCTAGCTACTTGTATTACCCAACTGCAGACAGACCTTGCGCTTACATGACAGATCATCATGCTCAGTGGCAGTACCTCTTGCAAGAATACTCTGCGCTGCTACTGACAACCCAGCACTGCAACGAAGCATATTTGATCCTTGGAAGTACACCTGCTGTTAGTTGTTTATGGCAGTTTATCCCTAAAAGCAACATCAAATTCTCACAGGGTTAAAGTAGCAGAAGTATATGTAAGTAAACCCTGGCACCGAAATTTGTAAATTCAAACATTCATCTCTGCCCTGGTACTAGTCTAGCTAGGTATGTGAGCTTTTCTGAACCGTTTCCAGCAGCAACTGCTAGCTGTCAAAAAAGAAGTAATACTACACTATAGAGGAACGTAGCTTAGGCTTTTAATGTACAGGACTCGCATTGCAGCCAACTTTAATAATGCAAACACTTATTTCTCGGCTTATAGAAATCTGACTGCAACAAACACAAACATTCTGAAAGATGCCATCAAGGAAACTTATTCTTGCCGTAATATTTCTGATGTCGTTTTTATCTGATAGCTTCCAGGACGCGTCATGATGCCTGTGAGGTCAATGGTAAGCAAGTAGGAACACTGTATGTAAATATATCCTAAGAGTTTTTTCAGAACATTGCAATGTTCTGAAAAAACAAAACAAACAAAAAACCCAACAGCAGACATTTCACTTACAAGTTGAGATTAGAGATCATAATGATTTTTCAGTGTAGAAAAAAATAACAGTATCAGAAAAATATGACAATTTTTTTCAGTTAATGCTTTCTGACACTACATAAAGAGTTACCAGATAAAACTGCCAGTGGATTTTTGCATCATTAGTCTTTTACATCAGTTTTTAACCAACTTTTTTGTTAATAGTGACTAGGGGCGTATTAGGACTTAAGAATTTCCACATCCTGGTCGAAAAAAAATATTTTTTTTCCCCCCCACAAATCTTTACAATCTTCATTGGTTTATATGTTTATTTGTGTCTTCTAACCATACAATACCAATACTTTGAAAAATCAGTTCAAGTTATGTATTTTATTATATATCTTAAAGCTAGAGATGCCATAGTAGAAAAGTTCAAAGAAAACTCACTTTGGCGATTCTTGTTCAGACGACCTGTTAAAAAAACAAAACAAAACAGTAAATGAACATAAGTTAAGTCTTGAGGAAAACAATAACTGAACTCTAATGAAAAAAAAATAAAAACGCCTGCACAAAAGCCAAAAGGTGTGCTCACAGTAAATTAAAGAATACTTAATCCCGTGCTGAAAGTCTGAATCAGACAATTATGAAATATATGACACACTCGACAAAAATCCCAGGACGGCTTTAACCACTCACTTCCACTTTGGGCACAAGCCCAACTACAGGCAACACACATCTGCTACTGCAACTTGAACTATGTTGGAGTTTACAGAGGCAATTTAGTATGACACACTACATCATTTAAGAAACTTTTAAGTGTAGATCACGATGACTACAGATGTCACTGACTGTGTTTTCTAAAACTCAAACGTGGTAAAATCTTTATGTATAGGTAACAAAAAATGAGCATAGGCTGCTTCAGAAACATGAATTTTCTTACACATTCTCGTAATGCAAGAGCAGAACAGATGTAGGCAGAAAACTTTAAGACAAAGCATAACTAAAGCAGAAGTGGTTACACAGATGAGGACAATCTAGCATGGAAAAGAAATCAAAATTTGCACTACATAGCATTTTCCAAGGCATTCAATTAACTTCATCAGAAGTCACCTGAAGTAGCGAGCTAAACAATATTACATCAATTAAAACAATAGGTGTGACACTAAGATAAATTTTAAAGTAAAGGTTACCAAAAGGGTACTTGCAAAGCAAAGTAAATTTAAGGCAGATGGGATAGCTTTACAAATTTGATTAAGTAATAACCAAAAAACCTGGAGCGATATAAGTCCATGCTGGAAAAATACAAACACAAGTAGTCTGGTTTGAATGCAGAATTGTTGAATTGTCAAGTTGTAGGAGGGAATTCACAGTATACAGTTAAAATTCCAACTGTTGTTCCCTAAAAACCCCTCAATACTAAGAATTATGTACTATGTTTCATCAAAACTACAGTAAAAATAGCAGCAGTATTAGTCTAGTTAAGTTACATGTATTCTACAATATGAAGAAATTCTTCCTTGAGAGGCGGGGATGGTAAAGCTTGATTCCCTACAAATTTGTGGAGGTTTGGGTTATGTATACTTTAATTATTATTTTTTTTAAAGCACTACACTTCTTCCTTTTTTACTGCAGTCATGCCCCCCTTCTGATTCCACTGACATCCATCACCCCCGCTCTCCCACAAATACCTCTATTTCTCCTTGTTTGCAATCCCCATAGTACCCCCAGCAGTGCACAGCAGATCCTTTGGGAACGTCCATTGAACCTGTACTGTAATTGCTCAGTGAGAGGACAAGATCAGTTTAAGGTTTTCTTTTCTGCCTAGTCACTGACTTTCACTAATCTTGTAGAAAATTTTGTACCTTTGAAAACTCGATGCCTACATTAGATTTGACTGCAATCGTCCAGACATTCTAAAGTGGGAACAGAGGCAGACAGGCAGTGCAATGACATAAGCCTTATTTCCTTAGGAAGTCATGCTAAAAATAAAGAAACATTGGATTTATTTTCATTTAAGCTAATTGATTTCCTTCTGAGGCAAAGCACAATGAAACTGTACATCTTTTCTATGTTTTGCCACAGCAGAGCTACAGCTCTATTACTGAATTCAATGTATAATTCACATTGCCATAAGTTAACCCCTTCCAAAAGCCTTCCCCAAAAATTTACAATCTGTAAAACTGTGATGCAAACAGACACAATATCCCTATCTTAATATATCTCCCCTTCCCCCCCCCCCCCCCCCCCCCGAGTAGAGTGAGGTTATTTGAGAAAGAAAACAACTTGATCTTCCATTCATATACCGTGTATACACATAGAGCAAATTTTTCATCATCTCGCCAATACATTCAGAGACTTAGATGTGGGATATAAATTCTTAGTAATGTTTGCTGAAGGTTTATCTGTTGGATTATTGCACTTTAATTCAACCATACCAGCTCTGAAAGAGTTACTGAATCACTCTGTAACCTTTTAAAGTGAAAAAAGGTAACCAAAAATTTGACCTAGGAAGCGAACAAATTCAGTGCTTAAAAGAATTCATCAGGGACAATGCAGCTGTGTCTTCCTAAAGTCTTTAGTAGCTCAGCACACTAGAGCTGCAGAATTTTGATCTCCGCAACTTAAATAGTATTTCTAACATTTAATTACTCACTGATATGTTAACATGAATAATTAGATGATCTTTTCTGGCTATACATTATTCCACATTTTACTAATGTATCTTCCTCATTTCACAACACAGGACAAGGACCATATTTTAAGTCAATAAAGAAGAACACTCACCAGACCAGCCATTCAACTTTTTCATCAAGAAAGAGCGCCCTTCCTTGCAAGGAGATTAAGCTTTCCATTGATGAAGCTAACAAGCACCACTTTAGAACTCTTCCTTACTCCACAATATATCTAAAATGATGCCATTTCAATCTTTCCTTCACTGTGGATTGCTCTGTTAGTGACAATCTTTATGATAAAACTCTTTGCCCTGAAGAAAAAATAATCTAACTTTCCTCTTCTGTCAGGAGGACAGAAAGAACAGGTCTTAAGGGGAGACCACTCCTCCCCATTTCAGTGTGCCCTACCAGGGAATTCTGCTATTCTGAGAACTGAGGACGATAAACTACAGCAGAGTAAAACCCCAAGAGAAAAGGGACAACTGAAACAATAGAACTGTAGCAACCCCCCTCCCCCCCACTTTAAAAACAACTGAAGGAAACATCTGTAGGTTTATGCCCTTGTGGTGTTCTTCAAGTTCTTAAAGCTTCTTTTATTCTAACACCTGCAGGGCTGGGACGACCAAGTGTGCCAGCACTTCCCTTACCACCTCTTTTCTGAGAGCTCACCATTAAAACTGGGATCATTATTCATCAGCCAAATAAGTAGAAAATATTTAGTCACACTTTTTTTGCTGCCTTTTAGAGAAATTTATATACAGAATGACTTGCACAGTTAATGTTCAGCATTTCTACAAACAAAATGACTGTGTAAGGTCTCCATGTAGATTCTTTGTACTGCATACTTAAGAGTACCATTACAGGAAAAACTTGCAGACTTCATGGTATACACAAGTTTTCCAATGATTTTTCTATAAATTCCAAACATCCACATTTGTAAGCTGCTGCCATCACCCATATAAAAGGAAAATTTGAATTAGTCTGCATTGCCTCTATGGACGATATTCCAGTTTACTGACTTTCCATAAATGTTTCATACATTCTGATACTCTGCAACTGCTTGGCTTGCTGTAAAATTTGTCTTATCACAGATTTGCAATTCAACTTTGAGACTTTCTTTTTTGGATGTGAAATGACTGTTTTTTGAACTGGCAAGGAAAGCATAGTACGTTTTAATAAGGATGTATATTTAAAAAGAAAGGTTTACATGTAAGCAAAGCATATACATGTACTGTTTTCATGTATATTTGAGCAGAAAAGCACAGTAAAACTCATAAAAGCCTATTAGTAGTAGTCTTAAAACCCTAACTTGAAACTAACTGAAATGTTCTGAGATCCACTACCTAGCATTAGAACATCTTCCTTGAGAAAGACTGAAGTACATGAATAAGGGCAACAGACTCTTGTGAAATGCAGTTTATTTTAAGAACAAGGAACTGAACCCATCTACGTATGATTATAAATTAAGGATAAAAAACTTGGTTTAATTTTTTTTTAATTATTTGCAATTTTCTATCAAGAAAGTAGTTACTAGGACTTGGCTGGATACATCTGAAGGGTGCTTTCATCAACTGCACTGCTTTACAAATTTTGTTCACAAAAGGAATTATGTTGTAGTTAAAATAATGATGTGTTCCCATAGTACATTCACCAAATCTCACTATGAGCTACAGTTTATTGTCTATCAAAATGGCAACCTGAAAGAATTGAACAAATGCAGCATACGTTCAGGAAATCTATTTTCAGTGCAGTACCTTCACCAGTTGATGCATCACACTTACACCAGGAGCATATATGCACTTCCAGAAATTCATAGCACAGTGCAAGTGAATTTCCGTTTTGTATACTAGTTCATCATTTCATTTCCTTCCCCTCCAACTCTGGCACTGTACACATTATGCCATCTATATCACCAGCAAAAGATAGTTTTAGAACGTAAGTTAAAGAGGTTTATAGCTCTGCAAGCATGTTTAACTTTAAAAGAAAAGCTTATGTGGGAATATATTGCATTTATAACAAGTAGAATTGTAGACCCAAAGTAATTTAGGTTGAAAGTGATCTTGAGAGATCACCTAAAGTCTTGTTCAAAGAACAGCCAACATCAAAGTTAGATGAGGACGTTCAGGTCCTTGTCATGTTGCATTTCAAGGTTTTCCAAGGATGGAAACACTCTACCTTTCCGTCAATGTGTACGAGGTTTTAACTAATCTCAGTGGGATTTCCCCCCCCCCCCACTGTCTTTTGCGCATTTCCCTTGCTGTAACTTGTGTCCATTGCTTCACCTGTTTTTGCTGTGCGTCTCCGAGAACAGTTGGCTCCATATTCTTGATAACCCTCTTTTGGCAGAGTAAGGCAACAACGCAACCAGGCCCCTCCTCAGTCCTCCCTGTGCCCCCACACTGAGTCTTGTGGTTCTCCTCATACCTCATACTCTCTCTAAATAACTAGCCAGATTTATCTCACGAATCAATGCATGACTTTAGGTATAAGATCTACAATGCCTCATCTGTCAGCAAGTTTTTCTCACTGACTGATACTATACCTCATGACTTAGAAATGTGTTAGGTCACTGAGTCTACTCTGAAAAACTACTAAAACTCTTGTTCCTAGGCAGTCTGATGTTCTAAACCAAACAGACATCTTTGGTTTATTTCATTACAGAGAAACTGAATACAGTTCAAGTAGGGAGACCCTCCACACATTGGTTACTTTTCCAAGCCAATAATCCAGTTATTTTTTCCCTTAAAATAGCGCCTTATATACATAGTTAAACTCATATATTCTTACTAACATATACCCTTCCTACTCAGAAAAGTGTGTTCAAAAATATGAAAAAGGGCATTAATAGGGCAAGCAACAGCTATATTAACACGCCAAACAATTCCACCTATGGTATAAAAACATTTTTAAAAGGCTATTAATAAGCTATTAAACCTGAATTTACAAGGTCAAAAATAAGCTCTGTTCCTCACATAAAGGGGAAATTGGTCCTACACTAGTAACATGAATAAGATTATCTTGAACCGCAAAGAAACCTGCTTGTTTTAGTACCCTTTGCTTCTACTACCTTCTTGTCAGAAGAAACACCACCTTACTTTAATGAGACAACATTCAATTAAGGGGCAAGTGTGGGTGTCGGTCTTCCCACAAAGCCAGATTAAAACCTTAAATTCATGAATAGGGTAAGAGTGGAGGATACTCTTCCCTTTTCATAGAGACTGGCTAAAAGCCACGTACGTTCCCCGCAGGTGGTTTCTTAGAGTTTAAGAGCATTAAACAACACAGTGGCTTTCAGTTTTCATTTTTTGACATTCATTCATTCACTTTCATTTCTCATTTCACTGTTAAGTGTGAACATCTGTATCACACCTCACACACCATAAGATGCTTGAAAAAAGGGAAAGGAACACGTAGGGAAAATTACAGTTCAAAGCTTCTTAAATACTACTCAGTTACATGTCTGTATTTTCATGGCATACCTTGGACCTTGGCATTTTAAGTTCACCAAGTGTTTAAAATGTGTATTATTGAAACATTTAAATCTACAGATTTTTACTTTACAACAAATACTGGAACATAAGGAAACAAGGAAACTCATTTTAGTAATTTCAATTTTCACTTATTTACTTGAAGGTAAAGGGTAAGCTAGTTTCTTTCAATTTTTTTTCTGTTCTTGTAACGGCTCATCAGTGAAGCATCCTACACATTAACTACTGGGTGTGACAAACATTAAGTTACATTCCCTATATATTAGCTACATTTTAAGTTTATTTTTTTTGAAAAAACAAAAGTCAATACCGAGAACCAGAACTTGCACAGGGGATGGACAGTGTAGTCTTTCAAGACAAAAACTGTCATCTGATACAAGATCAAGCATGTCAGAGTACAAGATTCCAAAAGCCTACTGCAAGCCTAAAGCCTATTGCCCCAGTGAAAGCCAAATTAGATTTGAAGGTTACTGCTTAAATTTCTCAACCTGGTCCTGAAACAGTGCCACATACTTCAATATGACTACTTCAATTCTGCTGTGGCCTTTTGCCCTCAAATGACACATTAGTTACAGGTTGCATTAGCGTCACAGAAAGGTGTATCACTAATGATGATTTTTTTCCCTCTACACAAGTGAGGCTTTCCTCATTCCAAATTTGGAAACTCCAGTAGTACCCTTTATCAAGAAAAACTGCAGGTACCATAACAGGCTTAAAAAAGGGAAAATTGTGATCAAAATATTCCCTGCACAAGTCCATCGGCCAGCCTTTAAAAATAACCAGCTGTGGTTTAAACCTGTTACACTGAAAGGGAAACATTTTTCTCAAAGACAAGCTCTTCCAGGAGCTCATCCAGGCTACCTATCAGGATAGCAGATGGTCAGGATGGGTTGATGCCAGGTAGCCCGTTGGTATGACACAACTTTGAAAAAAACCCCACCAAATTAAAGCAGCTTTTCAGCAGAGATAACTTTAGAAATAAAGCCTCATAATATAATTTGTTCTATTTTCTATCTTAAAGGAAAGCCCTAAAGCTCCACATTCATAACTATTGCCTAATGGATATCTCTGTGCTTAAGGACATCTGAAGATAAGGTATGTAACCTCACAGAACAGAGGTTTTCTACCTTGCTTAAAATAAGAAATGTAGTAAGTCAGTAGCAGCAGTGCTTCAATGAAGAAAATGTGAATCTCTGAAGAAAAACATCTTCAGGAAGCTGAAGTCAAGACTAGGGAAAGCCAAATTTAACTGAAAAACAATTATCAAACAAGTACACTTACTATAATGTTTTACCTCAATATTATTCTTGAAAACACTTTAAAAACAAAATAATAGTAGTAGCATGTGCATACATATGTAGACATGGGATAAATATAGTGACAGAGCGAGTACAACATACAGTCAGAAGATTGTATTACCTGTTCTGGACTGGTGAGGCACAGTCATAACAAAAAGTGTGGTCTAACACAGAAAGCAACCTATAAGACTTCAGAAGGCTCAGTGTGGGCTCCACGTCTGTGTGTAGTGTTAATTTTTCGGTGGCAGTAGCAGTCGGATGAGTCGGACAGCAGCAGGGCAACAAAGAGGAGAAAGAACTGACAGGGGAAGCTTTCTCCACAAAGGCTGGGGAGCCCTGGGCTAAACAAAAGTCCTCTTGAAGTCCTCTTCAGCACTGTCTTTGATGACAGGTTTTGTATGCAGCTGTGATTTGAGATGGTTGGCTTAGATAGGCAAACCTATTCATGCCCTGTGAATAAAGCTCTATTTAATATATGTTAATTTGAGATTAGAGCAATTTATTGTCCATAATACATATGTAATAGACAGCTCCAATCTTTTCTGCAGACACTAATCTGAGAGAGAAAGATTGTTTCTTTTCACTTTGTCTGAGCCTCAAATTGTACATGGATGTGAAAGTACCTTAGATAATTTGGGCAGCAGAAGCAGTCTAGCTACACTGACACAAGACTCAAAAGCTTGCCCTGGTTTTCTGTAGTTCATCTATACACGTGGTTTGCTCTATTTTGTAATTTTCTTTTTCCAGTCACAGCCTGTAGGATATACCTTGAATTTCTGCTAGATGGTAGAATGTTCATACAAAATACGTTTTTTAAGACAATCACTGTATTCTTCAGGGAAACAATATAATGAAAGTCAAAATATTCTTGGCCCTTATCTCCAACATGATTATTTAGAAGCATTTAACAGTAAACATAGTTCTAGGTGTTGACAGGTCAACACAGTAGAACACATTTAAAGAAATGGAGGAAGAAATGCTAATAACTGATGTGTTTTATGTCCTCTAAACTAAGAGCTGTTCCACATAGTTTGTTTTCTAAATTGTGTAATGTTTTATAGAAAGAAAATAGAACTTGATTGATTCTCTTAAGTGAATAAACACAGCAAGGAAGAAATCGATTATTAAGAAAATAATTATGCTTGGTATTGCCAGGAGGTAAAACAAGGTGTATAGGAAAATAAGTGCAGGTTTATGTGCTCTGCCAGTGGTGGCTTCTACAGTTCTGATACCCACCAAGGTTCCAAGCATACCTTGGTAGGATTAGGTACACAGTAAGTTGTCTTATGTAAATTTTAACAATATATTTGTCTCAACAAGCGCTATATCACCACAGATCAGTTTGAAGGTAGGTCTATCTTGGACCACTCGTTGTTTTGACAAAAAAGGCGCAAGACATTACACAGGGACTGAAGTGAAACAGGTGAAAACTATCCCCCCCAGCCCTGAAATGCCGATGGCAGCCTCAAAAATAGAGAAGAGCCATATCCGATGCTAACTGCAGCATGTACAGTCTTGAGCTTCAGCCACAGTAAATGAAATTGATATAAACATATGATGTTGACAAAAAACGAGCAGCTGCGTTATTATAATTAAGATTTGAGGTCCCAGGCATAACAACTCAGCAATTAAAAAACAGCATCTTACAGTTGTTTGCTAGTAGCTCTCCAAAAACTTTCCGATTTTTTTTTCACAAAGCTATTAATTAGTTATAATGAGCATTAACTAATACCTCTTTTGATAGTGTCAGCTGGCAGGCTAGGCAGTATAAAAAAAAAAAAAGGGCCTTTACAGACAACATATGTTATCAGGACTATGAGAAGCTGCTCTTCACTCTCCTCTAAGGAAAAAGAAAACCAGATTTACAATTTCAATATTTTTCCATGAAATGTTAATCTCATATTTTGTTAATGTCAAATGTACTAAAGATCAGCATGGCAAAAATGAGTAAGTTGGTTTTATCAGTATTCTTCAAGGTGAGTTATAGTTAATATCTAAGTATTCCTGAAGTGTGGCAAAAGTCCAGGACAAGTGTTTGTCCATATTTAATACTGAAGATATGCAAGTTAAACTTCCATTTTAGCTAATTTTTTAGATTTAGCTAATAGTGTTAGATTCCCTCTTCAAATAAAGCACTCAGGGGGAAAAAAGATTTGACTACACATATATACATTTAATTTTACTTTACGTCTTTCAACAGGGGGACTGAGGTAAGTAATGACTACTCTAAGAATATAAAAGAAGAAAAATTGGAATGTGGACTAACATGAACTGCTGAAAACTCCAGCATAGAGAAGAAACATGTTTTTGGTTTGGATGGTTACTGTATATTTTACCTTAATTGTTAAAAAGGAAAGTATTAATGACCATTTTACTTCACAAAAGTAACAGTACAAGAAGGATAATTCATTCCATGCATTACATTCATCTTTGAAAACACACACTTGAAATTTAAATTAATCACATTTATGCAGGCATTTTTTCAGTTATCTGCAGAGTATCAAATATTATAAACATACCCAGGAAACCAAGAATGCATTGGCGATAAGACATATAGGAAGTTTGGTTTATACGAGGTAATAACAGTAATCTCCTCCACAGTGAGTGATATTACTCAGATACAGCATAGTCATATAGTGCTCAGAAAATAGATGAACTGAATTGAATGAATTGAAAATTTTCAAATTTAGAACATCCTATTTTCAGTGTTTGAGAAACAGCACAAAAGCAAGCTTTCCCACTCCATTCTCAGTAGGCATCAGAAGATGAAACAGGAAGGAAAGGAAAAAAGTCCAGGGGAAGAAAAGAAAAAGGAAAATACAAGAAAAAAACTCAATATACTAAACTGTCAGGACACAACCCGTCAGTCAACACAACACAGCATGGTAATTTAGTTTTCTGTCTACAGCTTCTACCCTCATTATCTCCTTTTATGATTTGCCTCATTATTTTTACTGATAAAATACTTCTAAAAGAGTATAATCTGTAAACAGAAGACACGGCTTCCTATCCATGACTATTCACAACATCTAGAGGCATCACCTTTCTATATTATTATGGTTCCTACTGACGCTACTAGTATTAAGGCTCTTCTGACTTCCAGTCGGAAAGATAGAAAAACAATTTAAAACACCACAGTAACAATCTCCAAATATGCATATATGTTAGTTTTTCCCTGCTTTCATAGAAAGGTCTCTGCTGTAATGTACTAACAATACATAAATAATAAACAACAATAAATTCATATTTGAAGAAAACAGTTTAAATCCACAGTTTAAAGGTACAGTTAGTAGCTGCACACTATCACAGAGGTAGGCGAGTCCTATCAGCTTCCATTAATACATTGCTTCTCAAAATACATATTGCCTTAAAGTTACTAGGGATCACTAGAAACTATTTTCCTTTTGTAACATTAAAAAGGAACCTGCATTTTAATATATAATATTCTCCCCAGCTGGAAGTTTTAAAGTAGCTCTGTTTTATTTTGGAGACTGAACAATTAATGACTTTGTACACTATTTCTGAAGTTAATATTGTGTTAGTCTGAAGTTACTCATTAAGAAATGCCTCTGTAAGATAAGAGTGAAGCCACACATAAAGTGTAATATAAGAGCAAACAAATAATCAGTGCATAAAGATAGATGCTTCAAGCCCTGGAAGCAAACCTAGCAGTGTTTAGAACACTTCAGGGGAGAACAAAGTTGGTCCTGAAGGAATACAGCAAAAATACCTCAAGGCAAAGAGCAGAGACTGCCTTTAGACTAGCAATCTACAGTTCCTCTGGGGGAGAAGATGGATGACTTCTAGCATTATTATGTTGTTGTGTTTACTCAAATGCAGTAACTCTTTCAATTGATGATGCTGAGCTGATCATGTGGAATGTAAGTGAACTCTTAAAGGAGGTCAATAAGTATTCCCCGCCTCCCCCCCCTCCAAAAAAAAAATAATAAAAAAAAGGAAGAGTTTATAACAGGTAGGAAAGGGGTGCAGAAACTACTTGGAATATTATTATTAATAATTCTATAAATATTATAAATATTGCAGTTATGAACAGGCCTGCCTTAATAGCTTGTCTCTTTTTACTGAGAACTCAACTGCTGAGAATTGTTTAGGGATGAAGGGCTGGTTTGTTTTTAACTGGGCATTTTGTATTTGCAGTTTAGCAATTTGTCAAAATAAAGCTGATGCAAACATAAAACTGAACTCCTTTTAATATTATAACCGATGATGATGATTTTATACTAAAACTGTTTTTTTATTTGGTGTTTTTTAAAAAAAAAAATTAAAATAGGCAACAAATTGTTTACAGAAGTCCTTACCTCCTTTGTGGACTACGGTTCTGAGAGAACTCCGAATCACTGTCCTTTGATGTTGGAGAGCCCTTATATGTATAAAAAACATCCTCTGTTTCAGTAATATAACTAATCTCATTTGTAAGGTTATCTACAGATGAGTGTCGTGGTTTACGAATTTCGTGACGTAGTCTAGGACTCCGCCTTAAAAATAAGGAACACAAACACAATTTGGAAGTTCATAAAACTTTATCAAAGTGAAATTTCTATCCTATTGCAATCTACATCCCAAAATCTTAATGACAGGCCTACAGGTCTCACTTTAAATAATCAATTTTTAAACATTTTGTATGGTATACTAGGAAATCACACACTGCTAGGTTCAGTACACTGAACTGATTTGGTTTAGCCCCCCTCTAAAATGCTACCTGTACTGTTAAAGTTCTAATCAAAGGGTAATTCAAGTTGGAAGGGACCTATGGAGGTCATCTAGTCCAAGCTCCTGCTCAAAGCAGGGTCAACTGAGGTCAGAGACGACTGCTTAAGGCTTTATCCAATCAGATCTCAAAAAACTTGAGGGACAGAGAGAGACTGCACAGCTTCTCCAAACTACCACTGCTCAACTGTGCTTGTGATGAAGCAGTTTTTAATTATGTCCAGATAGAGCTTCCCCTGTTTCAACATATACCTGTTGCTTCATCCTCTCACCATGCAACACTGAAGAACCTGGCCTCATCCTCTAGCTGGCCTCCTCCTAAGTATTGCCAGGCTGTTATTAGGCATCCAGGAAACCCTTTCTTCCCCAGGCTGAACGAGTGCAGTTGTCTCAGCCTCTCCTCATAGGTAAGTGCTCCAGCCTCCTGACTACCTTGGTGGCTGGTGGTCTTTCCTGTGGTCGCTCCAGTTTGTCAGTGTCTTTCTTGTATTCGAGGACACAAAAGTGTCTGCAGCATTCTAATAATGCCTAATGAATGCTAAGCAAAAGGGGAATAAATCACTTCCCTTGATCTACCATCTATGCTTCTGTTAATACCGCTAGGTTACTGTTGGACTTAGCTACCAGGGCACACCGGATAGCTCATGTACTGTTTGCTGCCTATGAAGATCAACAGGTCCTTTTCCAAAGAGTTGCATCGCAGACAATACTGTTGCACTGGGTTCTTCCTTCCCAGGACTTTGCATTTGTCTTCACTGAATTTCATGTAGTTCCGTTTGGCCCATTTCTTCAGATTATCAAGGTCCCTTTGGATAGCAGCCCTGCCCGCAAGCTGATTGACTCATCTCCCCAGTTTGGTGTCGTCTGCAAACTTCATAAGCAAACATTCCATTGCCGCCTCTAGGTCATAAAGATTTTAAGCAGGACAGGTCCCAAAACAGACCCCTGCAGTAGTCTACTTGCTATTGGCCTCCAGGTAGAGTATGAGCCATTAACAACTCCCCTCTGAGTCCAGTCATCCAACCATATTTTATTTTTTTTTAAACCACATTGTTGTCCACCCTGTCAGAACATAATGTCTTAACTTGGGTACAATATTTTGTCAGACTGTACCAAAAGCCTTGCTAAAGTTGAAGTGACACCCACTCTTCTCCTGTCATCATATATATAGTCAGAATAACAATGTTTAAATATATATATGTACCCCCTACGTAATTATTCTGCTAAAGTACATACAATTAGAAAAGGTAGGAGGCTGGAAGGTATGGGGAAAGGCTGAAACTGGATTTACCAATTAGGGGTAACAGGAGGTGATCGAGATGGAAGGCTTTTGGTCTCTAGATGCTCAACCGATAAAGATCGTCTCATAGATGGGTTCCAAACCATCCCACCTATAACTTTTCTGCAGTACTGGTTGTTTACAGACCTGAAAAGAAATAAAAAACTGTACATGAATTATTTTGCATAGAAAACTTCAATAAAATACGCTTATGAAAGTCAATTTTATAATTCTTGTGTTTTTAAGAGTCCCCTGTGCTTACCCCTCCCTTGCTTATGCATTTACATTGTCACAGAGCCATTTGCTGTCCTTCACTTGTGTCAATAAAACTGTTAATCCCTGCTACAATGCTAATCACAAGTCTGAGTAAAAATAACTTTTTCTGAGAGTTATTTTTAACCCAATTGTGTTTAAGATGATGGAGGGGAAAACAGGAAGTTCGGTATGTCCTATTGGCACTGAACTGAGTGCCTGACAAAACATGGCTCAAATAGAGACAAAAGATTCTAGATGTTCCCTGTTAGAACTCATAAAGGGGTAGTAATTCACTAATGGCTTCACTAAGCACAGGACTACTTTAACCATCTACCTGCTGCCTCAGCAAGTAAAAGCTACACCAGACCATTCTCTATTTCCAGAGGGAAGCCACATTTGAGTGATGTGTTCCTTATAGGAATAAACCATGAGAGAAAGACCTGCCATGAAAAGGGGATCTCCAAGTCTGGATTGCTTTTTGTGACAAGAACCTGACAAGATAAGGTTTGCATCAGAATCAGAATCTCAGCCAGGAAAGCAATAAAAATATCTTACTAGTGGAATTATACAGCATAAAGAAAATTTTTAAGTAGATAAAAATTGACATAAACTAACTTGTATGCATCCTTTTACACAGCATTCCAAGACAGACAAGCAGAGACATAAACTGCTCATCCTGAAGTTTACAGGTCTACGATTTCTCATGGAAAAGTAGCAATTTATGAGATTACAGAGAAAGCACCTTTGGCTCTTTAAGTCTTGAGCTGTACATAATAGGTGGCTGTGACATGTGAGCTACAGAGCTGAAATGTCTTTATTTTACAGAGCATTAAAAAAAATTTGTTTATGCTGTGGATATTAGTCATGCTAATATCAAAACCTTAAGTATGCTTTCCATCGTACTACTTTTTGTTTATACTAGTAAAACAGAAAAAGTAATCTTGTATTTTGAAGTATATTACATATCTTGTTCATGATTTTAAAGCAAATGCATTCCTTCATCTTCCAAATGTGTACTTTTAAAGCTTCTCACAGTTTAAAAAGCAATGAGGGAAAACTTAATATGAAGCATCTAGATGTCAAAATTAGTAACCCATGGATGTTTTTAAGCTTAGTAAACACACAGTCCATGAACTCAGGAGACGCTTTTGCCTGTATTATCTATTTTATTTCTATAAGTCTTATGAATATCAATGACAAAGCACAAACTGCTCTGGCCTTCTATAAAAACAAAGAGTTCTTTCAAAGAAGCCTTATATGGGCAAAGCGGAGAGGGAGAGCAGAAAAAGAGGATGTCTTACAAAAAAGGCATCTTGAAGAATTCCACATATTTTGCACTAATCAATTTTCCTTTTTTACTAGTGCCTATTCATGCATTTTCCAATGCAGGTGACTTTTGAGATGCAACCTAATTTGTGTGATGGAATTCAAAGCCCTAACCCCAAACCCTGACCACAGAACCACTTAAACAATATATTCTGTAGATATTTCAGTACATAACATAAAGAACCTCCTGAACTCCAAGCAGCTGCTCTTCAGATGTCAAATACAAGGGTATTTCTCAGCAAAGATACTGAGAGGCTAATGCCTTTCTGGAATGGACTGTCATATCTTGAGGTGACAGTTCCTCGCCCCCATCTATCACCAAGGTTATCCTTTGTGAAAAAAATAGGTACACTTCTAGCTTTTCAACAAGGAATGAGAATATGCCTGAATTCAGCATTCAGTCCAGAAATGTTGAATGAACGTATCTCTCAATGTTGGAGATGTGATTCATCCTGCCCTTAGAATAAGGCTTACAGGCAATTTATACAACTCAGCAGCCTAACTTATATGGAATTCCACTAGTACCTTAAGCTAAGAGAACCCAGAAGGGCACAGAGATGTGCAAATAAGAAATTGTACTAAAGGGTTGCAAGAGTTCAGCTATTTGAACTGATGCAATAAACACTAGGGTATCTGCCTCACATGACTGTAAAAGAACATAGTACAAGAAAGCCAGAAATCCCAGAGGAAAACTTGTGATACTTAAGGTGGTAAAACCTGAATGTAACCCTCTTCAAAGCTGACAGAAGCTGGATGAAAAGTTATTGAAGACAAGTCAATCTTAAAACCTCCAGGGTTATATGGTGTGGTTGATGGGGGGTTTTGTAGTTCTGGGGTTTTTTTGGGGTTTTTTGTTTGGTTGGTTTTTTGTTTGTTTTTTGTTTCTTTGGTTTTGTTTGTTTTACTCAATAGAAAATTTTGCTCCCTTTCATATGGGAGAATGCAGAATCCCTTTTTTGGTTGCGTAGCTTCCACATGAGCTCAGCACCATCCTTGGCAAGGAACATGGAAGCTCATGTTGTCTCTTACAACATTCCACAATCACAAACAAGTAGGAAAGCAAAAATTTTCAACGTAAGACAGATAACTTTGGAAATGACTTGTTCACACCTTTTCTTAAATCTTTGAGAAAATAATTTGTTGAGTGACACTAAGTTGATAGGAACTACTGAAAGTCTTCCAAAATTACTGTTGCTTCTTATGTACTTTAACCGTCTCTGATAATAAAGGTTGCTGAGTCATTTCTGCCTCACATAGATCCTAAATTTCATGTTTGTTTCTGGCATAATACGGCCAAAGAATGCATTAGTACGGAGGATGTCATTAAGCTGACGGACAATATCACAATTAACAGTTCTCCCTAGAGATTCCTTAAGAGCTTAAGTAAGCAATTCACTAGAGATGAATGCCTCAAGAACATGAAATTACTTAAGTCGTCCTTCTTAATGACTCAGTTCAACAATGAGAACTATCCTGCATGTTACAGGCTATTAAGAAATTCTAACAGTAAAATTTGTCAAAAATCCAATGTTTTGTAAAAATTGGAATGATACTAAACTGGTATCCTTTGGAACTTGTACTGTTTTCTTTCCTAACAATACAAGGGCTGTGCAATGCCTGCGTGTACATGTGCATATACAAGCATCAGGATTTTGAATTTGTTTGCAAATTTGAGAGAAATAAAGGACTCCAGGATATGACAAGCCCACATGCTTTGAGAAAGTCACCTCCTCGAAAGCTTTACTATAGGAAGAACGAGTCCATATAACTCCATAGAGGAGCTGATTTTCAAAATACGGATCTGTAAAACACTAAGAAAATCTAAGAAAATTAGATTACTGTTCATACAAGTACTTGTTTTACTTGCTTTAGCTATGATCTAACACCAGCTGAAAATATGGAATTCCACTCCAGCAGAAAACATAACATTTTATCAGCCTCCTAGTGTTGGACAGCCCTCGTGGGCTAAGTGCTTCATTTACAAGCAATACTAGTCCACGTGGTATGAATTTCTGCAGTGTCTAAAGAGACTTGACAGTATGAAAACCCAGCCAGCCACCAAAGTCTGGGAAGCTATTTGAAATATGATGACATCATTCAAAAGCTGAAGCTTATCCAAATAGGAAAGAGAGAAGCAGTCTGACAAATTAAATGTAAAGTTAAACTGTTACAGGAACACACTGCAAAAAAACCCCAACCAAACCACAAACAAACACCACCCACAAACAGAGAGAAAACAATAAAATATTCTCCAAAAATCATCAGAACAAGCAGGTTTCTAGAGTTGGCAGAGACTATAGATGATCAAATGACCAAAGAATCCTCCAAAATTTCTTTTTAATTTCTTTTTCATTCACTATTAATATGAAAGATTTTTGATATGTTTCATTTCTGATATGTTTCATGACAGAATTTTTTTCAGGGGTGAGGTGGGGACAGGACACAGATGACACTATGGTGCCACATGACACGACACATTTGTAGCTGAATTGCTGGTACATGAAAACAACAGAACAAATCAACATAATGAAAGAAATCACTGGGACTGACAGTTACAAAAAATATCTAAAAGCCTCTAAGATGAAACAGCAGAACTACTTGAGTATAACCTCCCACCTTAAACTAGTGATTTAATCTATTCAAGATTTCAAAAAGACATTTGCCAAGGTCCTTTAAACCCATAAAGAAACTAAAGAGCTAGAGAATAGGGTCCTCACGTGGAGGAAATACCTGTTCACTTGGGACATAAAAGAGAGAATAGGAAAAAATGTTTTAGACTTATAGCGAAAAAAAGATCAGCAGTGAAGTCTTAGAGGGATATCTGTTGGGGACTCTTCTATTCAACATATTCTCTAGTGATGGAGAGAAAAGAGTGAACAGAGTTTGCTCAAGATATCAGTCACAGAGGATGGCAAAAATAAAGGTCATTTGTGAAGAAATGCAGAAGGACGTTACAACATCAAGTGGCTAGACAATGAAGATGAAGTTTCATGAAGTTAAGGCCCAGTTGGTGCATATGGGAAGGAACAATCCCAACTTCATACAGCAAAATGAAAGGCTCTGAAGTACTACTTTCGGGGAACTAGATCTCAGGTACCACTACGAAAGTACCAGCTCCATGACTAGCAGAAACCAATGAGAGAAATAAAAGATTAGAAGTGTCACAAAAGATAACACAAAATATCTCAGATACTTGGATCTCGATACCAGTAACAAGTGGTTGGTATGACACACTCCAGAAATGGCCCTAACATATTAAATAATGTGTATATGACACTAAGGGGTAAACAGTTCAAAACAAATCTGTTCTGCAAATTCTCTTATTGGATCATTAGCTAAATGACATTTTTACTTTCTAGTGTTTTTTATACCTCAAACTGAAATAGCATGTTGAAAAAATACCAGTAAAACATACTTATATTCAAATACCTTTTAAGGATATTATAAGAAAAATTCTATTGTAAGGACACCATATTGAAGAACTTGTCAAATGGCTCACATACAGACAGCTGTGGGCAGAACTGAACTCTGTCACTCCAACTTGAGCTATCATTGACACAAATCCTCCCCTTCCCATTACAAAGCAAAACATTCCTTTCACAGAATACTTACTTTGCTGGATTTCTAGAACCCAGGGTCCAATAATGTGACAATATCTTTTTTTCATGAGGTAGTGATTTCTTTGCCTGAAAAAATGTGTGATGCTCTACACAAGATTTCCATAGATTTTTGCATGCTCTGTAATTTAACATGTTGAAGGCAACAATATGCTCTCTGGATTCATTCTGTAACAGTAAGAAACACCATATTTCAATATATACAAGCAGATCAAACACAGTAAACAAGCTCATAAAACAACAATAAAATTAATTTTAGCTTAAATAAGAAAAATGCATTGGGGAGGGGGAGGGGCGGGGGGGCAGAAATCAGCATATAGTAGATTCTGAACTGGAGATGGCCAAGATAGCCCTGTGCCTCTATGAAATTCTAAACTGCAAAATGGACACTTCAAAAGTTTAAGCAATACTGAAAAGTTATTAAGTTTTTCAGTTCCTAATCTTTACCACATTAATGAAATATTTAAGTCTACAGTGGTAAAGACTTTGTATATACAAGCATAACATTAAACAACTAAATATAGTTTCAGGTTTCCAGACAGATCTTGACCTCCTATGACAAATAAAACTCAAACTTTCCATTAAGGATGCAATGTAGAAAGGAAAAAACCCTCAATCTTTGAATTCAAACTCTTCACATAAGGCTCCAATTCAATAATGTTCTTTCAAGAGCCATAGTATGCAAAAAGCATCTGCTTAATAGTCTTTTAGAAGATACTAAAGATGTTAACACTGATCCATCTTTGGGGAAAGAAAGTAGCTGTGATGGGACTGGAGCTGCTTTCTGGGTGGATAACATGAGGCCACAATGAGGAGATCGAAAGGAGGCAAAATACAAAGCTTGTGTGTCTTGGTGCAAACTCTTGTAACTTCAGTGCCAAAGTACTAGTGAAACACAGGTATAACAACCGTGCGACCCACGTTTCTGCCCATACCATCTGTAGCACTTGAGCTATTTCACACCCCAAAGGAGTTTTGCACAATATATAGCTTTGGTTAGTTAATATAGTTATTGATGCAAAGAAAGTGGAACAAAGAGTAATGCAAAGAGGAGAAAGGAAGATAACATGAGACCTGAGTTAATTGCTATCACAGCTCAGCACTTCAGTGAAAAAAAGCAAGTATTTGATTTCATCTCTCATCTTTTCCAGCTGCTCTGAATTATGACTGAACTTTGATACCTGAGCATACTCACTAATAGGCCTACCTTGCAAGTCATGATATTAAATTGATGCACCATTTTAAAGATGAAGAGTTCTAGTGGGATACAAGGATCTAGTGCCTATCATACTACTCAACTCAAGTTCCTACAAGAATGTTATTTTAAAAATTATCAAGAAATGAGAATTAGAGAAATTTGTGACCATTAAGGCAAAGGGAACAATTTTCAATATCTAAAGGGAGTCTCTTGCTATTTCAGCATCAGGGAAAAACTTTGACCAGATATACACCTATTCTGTTCACAGAGAATTTGGAAGTATCTACAGCATAGCAAGTAAAAACATATTTTAACATGCAAAAAAATGAAGTTGTGTTTAAGCACTGGATAAGCACACTGGATATAAAGTTTCACTGCTGGAAACTTTAAAATGATGCCTGTAAACCAGCATAGTTCCTGTCCCTACCTTAAATCTTGCACCCTTCATTAAAGTCTACATACGAGCATTTATAGCATTAGACATTCACTGATTCATCAGTCTTGCTCCTCAGTCCTTATGTAGCTCTTCAGTAGAAACAGAAATCTCGCATACTTCTATCAAGTAGCTGATCAACGCAACTGAAGCAGCGGTAGGGCAAAAGAGGAGGTGAGTAGCAGGGAGACAGTGAGACAAGGTGAGTCTTCAGAACAGGGGAATGAGGAAAGAAAAAAAGGAGTAAGAGAAATAAGGAGAATAAATCAATGAAACACGACACATACAAAGTGACTGCAACTGCAAACTCACAGCCTTTGAGAACTTTCTGTAGATTTTTGCAAAGAAATCTACATATGACATACAAAACAATGAAGTGTTACAGAACTACCACTATCTTAAGTAAAACCTTGACTACTAATATGTAGTATCTGCTCTGCTTTTCCCACCTTCTCTACTTTCAGCCTCATTTACCTATTCCCTCCTGCACTTCCAAGCAAAAATCTGATAAATCCAAAGACTGACATGACCTCAGTCATCTGCCCTCACAAATCCCTCAAGCGAGCCACCATTCTGGAGAAAACCCCTAGTAGTCCAGCTGCCCCCTCACTCCCATCGCACTGCGCCAGCAAGCTTGGCAAAGCAGTAACCCTGAAGTACTGCAGGCATGCAGACTTGCTGCCCTAAATTTCAGGCACAGGGGGCTAACTCACAAGGATGGACTATCTGGAGACTTAATAGCACACCGGGTCTGCCTTTTCATATCTATTGAGAAAGAGTAAAAAGGTAATGCGGTTGGTCTTATCTCTCCTACAGTTTCTGTAGCTCTCTAAACACGATACAGTGTGCATTACCGTAACCTCCATGGGTTGTGAAAGAAAGAACTATGGTCGCTTAAGAGGAGATTAGTTAAAAGAATCAAGGGCCCTGAACCATCACCATTTAACAATCTTAACTGAACAAGTTTTAAGAATGTTGCCCTCTTCAAAGGTGGCACACAACTCCAGAAAGAGAAATTCAACTTTTGACAGCAGCAAAGTCTTTATGCAATGAACACACATATTTTACATGATCTTTGAGTCCAGCAACTGTTACATACTAACACTTTATTCCTCCATATTAAAAAAAAAAGTATAAGTATGTGCATTTTACTATCCATTGTTACTAACCACTCAGAGTTCTGTTCCTACGTTTATTCTCACAGACACATTTGGAAATTGCTGTCAGTTGCCAATATTTGCATACTTAAAGATATTTTGAATTTAATAAGACTCCTTACCAGTGAATTTTTAGTCCTCAAACCTAGGAGAAGGTAATACCTGTGTCATACAATTACACTGAGTGTAATACAAATACAATTACACTCACAAGCTAGTAGAATGGTTTGCCAACCACTCATTTATTTATACGGTGAAATACATTTGAACAGACTGAGACAAGTTTACATATAAACAATATATTTAGAAACTTACAGCTTGCAGAAGACTTAAGACCTCTCTATGGTGGATTAGGATACACTCTCTCAAAAGAGAAAAGAGTTTCTTTTGTGCATGTTATGTGTATAAGCATTTGTGCAGTAACACTATCTTGAGATACTATATTTGTTTACAGAAGAACCCTGAAAATTAAGAACATGTACATACATGCACACTCCTCAAATGTGGGACACACTCGCCAAACTGGGGGGGTGGGGGCTGGGGGTAGGAGGAAGTTGGTGGTGGGTAGAAAAAGGAAAAGATGAAAATACTCTCCGTTTGGGTAAAAAAAGCCTCCCAAGCAATCTGTGTTCAGCACACCCTCTAATTGATGAGGGTCAAGAAGCGTTCTTGTAACACAGCTCCTAGCAGTTTAAGAACTCATTTCCTACAAGAGCCTTCATAAAGTTTAGGTATAAGTTAACACTTACCTTTTACTATGAGTTCTGTCCTCAACTGAATTAAAATATCTATATATCTGCTGGTCACTAATTTCCCAATGTTTTGTGTCATATTAAATATCCTCTTCCTCAAAAGATAGCTTAATTTATCTATTCATATTGCGGCAGTACAATACTGTAATCAAGATTATTCTTTTTTCAATTAAATAGCTTAATATTACAACCATTCTGCAAATAGCACGCCGCATTATGAAGTCTGCTCTTAGATTTTCTATTGTACATCAGTTTTGTCAACGATGTTCATGTATTTTGCCAGTTTCTAAAGTGCTCCACGTTACACGCAGAAGGAGATGCACTATCTCCCTTTCCAACCTCATATCTTTCAGCTGCAGACCTGTCCTTTTCTCCAGGCACCTGCCTTTCTCCCAGAAGTCTAAGGCCCATAACCAGAAGTGACCTCCACACAATCCTACCAGATGGGATAAGCAGATTCAGTAGATTCACTGCAGTGAGGCACTCTACTGGGCAGAGGAAGCACGAAAGAAAAGAGCAGCAGATGCTGGCAAGAAAAGGGATTACAGGCCATATTACAAAATCCTGGAGGAAAGGATGAAGATCTGCATTTCTCCCAAGACTGCAAGGGAGAAGAAACCTGCATGGGTAAGATACAGTCCAACAGACTGAATGTGAAAAGATTCCATCCTGGAAAGGAAACAAAAATGGGAAACGGAGGGAGCATAAAAGGACCACAATAGCAAGGACAAATTAACAAAACAGAATTACGAAGGCAAGTTAAGACAACAGAGCCTTTTGTTGTCTTAACATTTAAGGCAAAAAAAAATTGAATGTGACCACTTGAGCAAGACAAAATGAAACGACTACTTACATGTTTTTGCCGTTGTTGTATAAAAAACTTTTTCCTTTTAAAGGAAATTTTTAATATGTTCACCCTAAAAGAAATAAACAGACTATGAAATACTAAACAATGTTTAAAGGGAAAAAAAGACAATGAAAAATAATACTGTGTACAGCAAGCTTAAAAGATCATAGCTGTTAAATATTCAATGAATAATATGCAGCCATCTGCAAATAGGTGTCAAGAAACTCAAAGCAAAAATTTTAACTAAGTAAAGGTCTTTTAAACATTGAGATTTTTCCTCATTTACTCTTTAAATAGCTCATAGCAATTCTCTCCCACCAAATCTATTCTTGATGCAAAAACTTGATGACATCCTTTACTAAGCCACACAAATGTTAAATGTGTCAAGTTTGTATAACTTAAGAATCATACGACAACTGTGACTAAAGGAACAAAATTTAAGACCCTAATGACACAACAAGGTTGGTCATACAGCACCTGAAATTTCCCAGAGACTTCACAGAATCAGCTTCAAAATGTGAAAAATATTATGTACTCGTATTAACAACTAAACAGACATTGTAGTTAAAATCATAATTGTAGAAGGATGAAAACTGTAAGAATGAGCTTTAATATATTTTTACTTCAATTATTAACATTGCTGCATAATTTATGAGGTAGTTTTATACAGAAATGAACACCTCTTTTTCTATATAAACATATTATGAATAAAGATTTTCTAAGGTAAGGATTACAGCTGGAACTGGTGCTCAAGCAATTTTCATTTTAATTATATGCTTATCAGTTTTGCTAAATTACACAAAATTTTGGATACCCACACACCTTCCTACAGCAAAACAAGACTTGTCTAAAATACATAAGTTTTCTCTACAGTACTTCTACTTCAATAAATGAAAACTTACACATTTTGAAAAAAGGAATCTATGATCAGCTAGAGTCATATAGATGCCTTGGGAAAGCTATTTAAGGTCTGACCAAGTCATATCTGCCTGAAAAATACCAACACCAGGAAAGGCTTTTGTAAGGTTGCTGCTAAAAGTCTCAGAATATTCTTTTCTCATCAACCAATAATGTTTCTCAGCACCTTAGATGTCATCAGGTATGAAGATCTCAGTTCTTACCACAGTTTTGGCATCACTCCCAGCAAGTGGGACAATGGCATATTATTCATTCCCCACTGCCCCTGACAGAGATTTACTTGAATTATAGAGCAACATTCCTCATTCATTCAGGATTCGTATACTTGCCAGTTACAAACAAGAAAGGAAGGAATAATCCCCCCTCCTGCACAAAAGATGTGGAAAACTGAATGCGGGCCGATTTCTGAAAATGCTTTTCTCCATCAATTATATAACCACAAGGAAACAGGAATTTCATTTACAACATTCTTTGGTGACCAGGCAAATGGTTGTGCAGGTTCCTAGAAAGTTTAAAGCATATCCACCACTCCTGTCAGGACAGCTCTTGAAATACTTGTACCGGTTGACTTGCTATCTCAAATGGCAATTATCGGTATTGCTCATCTAAAAGTTCTGGATTCTGAACTTCATGATAAATCATATAAACTTGCAGTTGTATTTACTGAGATGCAACTCATTTATCTATAAATCCTTTCTTAATCCTAGTGCTACTCCACCTGAACTAGTACCACTCAAGCTTTGCACTTCTGGTTCTTTCTTAACACATTTCTTAACTTAGATTGAAATTCAATATATAAGTTTTTTGAGTCATTCTCAGCTTACACATTTGCTGTCATGGTCTGTTTTTACCCTAACATAGAGCCATCAGAAATGCAGGACATGGAAAAATAACCTTGCAGACTAAACAAAAACCCCTCTATCTAACAACAAAAAGGAAGCCAACATTCAGAAATACTAAAACTCTCTCACAATCCCTCCTTTTTTTCTTTAAAAACAAACAAACAAACAACCATGATTCACTTCATGACCACATAATCACTCCAAGTCAAATCACGGCTTTAAGTCTCTTTATTTTGACTCTCCTCTAAGTAGAGCATCCCTCTCAATTCCATTCATTCTTCTTAAAGTACAACTAAACCTATTTAATTCAGTGACAAAGAACACTTGCTAATCTGACAGTTTTATTTAACATTAACTAAAAATCATTTGCAATGTTACGCCTACTAATTGAGTGAATGTTCGCATTATAGCACAATCCACAAAAAAAAAAAATCTAAGAGATTAAGGTATCACAGGATTTCGATTTAAGAAATGCTTGAAGATGCCACATCCAAAACATGACCTGAATAGAATGCGGTTATTCTTATTCTAACTGGTGGCTCAGCTGCCCTTATCACTCACCAGTAATCTGTCCAGTGACTATGCAGCATTCACAAATGATTCAATTTCACAGTTTACTTGTAAAATGCTCAATACTTGTAGCATATTAATAATGATACATCTTTTGGGTCCTCTCTTCCTGTCATTCACAAGGGTCAAAATAGATTTGTCACTTACTGGGCAAGAGAATTATTCATTTCTGATCAAATTGACAGTTCTGTGCTAGCACTTAGTACTAATAGCTGGTATTTTTGACTTGAAATAAAAATGTTTCTGTAGCTGAAAGTCTTATACTTTAACATTGGAAGATTCAGCCAGAAAGGTTCTGACAAAACTTGCTACGTAAGATTCTGTCAAATTGTTTTTTAAATTTCAACTAGCAAGGTAGAATGCATTCCTCCAGCAGTTTCTCTGAAGTTTTCAAAGCAAAGATACTGCATTCACTGAACAGCATTTAATACACAACCTTAACGCTGCTGATGTAGAGAATGCTTGTGTGTTTTTGCCATTAAGATAATATTTTACTTGTAAAATGCATTTGGAAATTACCACAAAACAGTTGAGCGCTCCCAAGAATAACTTTCCAGAGCATATAAAATACTGCGTTAAACCCAGTTATTTTTTAAACCTGCCTTGGCTTGCATTGCCTCTGACTGATCAGTCAGCTCCTTACGTAGGTTGCTTTGATTGAAAATCCTCCTTTTGCCAAGGCAGTACTCTCTCACTGCCTCTGTTCCTGAAAACTTTTTCCCCTTTGACTGTTACCATATGGCACAGTTGTATTGTTGTCATCCACTAATGCTGCACAGTATTTTACTAAGTTTTGGAAAGAGAGCTTTGATGGTGTTTGCTGCCACCTTGAGTTCTACCACGTTTATGGTGAAGCTCATTCAGCCCACAGGAAAAACTACTTACTATAAATGGTGTTACATAAAAAGCCTAAATAATATTTCAATTACCTGAACAAGGTTTGGTTGTTGGTTTTTTTTGGTTGGTTGGGTTTGTTGTTTTTTTTTTGGCATTCTCAGGCATACTGCTCTGTAAGGAATCTCCTTACCTGAACACCTTCAGCCCAACCAAGATACATTAAAACTCCAGGCATTACAGAAATATATCCTGCTTTGAAGTCTAAAAAGAAATTGAAAGTGCACACTACAAATATAGCACAAGCTACTCTGTTCCAGTGAATTTCCTTGTTTGCTTGTTTTCAGGGGGCAGGGAATGGACACCATTCCTGCATGAAGAATTGTGGCTAACTCATTCAACAAGCCAGAAATAACATATCAAAAAGTTATTCCCTATGTAGTGAGCATTGCTCCTTTCAAGTTGAGAAGATATTTTTTAGAGAGAGAGTAGGAAAGCTTGCATTAGGTGTCAGCTGAAAATATTGCTGCCTAAACCTCATATTTCAGAGTAGAAATTCTTTGAACTGAAAAATCTGTGGGTTTTTCCCTCCATTTCTTTTCATAAATGAGAATAGTTTTTTGCAAATAACGTTTTAGCATCTGTGTTTTATTCCCGTGTGCTCTCCAGGAATAAAAGTAGCACAGAAGTTGTGGATTTCTCCTGTCCTCTGTGCTACAAAGCTCTCTATCCCTTCCCTAGAAATCATATAGTCCTGGATTTTAAAATGCCATCTTTATGGTTTTCAGGATTGTTATTATCCATTCATACCTTAGGTCACTAAACTGGCACAAGACGACTTGCAGAAGATAGAAAATGTGCCTTCAGCTGGCAGTTTTTTTAAAACCTGCAGCTGTTTAAAGAAGTTGAGAGATTGACATATGAAAGGGCACAGCTCAGGGCACAAAGATAAAAGGTAAAATTCTTTTATGCTTTAGTGTGCACTAGAGATGGAAAAATACCAGGTGTCATTGTGCTGTATGACAGCATTATTGACATACATTTAGGATGGTTACAGTACATCCAAGTGAGTTGAAAGACAACTCACTGCAAAGAAAAAAGAAAAATCCAGAGACTCTGCAGTACATTTTCCAATAAAAATAAACTGAAACCTATTTTATCGCTGTACTGTAGGAAATACCTGTTAGGTTGGGTTCATAATGAAAGGATGGAATGACTCAAGTATTTAAGGAATGTTGCTAAGCAACACCTTTTTATATAATTAAAGGGCAAAAAGCAAGTACAATCCATTAAAATACACTTTTCTGTCATGATTAAGAAAATGTTCTCCAGAAAAACTGTTACAAATTATAGGAGGAAATTATGCGTAACATGATAAAGCTATACTTTCATCAAGTATACAAAACAAAATTCATACTTATCTTAAAAAAGAAAGATCAGGAAAAATTATTTCTGATCCAATCCAAAAACCTTAAGGAACGACCCAACCTCCACATAATTTCTAATTTATGTTATCGTTTTTATTATGGTATAAATAACAAAGCCCATAAATACTATAAACGATTATATCTTAACTAATTTCTAATGTCCTTCATGTTAGACATCTTGCACACATTGCTTCTTCATAGAGATTATTTTCTACAGAGCGATCATGCATTCAAATTCAAAGGTCTCTCCCTCGGAGACTCCAAAACCTGTTAACATTATACAGCCTTGTTTAATGACATTTAAAAATTTGTCTAAATTATATTATCTGAATTCCAGTAAATATGAAACTCCAAATAACTCATTTTACATGTATCTTCTGAGAAGCAAATATCTTCTTCCTGAATGACAGGATAAAATGATCAGACCATTAGCTGTTGAGCTTTACTAGTAATATTGATTTTAAAAGAATAGTATTTGGTATTACAGCAGCAAATTTCTCAGACCACAGGGTCCTCCTAATCATGCACTAAGACCTGTATGTGAATTAACTTGATCAAGACTTCACACGGTACAAGGAGTCCAAAAGTCTTAGAGAATTAAAAGCCTAGGCAACAGGTTTCATTTTTATCTCAACGCAAGGAAATACTATGATACCCCAATAAAGAACAAGTTTATGTATTGTAGGCTCCTTTGGAATAAGTGTTAAAGCAAATGGAAATAAGATTGAAGAGACCAGACATATTTCTCTCCTAGTAAAGGAATTTACCAGGGATAGAAGCTTGTGCAGATGAGTTTTCTATACACAGCAATTCCTCCGGATGCAATCCCAATCATGAGATCTAGGTTATGGAGATCCTGGAAAAAAAAACCCCAAACCCCCCCCAAAACAACTTTAATAATTCAGATGCAGTTTGTCCCATTTATCTACTTATAAATTCATTTTCAAGTTTTCTATACTTAAATTACTACTCCTGAGGCAAAAATTCAATCATTTATTTGGATTTTTTTCCCCCCATGCATCTCTTCCTTCAACATTATCTACTAGGTATTATAAACTTGCACTCATTAAAACAAATTGCAATGTTCATCTTACTACACTAGATATTCTTTAGGTCAGTATCAGACTAAAGTTTCGAGTACAGCCTTATTAATTTAACCATGGGAAAGAAGTTGAAGTACCTTCCAAGATCAGTCAGGTAAGTGTCACAGAATTTTGGGAACGGAACATAAATGTCCTGATTCTAAACTGTTTAAAAAGACAAAGGAAATAACTCCCCATTTTTTCCAAAAAAGTCTCACCAACAAAGACTGGGCAGGAGGTAACCACAATTCTGCATATCAGAGTATGCTAGAGGAATACCATTCATGTAATATTTGATACACTAAACTGAATTCATTGTTAACTAAAACAAAAACTGTACTTTAGCTTAACACGCTCAACTGGAAAAATGCATCCATAATCCTTTATATGTACTGAGATACTCAAGAGGAAACACATGCTTACATATAAGCAAACACTTGGTCAATTTGACTCTAAACCCAAACTGATGTTACAAAAGTTACAAATCTTAGCTTCCTATTTCTCTATGATCAACATGTACTAATACATTATTACACAAATTTCTAAACAGAGCCGAACACATGCAAGTGTAGAACCCATTGGTTAAAACATCAGGTTTGACTCAAAAGTAGCTTCAGACTATTTTGTAAAGCATGGCAAAGGGTAGTGGATTCTCTTAAATCCTTCACTAGCTTAGCTGCTCCTCTAGATGGTAGTCTGTGTTCAGTTAATATACAGTTTTCTTGCATGTCCAATCCCAATTTCTTTATATTAGTAAAGTACAGAAGAATAGAACAGATAGCATGTGCTCTAACACTACCGTGGAAAGTCTACAATGAATGCTTTAAAAACAGTTGAAAAGAAGCATGATACAGGCATCTGAATGAATGAAGCTGAGCCTAATTTGCAGCACGCTTTATAAACCTCCATCAAAATACCACAACAGTTCACAGAGAATGCGCATAACCTATTTAATACACAGTGCATTAACACTGAATACTGACAAGATGAGAGGAACACCAGTCCTACCTCTGAGAGAATAAGAAGAGAAAATCATTAGGTAGGTAGCAGTCCAAATGCACTTAACGGCAAGGTAGCCCAGAAACAGCTGAAATTATTACTTATCCTCAGCAACTTTCTGCCCCACTTTGCCAAGAACTGCTGCTAGAGGAGCTAGTCGAATCTCCATTGGAAGAAGCTCACAAACTGCCAGTTTACGCCAGCATAAACAGGAATCCAGAAATGACACCCCTTTATTTTAATACTTGGGGAGAAAACAGAGGTATTTCAGGAGATGAACTGCATGTAATTTAGCTGCCCCTGCCATGATAGGGCCAACCTAAAGCAGGGCAGAAACCCGTATTATTTAGCACTTGGAGCTTACTCCAGGTTTCTGCTTTAAAAAAAAAAAAAAAAAAAATCAATACTGGATGAAAAAACAGCTTTAGAAGAAAAAGCTGAAGACCTACATGATTTAGCAGAAATAAAGGATTAGCTAAACACTTGATCAGGATTAATTAGGCTAAACTACTCTACTTTCTCTGGAAACTTTGTAAGAACAAAGTTCATTCCCCACTCCCCTTTGTCCTACTCCAAAACATTGGCCTCCTGTGCTATTTTGTTATAGTCACTTCTCTTGTGTTACACTTAAGAAATCTGAAAACAAGACTTTGGACTAGCATAAAGAAAAAGGGTCTCAGAATAATGATGATGTAGATGTCCATTTATTTCCCTTTTTAAACATTCATGCTGTTAAATTGTACAACTGAAAAATAATATGCGTATATTTTTCTTTTTATCTGTTTCTTTATAGAGATAATAAAAACTAAAGATAAAAATGATCATGCCAGGCATCTAGCTAGTTAAATACAGATTCACATTTGATTTCATTTACAATTACCATCTGGATTTTTGCAGTTATGGAAACAATATTGATTCTACAAGTTTCCTATCTTTGTCTCTCTGAGTAAAAATGAAAGATGAGTTAATATCAGACTAACTTTTGAGCCAATGAGACAGTGGTTCAGAGTCAAAAGCAGATTAGGAATTCAAGAAATCTCAATACAGTTTTCAGGTATTGAATTCACTCTCCTGAGTTTCTTGCTACTATTTCATTTTTTAATATTACAATTTTAGCAGTTCAGATTTATTCTCAGAGAAAAGCAGAAGTGTTTGCAGATCAAAAGTGAGCTTATATTAATTCACTAATGGACATCTCATGTTTAGCAAGTTGCTAAAAAGAAAGCTCACACTCAACTTCTGCAAAATATTTATCTTTGTACCATAAAACATTAAAATTAAGAAAACTAGGTATTCATCTGTTCTTCAAGAAACATTATTCAGAAGTATCCCATTTTCAAGCACCGGTACAGAAGCATCAGCTTCTTTTGGCCATTAGTCTAAAAGGCAGCTGTTACCTGGTTCCTCTGCATACACAATCTAAGAGGACTAAGACTATTGTAACAGCAAAGAAATGAATCATAATGATCCACAGAGATAAAGCCTTTCAAAAAGACACAGTTTAACTAGTTCCTGCAAGATCTGTTCCAATTGCTGGGATCTGACAAATCTGGAGGGGTGATTTAAGAGTAGTGCTAAGTAGGGGGAGGATATCAGGAGGCATGGCAAACATACCTGCCAAAGCTGGGGTATAACATGGAACCCTCTGTGAAGCAGCAGCATACTGGGGAGGAAGTATCTAACCTTCACTACAAGCTTCAGAAAGAGACTGTTTCAAACTTCAGAAAATTGTTATTTACAGCCAACACGGGCTACCAACTGAGACCAAATGCTGAGGAGTATTCTTCTGCAGAACTGCTGCAGCACAGGAAAGCACTCCGCAAATGGAAGACTACCCACCAGAAGACCACGCCTAGAACGTCCACGCTGATATAATCCAGTGCTGTCACTTTTCTTATAGGCCTTCAGGGGCATAATCAATGATAACGTGTTGGTTGAAAGATTTGCCTCATGGCATTCAGTCCAAGCAACAACTTGTAAATGATGTTTTGGAAGTGAAAAACTCCAGAGCCAACCAATCATACCTCTACTAATAACTCTCCCATCACAGCTTCCATCTAATTACAGCCAGAGGATTTCCTGGATCAGAAGGCTTTTTGTATGTTCAACGGACTCCAGTGAATCATTCTTCCACTGAACTGCCTAACTGCTCTTGATACATATTTCACCTTGGTCATCCATTAAAATAGCAGTAATCCCCACAGTTCAACTGCAGCCATATGGAAAAAGTTCCTTTTGCTTAAACCTGTCTCTTTTGAGGGAGACACAAGCTCCTTAAATCTTTCACCTACCAAAGAAAGTAAAAAAAAAAAAATAATTGTTCTTTATTCATTCTCTCCATGCTGTTCACCTGCTACAGAAGGCTTTTCCTTAAAACATTCATGATTGCTATCCTTCTCTGTACTTTTCTTATTCCATTTCCCACTTTGAGATAAGGAAGGGAAAGGAAGAACAAAACTCAACATCCAGATTATATCTAAGCACAGATTTAAAAGGTGGCATGACATTTTCTATTTTGCTGTCTATTTCCTTCCTAGCAGCTTCTAATTGTCTAGATGCTCAGTCCAAGTGCTAGAAAAAACAGACCACTTCAAATACTTTCATCCTTCAAAAAAATTGAATTGTGATAAAAATATTAATTTGGATTGAAACAGTAGCAAGACAGTCTGCATCTTAGCAGCCTGGAATAGAGAAGGCTTTGATTCAAATCTGTACTTTATTTTATACAGATCATACAGTTTGGTGTCAGGCAGAGGCTCATGACTAATATTCTGACAACCTGTGAGCCCTAGGTCATTAAATATGAAATAGTGCACTGGTGAACAAAAAATAAAAATACACTGTTTAAGCAGATATCTCCAGAAGGTATTTCTACTCCGATAGAGCAGCCCAGTACACTGCAATGAAATTTCATTTAGTTGAAAATGTCTGAACCCACTCTAAACTATCCTCACTGCTTGGCACTGGTACGACCACTACTGATGTTCTGCATGTAATTTCGTGGCCTACAACTCTGGAAGGATGCTGGAAGTTGAAAAGCTTTAAGAAACAGCATCCCATTTATATTAAGAGAATAGCCTCATGGTGAAAGTCTTGGAATTTAAGTTGGTTTATCAAAATGCTAGGCTACAACAGAAGTCAAATTGCATAGACTGGTCAAGTTAAGTGCATGTAGGGAAATCTCAAGTGTGACAGTAAAGGGTTCTTAACTAAAGTAGAAAGGTGACAGATCACCCAATGGACAGACAATGAACTTAAAGTCAGATTTAATAAGATGCCCATTTAAAGGTAAGGTAACCACCTTATCAGAAATTGGGAAGGCTTTTACATTGTCAGAAGATATAAGAACATAAGAAATTTGGTCACGTACACTAGATTACTTACCCACAACCAATCCACGTGAACCAAGGTATCTATCACCTTTAACAGTTGTCATATAACAGTTGCCTCTCCTGATACTTGTATCAGATGGTATGAGCACAGACAATTCATATTTTGATCGCCTCAGTTATTCCCTTTCTTTTGTACTTTTCCCCATCCTTAAAAAAGGACTCTACTTTTTGAGCATTGTATTTCATGAATATCAATGTAATAACAGTGACTTTAAAAAGATTACTTTAGGAATTCTTAAAAATCTAATGCAACTCTCACTTATTTGTGGTAGCATAAAGAAAAAACAGAATGAAACATCACACTGAAGGAAGAAAACGACCTTTTCTATCCCTTCCATCATTCCAGAAATTGATGATTTTTTCATTAAAACTCTCAGTGTCAGGATTATTAACAAATCTCAGGAAAACGTTAGGAAAAACAGTAGTCATCTTCATTTAGGAAATCAATCATCTGCACTACACTTCATTAAGTTTTTATACTACAAGCTTTATGCCAAAGTAATTTGCTATTACTTAAAAGCACAAATGGTAACTTGCACACTAGGATGCAATTAAAAAAATATTTTGAGGATTCATCTCAGACAGCTAGTATAATCAAAAAATTAAATCCCAGCAGCCAGTGAAATACTAGGATATGTTTCTTATCAATGCACACCCTGTATCTGACAGGGTTTTTTTGTGTCACCACACATTTTTAGTGGTCATCTTTCACGTTGTTAAATATGGCTTAGATTTAGCCTGCAGTCAGAGAATAAAGGAATGAAAAAAAAATCTCTATATTCTTAACACTGTGTTAGAAATTCAGAGAAAGTAAACTCTTAAAACGCCTGCCAACTACATCATAGCACTAAACAGAGCATTCATTTTTTTCATGCTAAGATATTCATAAACTTTAGTAAAAATATTAAGTAAAATATATTGCAGTATTGAAACAATTTATCTTAAAAACACATTATTGCTCTTTTGAGGAGATCTAGCTTATTTGGTTGAAATTTCAGCACCCATGTTACACAGAAATTATTGAAAAATTACCCAACTCTACTTAAAAATAACACATGATAAAGCCAATACTTAAATGCTACTGGTTTTACTGCTATTCAGTTCATGTAAAAAAAGGCTTACATTTTTTTTTCCAAGTGAAAAAAATCACAATGTAAACATACTCTACCACTGTGCAATTCCACTCCATAGAATTCAAGTGTTCGGGCTATATTTATATAGCAGGACTCTGCTTCAGATTGCTTGAGGCCACTGAAAGAGGGAAAAAAAATATGGATCATAGTCAAAAATAAAAGACATGATATTAAATTTATTCCAAATGCTGAAAACCAGAAGAATCCCACAGCCCAGTGTCTGACAAATAAACCTCACTAACTAGTACCACGAGTTCTTCACTGGTGAAGGCCCTCCCAAACTCCACTCAAAAAATTGAGAAAATTATACACAATTTTATTACCTTAGCCATTCTGGACCTGTTCTTTTTGGAAAAATAATTTGTATCTGTTTTGCTTAAAGGGATGAGGAAACAATTCCCCTATAAAAGCTTCCTTTATAACAAGAAGCTTTATCTGTAAATATTCTATATTGCGTAGTCTTCTCAGAAAGAAGTCATTTAGAAGAAAGATTAGAAGCAGTAATCTACTAAAAAAAACAAGGGGGAGAAAGAAGATTAAATAAATTGAAGTTATGAAGCTCACCGAGGAAAACCTATCTGAGTTTATCTACAAGCTGTAAGTCCTAGCATACATTTTTCTCCCGCTGCTAGATGTGAAACGTGCTACAAGACTTACAAAAATTCTATCTTCTGGTCTTCTAGAAAGCTTCTACAATTCTGAGACTTTTTCCCCCCCCAGGGACAAAAACTCAAAAATCCCCACATCCTCAAATAAACAGTTTATATATTTTCATGGAAGGGCTACATGGAATCTACTAGGAGTTTTAAAAACCAAAGAATCCAACAGTAATCCCTGCCTAGTTGGTTCTCCCATGAAGCCTACTAATTATTCATCCGAGAAGGCAATGTGACCTAAACAAGATTCCTTCAGCCATGATAATGAAAGTAGCCCCTTCCAACAAATTGCATGGCCAAGACCAGTCAAGAATTGATGAGACAAGAGGCAGTTCTAACCTGGAATGTGCCATAGCCTATTGACATTGTGCTGTGTCCAGAGTGATCCTGGTTTCACAGCACAGATCATTGATTCAAGCACTACAGCGTGTTCGAGTAACTGTAAGAACAGACACTGAGGGATGTGTGTAATATCTACACACATCTAAGTAGAAAAGACATACAATATCATCTGATTATATCTACTACTAAGTGCAAGTAAAAACAAATCTCTGCTAGGTAAGCTTCCAAAACGACATGCATAAAATTACATTAATCAAGTGCAATTTAAATACAACCTGTAAAAAGCAGACATAATATTGTGTTATGTTAAGAACTACGGATAAAAAGGCATTCCACATAAGGCAGTAATTCTCATTTTTAAAATGGGCTTTACCTCAAAAGGTGAGCATCTAATACTTCCAATTACACAGAATCACATATCCATCCTTTCAAATTTTAGGCCATCAAAATACTACACCCTGAAACAGCCACTCTAGGAAATACTACAATCATGCTCCATGAAACTGAAAGTTACCTTGAACTGGAAAGCCATTGCCAGCAGTGTGGCTTGAGGATATCACAATATTGGAAAAAAGAGCAAAGAAAAAAAGAAAAAAGAGCTGTTTGTTCATGATCCTGAGATAAACTGCCTACTCAGATCTACATCTACAGTGACTGCTGTCACCTTGATTTTAAAAAAACATTAGTAGACCTTATCTCTTTCACTGTGTCAGAAAGGTAGAGGAAAAAAAACACAAACACAAAATGACTTTTATTATACAACAGGATGCTGAGTATGTTTCCAAGAGTATATTATTTTCAGTTTTTAAATTTTGATCAAGAACTTGTTCAGAAAGATGGGAAAAGTCTGTTGCATACCAACAAACTAATTCTCAATTTGTATACACCATCTACACCAGACCAATCAAGCCTTATATCTTGAAGGGGCAACAAGAAAAAGTATCTCAGCACCAATTTAGGTGTTTTTTCTTGTTGTTGTTAGACCTCCCTACTCAATTAGAGATGAAATAAAACCTTGAGGTCCCTAAGCTGGTGGTAGTTACTTGTCAAGATAAACAAGCAAGAGGAAACTTGGTGAGAAACAGGCAAGAGAAAACTGGTCTCGATGTCTCCTTCCAATTTTTATAGCTGCTGATACCCAAGGGCTAACAAACATCACCTGGAATATAAGCATCATATGAAGTTTCAAATGCATCCTTCTCCTCAAACCAATGGCTAGATCTAGCAAGCACTAGGAAAACATTACCAATTTGGATAATATCCACATCCTAAGACCTCAGACTACTTATGTACTAAGTGAAAAATGGTAAGAAAACCTTGTTAGAATAAACTACTTACAGAAAAAAACAACCTATGGATTTAGGGATGAACACAGAAGGAAAATTTCTGAAGCTATAACAGTTTAGTATGACAGGACTTGCTTTCTCAATGGTTATTTACTGCCCACTGAATATTGTCTAATATGAACATGTTCACGGAACTACTTTCTCAGAATTTGCAAAACTGCACAAAAACTAGCTAAAAAAACCTTGCATTGAGCTACAATAGACAAGACATAATATGTACCACACAACATCCTGGTCTCTAAATTGGAAAAGGCATGGATTTGATGGATGGACCACTTGGTGGATAAGGAACTGGCTAGGTGGCCGCACTCAAAGGGTTGCGGTCAATGGCTCAACGTCCACGTGGAAACCAGTGACAAGCAGCCTTCCTCAGAGGTCAGTACTGGGACTGGTGCTGTTTAACATCTTTGTCAGTGACATGGACAGTGGGATTGAGTGCACCCTCAGCAAGTTCGCCGATGACACCGAGCTGTGTGGTGCGATTGACATGCTGGAGGGAAGGGATGCCATCCAGAGGGACCTTGACTGGCTTGAGAGGTGGGCTCATGCGAACCTCATGAAGTTCAACAAGACCAAGTGCAAGGTCCTGCACCTGGGTCGTGGCAATCCCAGGCACAAATACAGGTTGGGCAGAGAATGGCTTGAGAGCAGCCCTGAGGAGAAGGACTTGGGGGGGCTGGTGGACGAGAAGGTCAACATGAGCTGGCAACGTGTGCTTGCAGCCCAGAAAGCCATCCGCATCCTGGGCTGCATCAAAAGAATTGTGGCCAGCAGATCAAGGGAGGTGATTCTGCCCCTCTACTCTGTTCTGGTGAGATCCCACCTGGACTATTGCATCCAGGAAGGATGGGGAGGGACTCTTCATCAGCGAATGTAATGATAGAACGAGGGGTAATGGTTTCAAACTGAAGAAGGGTAGATTTAGACTAGATATTAGGAAAAAATTCTTTACTGTGAGGGTGGTGAGGCACTGGAACAGGTTGTAACAAGATGATCTTTAAGGTCCCTTCCAACCCAAACCATTCTATGATTCTATGGCTTCTCAAGTCTATATCATGTTTCAGCAATTCCAGCCCTTTAATTTTCCTTTGTGAAAGTTTCCCATAGGATAGATACTAAAGAATGAAAAACGATAGATGTTTACAGGGCTGGCTTTGCAATCCTGTAATCTAAGAGTGCAAATTTAAAAGGGATAATAATTTACAGATATCCCATATGGTCTACAACAAATAATATTTACTCCAGATCAGCAGAAATCTCATTCTAAAACAACACTGTTCTCCTCAAACTGTAAGAAGATAAATTCTCCTTTACGGTCTTTCCTTCTCAGAAGGCCTGGTGAACACAAGAACCATTCTTGTCAGGTATGTTACTGGCAGTGATCTAGTCAAAACCATGTCTCAGACATAAGTATTCACTATGAATGCCAAAGGAAGATGCAAGAAATACTGCCAGGATACACAATAGTTTGTCTACCTCTCCTTGCACTCCGAAATAAATAGGCACGAAGAGCTGAGTTTCAAAAAAGGTGTTAAAACAATAGAGAAACATTTTTCCCAGCCTTGTCTACTCAAGTATTTTTATTCAGAGCTTCATTACCACCACCTACCTGAATTCAAACACAGAAGTTAAACTTCTCAGTCGTCAAGGCTTCAGTCTACCGAAAAGACTCAATGAAAGCGTAAATTTCACTGAAAGGACCCAGAAAAGAAAGAAGTCTTTCCAACTGACCCTACCACACCTTTGTCTGAAACAATGGTAACTTCTAGTCTTTTCTCTGCAGGACATCACCGATTTTATATTGCTGGCTATGAGATCACTAAACACACGAGTTCAACCCAACCACTTCAAGACTCTTCAGAATCTTCCCTCGGTGGTCTCCAAGACTATTGATTCCTAAAGACAAGCAGATTTATTCATGCCTGTCTGCAAGTCCCCCTCTAAAAATTTCTGAGCCTACTGGAAACTGCAAATTAATTTGGAAGGAGTAGAGGTGTCAGCTGTTGTGTTCCTGAACATGAACCGCTCGGAAAGCAGTCCAGATTAGTACCTACACAGAGGGAATGACTGCAGTTTGAGTTGAGTGGCTACCTCTCTTTCGCCCCATAAATGACAAAGCAACATGCATGTTCTGGACTGCTAGGCAGCACAAAAGAACTTCAGAACTACTCATTACACCTACTATCAATAAAAAAAACAAGAGGGAGAGTACTGAAAGATGACAAAAAAAGTCGAGGAATATCAGGAGGAGATGAAAATGGAGATATTTCAGGGTATAAATCAAAGAAACTAGGAAAGTGGGGAACTAGCTCTGCTGCAGTAAAGATACAGACAAAGAGAACAAGCCCACAGAGATTTGGATTTCATTTGCTTGAAAGCTCACAGACAATTTTTTAGGTTGGCATATTTGCATTCAGCTTGTGAGTATCTGATCAACACCACTAATTCTAAAGCTGCAGTCTTACAAGAGACAAATCGGCAGAGTAAGAAAGAGTAATTAGCAGCGGACTGACTAGAATAATCTGTTGTAGCCTTTATATTACACTTAGGAGAGCGGAGAGAAAGCACAATGTTAATTGAAGTGTTTCATGGTGGGGTAGGGGTCCCCATAGATAGACCAAAAAAAAAAAGAGAGATCTATAGGATTTGAAAAACTGTCAAATGTTCTTGATCCAAAAAAAACCTCAAACATCTAGTACAGCATTCTAGATGGTTGCCATTAACAAGGTATAATGTGGACTGATCTACTGGTTGTTATAGCTAGAAATTTATTTAAACATTTTAACACATAGGCATCATACTCTGCATATGATTATTCAAGCACCTACATGACAAAACCGAGTATTTCATTTAATAGAAGCTATATGAAATAAACCCATCTGCTGTAATGAAACTACTAAGAACTTGAATCTTCCTTTTGGCATTTTTTTTTTTTTCTTTAAAAACTCAAGAGGTGAGAGAGAACTAAAAGTTAATGTTACCTGTGTTGCTCATGTAGCGATTCTACTTTGGTAAGAAAATCTTTGTTCTGCTCTGGTATAAAGTTGTAATTTGATAGATATCCTGAATGATGTACTGAAGCGTTATAGTCTCCAAGTTGTGCTGTTAGGAAACAAGAAACACATATACAGTTTTCATAGTTAATTGATTATTATTTAGAAGGAATTCCTTCTCCTCATTAAAACATGTACGCATATGGGAAAATGCGGGAATCACAAATTATTTCCCAACAGGCTAGAAGTGTTGAACACAGGGAATTGTATGACATCAGTGAAAAAAGATTTTTTTCAAAAAACGCTTACCATAACTATGATTTCAGGCATTAAATGACTTAGTACTTTATGTAGTTACTTATATAGCCCCACTTTTGCGTCACAAGCTGTAACACCACCAGAGAGGCCTTAAATACCACATCAGCACAGACGTGCAGTAGTGTAACATTAGAGGAAATCAAACTGCTTCAGTAAGAGATGGCAAATGAAGTCAAGTTGATTGACATTTACTTGACTATAACATATTAGAAGTCTTCAACAAGATCTGTCACTTAGAAAGCATCTAGTCTTCAAACTGTCAGGTAAAATGTTCAAACTACCAACTGTGGCTCTGTCCTAACAATTCAAGTGTTCATCTTGCCTCAGCTGAACATGAGTTACTTAAAGCACAAGAAATAACTGCTGATTTACACATAACATTACCAAGTTGCTACCAAAAGTAAATAAACTTTAAAAAAAGTTTTATCCCTTCAAAAATGATACTAATTAGTAAATAATTTTAAATAGTTACTAGATAAAAGCTAATTCTTATCCACAGTTGGTGGTATAGTTGGTGGAAACTAAATGAAAGTATAAATGACCGTAAGTTTATAGCCTCAGCCTATGCAAATTTTCTTTAAAAGCTAGTTCAGCATTAAGTTTGTACCCCAGAAAACATACATAAACCTTTTACTTGTTATAAAGATGCAAGGTTTGGGGCAGCAGGGAGGTTGCTTTACATAAAGTACTTGCCTATTTGCCACAAATTCACCTAGTTTCAATTAAGCAAGTAATTCAAACCCCATATTCCATGAAATCTGTCTTTTCATTAAATAGCTGAAGAGATTAAACCCTAAAAGTGATGGTATGTTTAAGCAAATCACTAGAACCTGTACTAATCTGCTTTTTCCCTAAGGAGCATGAAAGAGTTATTATAAAGCATTAAAGCTTCCCAGAAGTTACTAGTACAACTTGTAAATTAACACAAAATAAAGTACTTGTATAGACTGCAAACAATTCAGCATAGAAAGCTCCTCAACTAAATCGAAGTTAAAGAACATACTTTTAGGAACCATACTATTATCATTATTTTTCAGAAAAAGCAAAGCATGAAAGAACAATTTAAATGATTCAGGCTGAGGGGTAGGGGAAGTTCTGGACTTTGTAACTTACTGCTACAATAACTATGGAGTATCTTTAATGCAGGGGATAACTAACATTGAACATGTAATATTCAAAAAGCATGATTTCTATGGTCTAGGAAACAGAACTACTGTGATACAAAACAATTCCCAGGCAAACGCGGTCAGAAACTAATATAGTTGCACAACTAGTTGTCAACATCAAGGGAAATAATTAAATAAAAAAAAGTGGAATGATAAACAGTAAGTAATTTACTGTAAATGCAGATGAGATGTCCCTGCAATGCTTTACCCTTTCTTTTCAAAGGTAGCCTGAATTTTAAATTAGTTAGCAAAATGGCTGACAAAAGACTAAATATTTACCATTAGAACCAAAATGCGTATCTGAACACTTCTGTCAAATAGTATCTCTCTGAAGAAGAAAACAAAACAAAAAAACCAAGACAGAAGGTCCAGAAGTATAACAAGACACTGAAATAAATTTTAGGAACATCTATACATTAACAAAAGTTCAAGTCTCTGCCACGACAAGGGCAATAACAATGAAATAACAAAATAAGAACTTTTTAAACAATGTAGGTATGTTAATAACAGCGTAAAAATAAAGCACGTAGTTTCACAGATTACAGTAGTCGATTGAAGACTTTCCTTTATGAGCCATTAACACAACCCATCTTTTCTATGAAACACAGTCTGCATTTTTTAGGGGTTGTTGGACTAGCTTGAATTACATTCTTGTCAACAGGAAGAGACCAGACTGACAGGAATAAGACAACTTAATTGTCCACTTCAATTTTATTTGCATTAGGTAAAAAAATTTTTTACTGTAGTTTTACCTTCTCTAAAGAGGGCAACTGCTGTTCCTTCATGCGTTATGAGGTAGAGTCTTCTTGCTCATCTTCCAAATATGGAGGTTGCTCTGGTCTTTTTTCGTCTTCCTTCTAGCTACCTGAGGTCATGTCAACGAGGGGAGCCATTTAGAGCACTATTTGCTTCTCCAACTCCCCAGCCAACTGTCACAGTTGAAGAGAAACTATAAATGCTGATTGGTAGACATCTTGGAAGACTAATGATCTTGTGCAGGATTTAATTATCCAAGTAGGGAAAAAAAAAGGTTAGGGCATATTAAGACCTCAGAAGAAAAACCTTGAGGTTTCTACCTCTTTACTGGATTTCTCCAGAAGAGAGCAGAGGGGCAAGAAATATTAAAGACCTATTTCTAATCTGAGTTGCTCCTGGCATAGTTTCCGTTCTGATCACATGAGCCAGCAGATGCCAACTCAATGAGGATAAAGTTAAAAAAAAAGATTATTTTTACCTTTCTCCATTCTAGCCAACTGTTGCTCTTTAATTCATTATAACTGGAAACGAATACAGAGTAAAATGAAAGAAAATGGAATCAATGAGGAGTTAAAAAAAACCCAAACAGTTATTTGAATATCAGATTCTTGTACTTTAGAGTTCTGTATCTAATATGAAAGGCTTTAAAGAAGGGAATGTGATGACCATCCATTTAGAGGGCATATTCAATAAAAAGAGGACATTTGTTTTATAAACTCTTAGCAAAAGAACAGCGCAACAGCCAGGTAGCCACAGAATAACTTCCCATGGATTAAGTCCCATGTTGACCTACCAAAACAGCAGTTGTATAAGCTCTCAAAAACAGTAAGAATTTATAAATGCTTGAGAAACAAATAAAGATCTGGAGATCATAGATCTTTACACAGGATTTGAACTGCCTATGCCTTATTGAAGCACTATGGAAGCCTAAACAAGCCATCTTTTTTTCAGACTTTGTAAAAGAGTGTGCTCAGTTAGAACAGTGTGATGGGTATATATATTTTTGTCTGTTTCTCCTGGCAGCAGAAAGACTTCTGTGCAGGAAGGCATCAAAAGGACTAACTAAAATGAAAAAAAATGTACACATTTTTATGAGCTTCAGACACAGAGGGAAGGAAGACCAGGAACAAGTGTATTCATGTAGCACTGAGATTTCAATAGGAATTCTCCGGGTACATATGAATCTTCCCTAGAAGTACCAGATATATTGCTGCATTAAGGGGAAGAAAAAAAAAGAAAAAAGAAAAAAAAAGAGAGCTTTATAGTGGTAAGATCTGATACATATGGAAGGAAAAAAAAGCCACTGATGCCAACAACTCTTACAGTAATTACTGAGGCTTCATTTTTTCATTTGTCAGTTGTCTTATATATTAGGGTAAGGCAGCACTGATTTCATTTCTGCCTTCCACTACCCCAAAGGGAGGGTGCAATAAAGACAGAGCCAGACTCTTCTTTGAGTTGCAAACCAAAGGGATGACAGACAACAGAAATGATTGATTTATATATCCCAACTACGTGGCATCCTTTAAAGTACAGAAGACAAGTTGGTCTCCAATTCTGTTGAGTTTGCTTGTAAACAATAATAAAAAAATTGCATACAAATTAATATCACAAGAACCTATTTCTGCATATGGGCATTTCAACTAACTAGAGATGTCAGAAGGCAAATATATGAATCACCATTGGCTAAGCATGATGGGAAATCGGTTATTGATAATATGGACAATTTGGTCCAAAGGAATGCCTACAAAAACTAGTCCTTGAATACAGGTTTAATATCAACTTTCTAAAGACCTGAGAAGTGTACCAGAAAAAAAAATAATCAAGTAGTTTGACATTAAATTCATAACTTTTTGCAGGATTGAATATTTTAGGTGACATGAATAGAGCACAAAAGTGAACCGAGTTGCCTGGTTTTAAAAGAGGATAATTACATAAGCTGATCAGGTTCCCAGTGGAACAGAAAATAACCAAACAATGGGACAAGTCTAGCGTATGAATTATAGAACTAATTTAACTTCTATCAAGGAGTAAAAATCCTCAGGTATAAAATTGCAACCCAGGATGAAAACATAGTTAGGGTCACATGACTAGCCTCCAAATTAGGACAGCAACAATGACTGACATGCTGAGATAAGAGTGAAATATAATATTAAAGTCTAACAATAAATTTATCTTCATATGAACACTGAGGTACAAAAAGAAAACATACTTCCTAATCTGTACAGTTCAATCAGTTTAGACATTTTAAATGACCACTTCGTGGCACAAATAGAGAACAGAAGAAATATGATGCACCGCACACTATAAAGTAAAGCAGTTACTGTTTCTCAACAGTAACTACAAAGTATTCAGGTATGAAAGTGCTTCTGGAATGGGAAAATAATTCACTACTGCAGAATTCAGTTTCAAAGAACCAACATAAAAATGTAGACATTTATTGAAGACTAAAAAGGAGCATTGAAACGAGCAAAATCCATGTAGATGTAAAGATTAAAGACACCATGTTGAAAATGGTTATCAGAGAGAGACTCCAAAAAGGAACAAAACCCTTATAAGTGGATGCTGAGAGAAGGAAAGGTGTTTCAACAAGTAGAACCTGTATCCAAATAAGGACAAAAGCACAAACTCTAACCCACTCAAGCACTGAGTAAGAGTGATGTCCCTACTGGACAAGTAGAACCAGCTATCGTGGATAAAACTAGCCTGTTTTGTAAAAGGAAATAACGCTTCACATTCAAGAGCCCTTAAAAAAAGGTTCAATCTAGAGATGACTGTAAACAGCTGCTTATGACCACTTACGACAACTGGTCACTTTGTGGTAAGACAGAACAAGAAATCAGACATTAATAAAAACAAAGGAACATTTGCAAAAAAAAAATTCCAAAGATACATACACAATGTTGGTCTCCAAGTTATCTACTACCACTCAAGAAAAAGTGTCAGTCATTGTAATACCTTTTTTTCATTAAAAAAATAAAAAAATAAAAATCAGCAGCTCAAAACCCAGCCACAGTTAAACAGCAACAACAACAAAAAAAACAACACAAGGAAAAGGAAAAAACAAATTAGAAAATATAAGTTATACTGAGTTGCTATTTCTGCATCTCAAATACAACATATACTTCAGAAACCATACAGTCACAATCAGAAAAAGTACTGAGAAAAGCAAAGCGTAATCCAAAGTACAAAGAGAATTCATTTTGAAAAAGTAGGGGGATAAAAGACTTACAGGAAGAGTTCTCGGTACTCCCAAAACATTAAGAGGTTTTGCAGAACTAATGCATCTTAAAACTACTCTGATCTTCTGTCATGTATGTTGTCTCTCAGCATTCACCACTACTCATTATCATAATACTGTATTACATGGACTTTGACGCTGGGTAACTGTTCTGTTCCCCTTTTGAGTTATGTTACACAAAAATATTTAATAGGACCATCCACCTTAAACATACAGAAGAACAGTATCAAGTCTACGAGGTACTGTAGAAAGTCAGCTCCTTCAGTTACAGCACTGGCCAATATCCCAATCTAGCGCTCTCCATTCCAGAGATTACAGCATTGTACTTTGTTTTGAAGTGTTAAAGATTCAAAAAATTATTTGTGGCATAGTGGAAGAACACCAAACAAACAATATGTGAAGTAATGCTCTTCTAAAGTGGCCTCTGTGTTGCCTAGCACAACTGTAAAATATAATTAAGGGAAAAGAGTCCAAACCAGCTGGAGAGCTGCTGTATACAAACTATCAGGACAGTCTTAGAAGATCTGTTGAACAAAGATGCTAGCAAGCTCAAGAGCAGCAATCTAGACCACAGTAAACCATATGGAAGAAAACAGGCATGTATTTCAATTAATCTCTCCAAGCAGATTCTTATATTGGGAGTTTCATCATACAGATAACACTCTGGGTACTGCCGATGGCAGGTACTGTAAGACACGATAAAAGGTACCTGTGACTGAACAGCATTGCTGCAGGCTTCAGAAGAACAGAAGGGGCACGCACAATCCTTAGACTACCCAACACATCTGGTAAATAATTTCAAACACTGGAAATTCAGCTCAAAGTTCTCTTTGTTCATCCAGTCTGATTTTGGTTCTGAGGCATAAGGGCTACAGGTGCCCTGGAGAGTAGCAACAACCTAACTGACCTCTAAGCAAATTTCTCAGCTTACATGATGTCCTCCTGAGCTCTATTTCACTTCAAAAAAAAGCATAGGTGAGGAGCACACACAGAGAAAAACACCCAAATGCTAGCTATGAAAAGAGGCAGGTGTGCATAAATTAGGAAGTCTGACATTTCAATGTAATTTCTATAAACAGAGAAAGGGGCAAAATGAAGGCAAGTTAGAAGAATCAGGCAAGAAGAAAGCTGATGAGGAAATTATGTGATGCAACTCCCACTGCAGAGCTGTTGTTGATGTTCCTCTAAATCTTACACCCCACCTCCTCCTCTGGAATCTCAGCCTTCTGGTGTACCCAGAATTCTAACTCTTACGTCTAGTTCCTGAGGGACTTGCACACTAAGCTCACTCTCACCAGCCTTCCTTTTCTTAGAAAAGATTAAAGCCCATTTGAATCTCAAGCAAACAGTTTGGGAACAAACTCCCAAAGATAGATAGCAGTATGCTACAGAAACCTCCTAGTTCTCAAAGCAGAGCTGGGAGGGCAACAATATCACAGGAGGTAAGAAAAAGACCGCAGTCGTAATGAATCACTGAGCAACCGATGCTCAGGAAAAAGAAAGCTTGGGAATATTCATAACATCTTTTGTTGGCATTGTTGCTGCGCTTTAGATTCAAGGCCCAACCCAGCAAAGGATTTACGCACATAAGAGCATATATTCCCACCAAACCCATGGGACTTCTTACATACCAATAGTTAGTCACTTAAATACTGTTCTGGAAATGGGATATTACTACATGAAGTGATAAAAAACAAGGGGTGCTAAATTAGCTTTGTGACATTTTAAATGAAGAAAAGTGATAGACACGCTACATAGGTCTTTTATTTAATTTTATAGACTGTATAACATTCCCATTTTACACTAGTAAATACCCAAGACGTATGATTTATCATTAGATTGCCTTTTTTCAGTATGAGAGTATCCTTCAGGCTTAACAATTTCAGAATTATTTGAAGTGTACCTTAATAAGTTCTCCTTAAAAAAGGATTTCAAATTCCACTGATCATTTCTGTCAAAGCACATTTACTGATAATAAGTTAGCAACTTATTCTTCAAGTGTCTGAACTGTATTGGTAATCAAGTTTAGTCACATGCTATTTAGACACAGTATTCACACCCACTTGCATTCCCCCGTAACTTAGCACCACCAGACAGCACAGGCTGTGCCACAACGGTGCAGAGCAACATCTCCGGGCTTTATTTCAGAATCACAGTGCTGAATGCAAGCACCTGTGCAAAGGGCAATACAGAGCAGCAGCACTCCAGCAGCACAACGGACATCACCAACTGTCCCTTTGCAAAACTCAGACAAAGCCCGTGAAGGTCAACCATACAACTGCCACTTGTGAAAACTATAGTTAAAAAGCAAGAGCAGAAATATCAAACGTCAGACTTCTGTGAAGTCACAGAAAGATATCTGTGACAACTGCTCCACCTTTTAAATAAATAACCTTAAGGCTGTCAGACAACAATGATTTCCCCTTCTGCATACAAGGGAAGTTACATAAGAAGAGAGCAGCCTGAAATACACCAAGAAGTGGCAGTAATAAGAAAAAGCTCAGGTAGAACTGATCCATGGCAACTTAAGACAACGTCTTTTTAATAAGCAGATACCTCATATCCAAGACCTTCAAGTCTCCTTAATTAGTATGATTAGAAATTAGAACACCAAAAGAAAACTATTTAAAACAATTTAAGTTGACAAGAATCCTAGCAAACATGACTAGATAAGGAGACCTACACACTCAGATTTGAGAACATCCTTCCAATGCCATCATCTGTAAGTAAACAGCAACAACCTGGTAGCAAAACAAAACCTATATTTTTAAGGGAATACATCTTTCTATTAAATGTTTCATTCTTTGCCGACACAGAGAATAAATACAGTCATCATACAAACAGCAACAGAAAGCCCATCAGCTAGCTAAAAAGAAAGGTTGTTTGTTTTTATTAAAAAAAACCAAAACAACCTAGTACTAACAACACTATCGTGAGTTAGGAAAAATCAGGCAAATAGGTGCATAGGAAATTCCAGAATCCACCATGAAAGAAAAAGAGTACAACACACTAGCATCCTTCCACAATCTTCACTGATCTTTCATCATTCTCCTTCACTACAAATAACTGCATTAGTAGGTATTCAAAGCACTAAAAAGGGAAGCGTCATAAAACTGAAAGGGAAACAGGAATTACTCTGGGGTTTGCAGGTATGCTACCTGTGGCATTATTAATTTTAAAAGTCATGTTAAGCCTGACTTCCTGATAAAATACTTGCATTCTTCAGTGTACCTTTACATTTTTGTGCTTCAGCACAATCAGGTCAGCGACACTGCATTTAGCAATCCTAAAGGTTCAGAGTGTTTCAGCCCTAGGGATACAGATGCATTTCCTTTGGCAACAAAATTTGGACTCACACCTACTATGGAAAACTTCTTGTGGTTTCAACCATTCTTACTAAGCTGGAATGTGGTTAAAGTTCCATTTAATAAAAGGGTGCAACATATGAAATACTTAAACATAAAAGTGAATGTTTCATAGCCACTTAGAATTTTCACATATACCAACAGTTTATCATTTTCTCCTTTGAAAACCATGTTTTAATTATTTAGCTTGGTCCTTCTTTCAAGCAAAAATTACCTCAATCATTTCTGCAGATCTTGCTAGCCTTTCCATAGAGAAATGGGATAAATACACATCAGCCAAATAATTACACAACCATTCTAGTATCCTTTGCCCTGACAATTGTTTTTACAAATAAACAAACCCCACTAAACCCTCAACCTGTTTTTTTGTTTGTTTGTTTAACGAGAAAGGTCTTCCTCCAGCTGTTTTTCACTATCTGTTTAGGATGCCTGTTAAGGCACAGGATCAGGCTTCATTTTGGTTTTCCTACAGAAGATATTTTTCCAATATCACCCTTAGAATTTCTTTTTGCCAGCTGCAGGCAGATGAGAAGGATGTAAGTTCTTCTACATAGCATCACCTTAAATTTATTGCAAAGTGCCAGACAGTTTTACATATCTGACAAATCAAATTCCCTGAAAAAACATTACATAAGAACATTGGAGTTTCTTAATCATGAGTTTACCTTCCCCTTAACTGTTCTGCAGATGATCACTTATTTCCCTGGAATGCTTTCCCGTAGCTATTTAACACACAGTAAGTTTCATTATTTTGTTTCCAATGACAATGAAAACCTGCCTTTTTTGACAGCGGTACAAGCACACATAAATAAGAACGCTATTATTCTTGTATCAACTTCCTTATTTTTTGACAGACCTAACAATTACACTTTTTTTCTATTTAGACTGTTGGAAGGCTGCTTTAATAACCTGTGCCTTCTTTACAGAGCATCAACTGTAGCATTTTGAATATTCCGCACAAATAGATAAGGAAAGAAATCTTCCCTTGTTTTTCGGTGTCAAACAGCAGAGAAGGTAGTCAGGTAGTCAGTCAAATACATTATTTAACAAAATAACAACTGGTTATTACTTACATTGTACTGCATATGATGCCAGGACAACAGCAGAATTAATGGGGCATGACAATCTGGAAAGAAGGGAAACATTTTTATTTAGAAAAGACTGTATAAGTGTATCGTTAACAATGTCTCTGCAATTAGTTCAGCACATGAAGACTCATTTATCTTAGAATATCCAATTTTTTTTTTGATAATTTGATTTGTCAAAGCACAGGACTGGACATTAAAAGCTAGATGCTGTATAACAGCTTCTTAAGTGAATGGAAGTTAACTAATCCTAAAAGGACACGCTTGTGTTCTTGCTGGATGCTTATTCTGGAAAGCAAAAGGAGAAGGGATTTTTATGAGGCTCTGGCCATTATTTTAATAGCTGCAGTCTGGTGTATTTAAAACTAGACACAAACACTAAAATTAGCCAAATGCCAAGCACAAAGACAGCTCTGATCTAATGACCAAAACTAACTCCATAAAAGACAAAAGCCAACACCTAAAGGCAATTTATATTTGGCAGCAAATAGTTGGACCATCTTTTTCCTTGTTTTAAAAAATATACAAACACACACAAAGGAACCACTGGGTATATGCCCACCATATGGGGAATATAACCCTGAAATCATGAGAAACAATAGCTTAAACTGCCCTTTGCTACTCCCTCCTAATTACCACACTAGGCAGTGGGTCCTCACATTTGGAATACCATGCCTGGCACACCACGCCTTGCATAAGGATCTCTCAGGTTGACATTGTACCTGTAGACACACAGCATCTCCTACAGCTCATTCGCAACAGACTTGTAAACTGTTCTTAATAACTGAGCTTTGTGAAAATTTGTAACATTTCCTAGCAGTTTGATTTTCTTTTAAAGCAATATTTCTCAAGGTACGTTTATATAGCAATGAAACCCTCAGAAAAAGGCTTTTTTGTTTTTTTTTTCAAAATTTTATTTTAGAAAGAATTATAGAGAAACTGAAGATTCTTCTTATTACCTTCCTTCCACAATATCAGTCTTCAATTGCAGGAAGAATAAGTGCCTAGAAAAGATTTTTTTGGAAAACAAACAAGCATGCATTTATTTTCACATTTAAAAGGTATGGTTTAAATGGTTACATGTATTCGTTTATTTCACTATATTTCCTGACAAAGTATACAAACAGATCAATAAAGCTTAGTGGCATTTACAAAGATACCATCATACACCCGCTCACTCTCACAACAAGTTTAAAGATCTTTGGCTGTCTATACTACAACTCCAGGACCACAGAATTAATGCCACAACGAACACTATAAAAACTAAACCATTACAGAACTGGGCTCCCTTTCTCCCAGGAATATTCATCTTGGATGTAACTTCAAAAAATCAAAAAAAAAAACCAATCCCAAAAGACAATCCCAAAACACCCAACCCGAAAGTGTGATAGTCTATCTTGAAACTACTCAGTGGAGGATGAGACATTTCAAGTAGCACATGCTGACAAAAAGCTCTTAAACAATTTATCCAAGGGCAGTTCAGTCTTGCTCCTATTAGGTTTTTTTAGTAGAAAATGTTACTTTATAGTGATACTGGAGAATTGGGATGTGAAGAACCATAAAGAGCAGGCCTTTCAATAATTTCAGTTTAAAACTGAAGAACAGCTTACAACTGCATGATTAGTGAGTACCAAAACAGGTCAATAGCTAAGTTGTTTGTTGGGTTTTTTGTTGGTTTTTTTGGTTTTTTTTTTGTTGTTTTTTTTTTTTTTTTTTTACAAGAAATATCATTTAACATGCTGTATTATTTATATTCTTAAGTCACTGAAATTGACAAACAATGAAAAAGTTACAAAAATGCCAGATTAATGGGTGATTTCTAAATTCCAGATCATGTGCACTGAACAAAACAAGTATTCCATTAAAGCCTCGTGACAAGTTAATTGAAAAGTGCTTATAATTCATGTACCCCAGCACCCTAACAACTTGGGGATAGATTAAAAAAAAATTAAAGGTCTACTATAAGCTGAAGCATTATAGATCTTCGCATGTTACAAGTAACAGGCAAACTAGAAAACAAGAACTGTTATCTGTTCCTCCTGAAACAAAATAAACCCCACCCTCCCAGGCCCTCCCCATTAAATCTACTGCACATGTTCCACATTGACTCAGTGTTGATACAAGACTTCTAACACAGACTTGGGAACGTAGACAGCTTAATCATTGAACTTTCCTATTTTTTAATCATTGCATCTGATTAATTAAGGGATCAGAAAAGAAAAGCAGAATAAATGCAATGGGCAGGTACTTCAAGCAATGAAGGGCTCAAAAAAAAAAACAAAAACACCAAACCAAAAACCAAAAGGAATCCAAGATGCAAATAAACCAATTGCCATCTTTGTACTAGCTATTACTCTGGCTGTATTTTGGAGCTGTAGGCTGTGTATAGCAGAAACCATCCACTATAAGCATTGCATCAAGCTGTCCATTCCAAACACATTTAATACAAATAGTTTTCTACCTAATAAAGCATAGTTTGGCAAGCTGTGGAGATGGAAAAGGAGGGCTTTATGCATTCTTGGTTCACGGAAGCAAACATCAAACAGAAGTTACCTGGTTTGTTCTTGCTGAAGTGTGTTAGGATCAGGTATAAAAAACCTTACACGAAAACGAAGGGTGCAGGGAAAACCTCCTACAATATTTTAGAAGAGCAAATCAATCATTTTTTTGTTTAAAAAAGACAGACCACAAGGTTTTTATTTCCATATGTATAGAAAAATTACATGAACAACCACATAGAAATCTCATACGTTTTTCTCATGAAACTAAAAGAACCCATGAGAAGTCTCTCCTGATCCCCCAACACCAACTATAAGAAGAAAATACTCTCAAATATCGTGATGCTTTAAAGTACTTTGTATATGCTACTTTACATAAAAAGTATTATTTAGTTATCTTTGCCTCATAGGTATTAGAAGAGAAAAAAGCAGCAAATGTATTTGAATTGTCTCAATTGAGATAATACTCAATTCTATCTTACGTATAAAGACAAGAAATTAACAGAAGTTCACCATGTTAGCTTCATGTATTTTTATTACAATTCATACACAATCTACAGCATATGGCAGAAATAAGAGAGCTGAAAGATAGCTCAGCTTTCACAGCACAAATTGGGACAGTGTCATTCAGGCCCCCTAAGCTGCTATCTGGCAGGGTCATGCTGGATGGTTTCTCATTCGTGGTAAGTGTTCTGCATTACCCAAAGCTGTTTATAAATAAGACATACTAGAACAACACATGCACTTGGAAGTGCGTCATGTTCATTTTTTGTTTGGTTGTTTTTTAATGAAAACAAGTATAATTTTTTTTTATTTATTTACTTGAGACAAGAAATTGCCAGAAACTATATATGAAATATTCTCCACTTCCCTCGATCAAACCCCTCTTTCTTTATCTTCCCTATCAGGAGGGATTTACTGTCACCATGATATGACTACTGCTTTCACAGCCATGATGTCCAACACTGTTCAGAAGTCAGGTTTAGATGCTATTACAGCATCAAAGTTAGTGACCTATCAGGTCTTATTAGCACCCAGGTAGCAGTAAGAGATGTAGAAAGCTCTGCTGAAAGGACTGGCAGAGATAAGACTTGCTCTTAAAGAAAATCTACTATCTGGATGCACTAATTTACAAGAACTGTATTTATTCTAGTTGTAAGAATACAGAAAAGTAGAACTACACAGTTACAATCGAGATATTAAAAACAAGTCTTACCTTTTAACTGTTTTCTAATAGGTTTGTTTGGTTCAAGCCATCGCTGTGAAATGAAAAACTATTAGATGGATTAAAAATATTTACAAATAAATACTGTTTATTTATGTGCACGTGTGTGCATGTATATGTGTGTATACATACATGTGTATGCATGTGTATACATGTAAACACACATATACATGCACACACATTTATTATTTATGATACTTACAGGTGAATCTACTGAAGTTTCATTTTGCTGTAAACCAAAATATTCCTTCTCCGTCACACCCAACTGGTTATAGGTCATATCCAACAAAATCTGTCCAGTGTCTTGTTTCTGAAAACAAGAAAACTTTAGAAGTGAAACTCTGCAAAACTTACACATTTTAAGATACAACTAATTGAAATAATTTATTTTTAAAAAAAAAAGTATCTTGTGAATAAAAAAAATTCATTGGTTCAAAGTTTCTCAGCAATAAGTTTATTCTGATAAAAGACTCCTTTTTTTGTTGTTAAAGAGGCTTCTTTCCAAAATACGTTAGACATGTGAAATCTCGTAATATGAATTGACATGAACTCAAGCCCCTGAGGTGGGCCCAGCAGTTTACTTTTAAGCAGACCACCTCTCCCTTGAGCACAGCCTTTGGCAGCAATGCCGTTCTCCGGAGCCGTAGGCTGCAAGGATGGCTTACAGCCACATGGGGCTGCTCTGGCCCCTGCCGTCACCGCCAAAGCAGCCGCTCTGTTTCCACGTCAGCTGTCAAAAGGCAAAGTCAGTATACAGTAGGATGAGGGAAAAAAAGTAGAAGGATGCTGTGCTCCAGCCAGAAGGTCCTGTATTTCAGCCTGAATTCCCACCTGCCCCTCAGCCTCCACACACTCAGCTGCTGTTCACCCCACTTTTACCTAGACGTCCCTCAAGACAGGTAACACAGAACTGGTGTAACTGGGGAATTACACAGGCAGCGGAGACCCAGAAGCATAAGCATATATTATTTTCCCCAAACCAAACAAGTGTCTCCGTGCCACGGCATTGTGGAGAGAATATTAACCAACTTCTGCCAAAGAATACTGTGAACCAAGTCTATTAAAAAAGCCCAACCACAAAAAGAAACAAACAAAAACCCCTCAACAAGACTGCAGTCCTAAATATGCTAATATGTAATAAATAGCTTGCAAAGCTGTATGGCACTTTAGGACTAGATTTTTATATACTAAATTGCTGGACAAAACAAAAATCAAGCTGTTTTGCTTGCATCTTGTCTATTATAGCAAACTAACTTTTCACATGATCTTCCAAATCTCACTCTTAAAAGCAGAAATAAATTGCACACGTGCAAAAAAAAGAAAAATTTACCAGAGGAAAATTATTTAGACTGCAAAAGACAAGCACTTTGTTCTGAAACAAATTTCTCAAAAATTAAGTTCTGATTTAATTAAGTTTTGTCTCTTAAACAGATTTCTTAATTTCTTAAACAATCTCTTGAAACAAAGGACTCATGATAGTGACCACATTTTTGTGGATGGCCCAGTCTTACTCATTGCATAAGAGTGCTCACTTAAGCCAGGAACACAGTATTTTATAAAATTCCCTTTGTCTAGACTTTGTTTATTATACAACACTAAGTCCTGTTCATAAGACAGATTTATCCTTTTTTTTTTAAAAAAGAAAAAATAAAAAAAACAGGCTACCACACTGTTGTAATTGAGTGCTTTACATAGTAACATATTCCATAGTCTTCTGTTATCTCATAAAAGCATTTTTCCTATTTAAAAGATGGGAAAAAAAGAACAAAGATTCAAGCAAAAGATATCCACCTGACTACCTTATTTTGGGGGATGGAATATTATCCAATGCTTCCTACTGCTAGAGCAGAACTCCTAGTAGCTCATTTGTGATTTGAATGCTCAGTGTTTCTACATCAGGCTCCAAATGCAAGGTAAGGTAACAGCCAACTATTGGCCTCTTGTGAAAAGCTGTGCCCGTTTTTTTGGGGCAAAGCCACATATGAAGAAAACAATGTAGGCAACGCTCAACTGTCTTACGTATGACGCTACCCTTTCCCCTCCAACAGTCTCCCATCTTGCTTAACTTGCACAAACAGCTGAGGTCTCACAATAAATGCGAGTCCGCTCAGGCCTGTACATCTCCGTGGCCATCAAAAGCAGCAGCTCTGTCCCCTCCGTCTTCCCCAGTTGCACGTTCCTCCCCTTTCGAACAGGCTACTGTTCCTTGCAATATTCAAACCACAGCACTGATCTACCTCAATTTTTTTCTGAAATAGCGTAGACCTAGATCCAGCTTCGAAACCAAAATCTCAGTGACAGGAAAAGGACCATGCGACCAAGCGTTCCTCGTCACACACAGCCGTGTGTGTCAGGCAGTTCTGCCCAGCACCATCCCTGAGGCGGGCTCTGCTCTTTGCTATCAGAGATGATCCATATATGTACACAAGAAGACCCTATGAAAACAGCAGATGTCACCTTAACCCTCTGAAATAATGGGCACTTCCTGGTGCAGATACGTCCATCCTTGGCACTACCTTACTATACATACCACATTCGTTTCCCCAGGGTTGTGTTTTTTATAAGCAGAGTGTTAAAATGCTTTCAAGTGACATCACATGACACCTGCACAATGCAGAAGCATAATTGCACATCTGTGGTGCATACTTACACAAGCTAAATGAGCAACTGAAGTCATACTGTGACCAAAAGCAGTAATTACAGGGGATGAGACATACACTTTATTGAAAGAATGTGTTCATTCAGGTTTCATTACAAATGGGGCAGGAGAAGACCAAAATGGGTAGGATTCTTCTGCTAATTTTCCTCTCTGAATTTCAACGCTCCTGACTCCCTTCAGGCTCCTTTCTTTGCAACAGCATTATCTCCTAATTCCCTTCACATTTTTCATGCTTCTGGTCCTGCAGCCCAATTCCGATGACTTCCTTCACCTTCTCTCTCCCCACTCTCTTACAATTACATACCCCCTCTCCACCAGCACACATGAATTGCTCAGCCTTCTCACTGCTTCCCTATAAAGACAAGCGAGCTCCCTGATAGAATATTCTTGCTCAACAGTCACGATCCTCTCTTTGCAATGTTCCCATGGGTCTCCCAACCGTAAACTCAGCTGCTCCTCCACCTAGATATCTACTACTTCCTTCTCTTCTTCCTCGCCACATTTCCTATCAAAAGGAATTTCCAACCCTACTTTTCACGGCTCCAGTTCTTGCTGTCGGTATTAAAAGCACAAAGTTTCCTCCACAGTGTGCAGGCCAAACACCACTCCAGAAGTCTAAGCTAAGTACAGAATATAATTTTAAATTGTTAAAGTCTTCTTCAGTTGTTAAAACTCCTGAAGCTGAAAGGTTTTTTGCTGTTTTTCCTCAAGAAAATTTATAGTTACTCAGCTTTGGCTTCGTTTTAAGAAACACCTGAATTATTTTTTGGCCTATACATCTAAAAAATAAAGTTAAGGCACAGCTCACACTGCACCATCTTCAATCTATTTTGCACACAAACAGTTCTGAGATCTAGGTGTAGAGCAGGGCAGGCTAAGCACCTCACATCACAGCTTTCAAATTTTGACATCCATTCCAATAGTCCATAGCCACAGTGTACTCTAATACTACAATTTTTCACTCCCCTCCACCACAGGAATCACGGAATCTTCAGAGTTGGAAGGGACCTCGAGAGATCATCTAGTCCAACTCCCCTGCTAGAGCAGGATTGCCTAAAGCACATCCCTCAGGGCTGCATCCAGGCGGGTCTTGAAAATCTCCAGAGAAGGGGACTCCACAACCTCCCTGCGCAGCCTGTTCCAGTGCTCTGTCACCCTCACCGTAAAGAAGTTTTTCCGTGTATTTGAACGGAACTTCCTATGTTCCAACTTGTGCCCATTGCCCCTTGCCCTGTCGCTGGGAACCACTGAAAAGAGCCTGGCTCCGTCCTCCTTAAACCCACCCTTTAGATCCCTTTAGATACTTGTAAACATTAATCAGGTCCCCCCTCAACCTTCTCTCCTCCAGGCTAAAGAGTCCTAGCTCTTTCAGCCTTTCCTCATAAGGGAGGTGCTCCAGTCCCATAATCATCTTGGTTGCCCTTCACTGGACTCGCTCCAGTAGTTCCCTGTCCCTCTTGAACTGGGGAGCCCAAAACTGGACACAATACTCCAGTTGTGGCCTCACCAGTGCAGAATAGAGGGGGAGAATGACCTCCCTCGACCTACTGGCCACAGTCTTCCCTATGCAGCCCAGGATGCCATTGGCCTTCTTGGTGACAAGGGCACACTGCTGGCTCATGGATAATTTGCTGTCTACCAGGACCCCCAGGTCCTTCTCCTCAGAGCTGCTTCCCAGCATGTCCGCCCCTAACCTATACTGGTACTTAGCATTCTTCCTTCCCAGGTGCAGGACCTTGCACTTGCTTTTGTTGAACCTCATTAGGTTCTTCTCTGCCCAGCTCTCCAGCCTGTCCAGGTCACACTGGATGGCAGCACGGCCCTCTGGAGTGTCGGCCACCCCTCCCAGCTTGGTATCATCAGCAAATTTGCTGAGGATACACTCTGTCCCATCATCCAGGTCATTAATGAATATATTGAACAAAACTGGACCAAGTATTGACCCCTGAGGGACACCACTGGTTACAGGCCTCCAACTGGACTCTGTGCCGCTGATCACAACCCTCTGAGTTCTGTCACTCAGCCAGCTCTCGATCCACCTCACCATCACCTCATCTAGCCCATACTTCCTCAGCTTCCTAATGAGGATGTTATGGGGGACAGTGTCAAAAGCCTTGCTAAGGTCAAGGTAGATGACATCTATGGCTCTCCCCTCATCCAGCCAACCCGTTATAACATCATAGAAAGCTATCAGATTGGTCAGGCATGATTTGCCCTTGGTAAATCCATGCTGACCACTTCCAATAACTTCCTGTTCCTCTATGTGTTTGGAGACGACATCCAGAATGAGTCGCTCCATTAGCTTCCCAGGGACAGAGGTGAAACTAACCTCTGGAAATGGGCAAAACAACATGAACCCTGTCCAGCTAAACTGGGCATTAGAACCAAGTTCTTCTTAACCATTAAGAATGTCCTAACTGCTTGTTGTAATAAAGCTCTTGCCTTTCTACAATGAGATAAAAAAAATCAGGCACTTTCCCCACTAGCCTATTCTGTTACAGTGACACAAGTTTTTAAGATAATCTCCAGAATATTAAAGTTTTTTCTACTAAAAAGAAACATTTCCAAGAGGTTTGCTTGTTTACACCCTGAAACGTTTCCATTTATTTCATCTTCATGACATCTACCAATCCTTACTCTGAACTGTTAAAAGCTTTGCATCAGCCGACGCATAACCACAGACCATTCACTTCCATTTAAATCTGCCTTAAAATATGTTTCACCTTATGTCAGATAGGCCAAAAATTAATTTTAAAGCAGTCATAACTAACACCTATTACATTCTGCTTGCACCACAAAAATTTCCTGCTATGTTTAGGGAATTTATATTAGTCACGTTTAATTTCTGGTAACTTCAAAATCTGGGATTTTGAAGAGAAAGAACCCCTTCATTATTTTAATATCAAGTACTGCCTAGAAGCAGGAGTGATCAAGACCCACTGTCCTAAGAACTGCATAAACATAAGCGAGGACTCAATTCTTCGGAGTGGAGGAGTAAATACGCAAGTAATCCTTTTCAGTTTGTTAATGTCTACAAGGTAAGTGGTACAAAGTGACACTTTAAGAGGACAGTGCAATATATAGCACATCTCCCTGTCCCTCTCCTCTGCAAAAGCTTTGTCCCCACTTTCTGGCAATGATAACCTCACAGTGAAGCACCACCTAAGCTTTTGCAAACTCAGTCTCACTTCAGACACAATACCCATTGCCCTTCACATGCTGTTTGAGGTCATCCTTTCCTAATTTAGTCTGCAATAGTCATCCACCACCAAACAGCCTGGGGCCTTTGATCCCAATGTGCCTACCAGCTTGAGCAAAGTGCAACACTTTCTTTTAATTTCCACACTAATTTTACACACAGCCAATTTATTTGCTTTTCTGCTAACTCTGTCCTTTTCTCTTCCTGGAACTGATTTACTCACCTGATGCTCTTATTCAGAGCATGCAAGATTTTGTTTAGCTAGAATAAACAGAACAGTCTCTTCTTTCCTTAGGTCCAGACTTTTGCAGAGCATCCTAGTTGCGCTTTCTATGTCTGCCTGACTTAGAACTTCCCTCTTTTGTCTGTGAGTAGCCAGGACCCACATGTGACATTTGCTGGAGGGTGGCTTCGATGCCAAGACTAACACTGTTGATACTTCCTTGACATTGGCTGAAGATTCCTGCCTGGTGTATAATAGCGCTCACCTTTTTTAAGAACGATAACACATGAGCAGCTCAGCCTGCAAAATACCAGCGTTCTCCTCCTCTATTATTTGCAACTGAAAATTGAGCTTAAAAAAACATTACCTCATCTTATGAAAGCTATTAGTTTACATTACTGATTTCCCTCACTGCAATTACTCCTTGTTCAAGATAACCTATTGCTACCGCATATTCCTGTATCTCTTTTATTGTTAATAATGCCTCAAACCTTACATTTTTGATCTACTGAAAAAGATTCATTAGCAACATGTTAATGAAATCTGACAGTCAAGAACTTTTATTAATGTCCTTACACTGTTTAACATCTCCTTTTCAGTTCTACTGCCACTTCTTGAGCCAGCTCCCTGCCCATCCCATAACTCTTCTAGATTCCATACACTCCAGCGCAGTATTTTCCTATATAAAGGTCACACAAAATATTTATCCAAGCCCACAGAGTTTTGACCCACTGCATTTCCTCTGCCTCAAAAATGATTTAAAACAAACATGTACATGAGGTTAGTCATTCCAGTTCTAACTTTGGAAAAATCTCTCCTCCACTAATTCTTTCCTTCAGCATTTATTATGAAGTCAGGCCCCACGAAGGGCTAAGACTAACAAGCCTGCTATATGTCAGATCACTTTCTCACTGTCCTCAAAGGCGTCATCAAATTTCATACCGTTTTACTATTTCCCAGTCAGAGTATACTGATCTGCCTCAATACAAAACTAAATATTTGTTGCCAATCTGAAACTTCATACAGCAGTTCTTTCAACATGCAGGGACTCAGATTAGCAAACTGTTTTGTATTATCAAACAATATTCAGCAGGAAAACTTAGTGACAAAGATCCAACAATTCTGCATCCTTGCATTTTACTACGAGCGGTTTTAAATTATAAAACTTGCACCCACAATCAAAAAGAACCTTTCAGACTTGTATCTCTGCCCATTATTTTAAACATACCAATAGTAATTGTTGGTATTAATTGTAACAATCAGTTTCCTTCTCACATATTGGAAGAAGCAGCTTAACCTGAGATGGTAGGAAAGGAAAAACTTTCTTTATGATTTTGATTTCAAGTTGTGCAACTTTTTTCATTATTACTGCCTAATCATTTTATTTCTAGAAAGAGACCTGATTACTAAAAGCCAACCAGTCTAAAAGCAAAAATCACAGGCACTAAGACATAAGCATCAACTCAGAAAGACAATGCAATACAGAAGCGATCTGAGACTAAATTTTATCCCTTCACAAAAGTCAATTTACTGGAAATTGAGAGGCGTACTTCCCAAGTGGTCATTCCTGGTAAGTAAGTCAAAGTAGACCAATAATGGAAAAGTTCTGCATGTTTATAGCAAAAGTTACAAATAAATTGGCATTATTGCACAATATAACACCTATTAAACACACCCAAACACAGTATGTGAGCACATTCTGTATATATTAGAATGACCACTAACATTTTCCCCATGTGGAAAGCTTATGCATTATAGCCTTAGAACAGAGGTAACATCAGAGACAGAACTGAACTAACCTTATCACAAAATTCAAACACTTGAAATTTATTGTGAAGGTTCAAAAAAACCCTGGATATAATTAAAGTCAAGTGCAACACTTGGTACAAAGTGCAGTCAAGTCTTTGTCTCAAATGCGTTTTTGAAAGAACATTTCCAACTCCTAGCGTATGTGCTCCTCCTGTTGTTTGCATAGAATTCAGACACGTTCCATCTAAATACTGAAACACTTAATGGGGGAAAGACAAGAAAGGCGATTTCAGCATTGCATAGTTAACATACGTTTCTGTTTGGACTGTAAGCAATGTAGTGGAATGTGTCTGTCTGTACTCCCATGTGAACTTCCTTGATAATGATAATGTAAGAACAGCACATACTGCAAGTTATACTGATTAACTCTTTGTGATACCATCAATACAAAATTCAGATTCACCAAAACTGTAGTATAAACCCCTTTAAATAAAAAGGGTGAGCAAAAAAAGCCTACCACTTCACTACCCTGCCAAAGTCAAAAATCTAGGAGAAAAATGGCAATGATCTCTTGAAATTACGTCAGTATTTACACTTGGTCAGGCTACTGGTATTCTTTGGGATAAGTGCTTAATAAGAACAAATTTGCAGAAATCAAATTATGCAGCTATCTTCAGGTTTCTCAATAGATAGAAAGTACCTCAGGTTATTTCCATAAGCAAAAACCACTTTCCTTCTTCCTTTGCCCAGTTTTAGGATATTTGGTTTTCATTCCCATTGCTACAGATGCAACCACTGGGAAAAAAATGTACCATCATGCAGAACGATAGAGACCCATAGATATAACTTTTTAAGTTTCATAAGCCCATGCAGTTTGCTAAGTTTCATGAAAATCAGCTGTGTGGGCTCTATAAAGATCCTGTTGCTACAGAATGAAAGTCACATCCCTATACTCCCTGTTCTCTAAAATATTTGGAGATACCATGAATGTTCTACCATCATTTTAAAGATGTCACTTAGTACTAGTTCAAAATTTAAAAATACATAAGTTGTTCTTTTCAGTGTGTCAACAGGTTGTAAATTTAGACTATTTAATCTATCATCTTTGTATTAAATTTAAATCCACCTCAAATTTACTAGTCTTGAGCATCTGTGCACTGCCAACAAAATATCAGAAATGACAATTTAGGAATATCTATTTGCTTAAACTCAAAGCAAATTTCTTCTTACCCTTATGTTTCTTTTCTTTGGTGTTATTTTTTCTATATAATCCCTCTATGCCTTTGAAAGAAAGAAATCCTCTTGCAGTGAGAATTCTGTGTTCAGATAGTGCTACACGATAAAGCAATACTCAGCATTTTTCAGTCAGTTGTCATTAGAATGGAAAGAGTCTTCAATTCCACTTATGCTATTAAATGGATGAAGGCCAAGCTTTGAGTAATCTGTTTTTCCCCATTCACTTTCCACTATTTGTGTTAGCCAAATATAATCCTGTCTATCAACGTAAAGCATACTTATGTATACATGAATATTGGCCTGATATTAGTTCAAAGTGTAACATATAACTAAACGTAGAGCTCTCATAAGTCACGAGGTATCACTAGCCCAGAAAAATACAACCTTGAAAAATTCCCAACCATAATTTTCCACTGATACACGGAAGTTCTTTTCAAAAGAAAACACTACACCCTATGTTTTAAGAGAGGTGATCCTGTTCAGTTCCAATTCTCCAAACTCAGACAGGAGAGAAAAATTCAACCGTTATCAGCAATAACAGTAAAAACTGAGAAAGTAAAAAACTAGAAAACATATTACAACATTCACAAGACATAGTATGTCTTTTTATCAATGTATCTATGTCTAGTCATTTCAGAAAGCACCTTCATTTTAATAACATATTACTATATTATTAAATACATTGCTGTTAAATTGTCTTATGGATAATCATGCCATGCGATATGCATATTTTATTTCTTAAAAATATGGAATTATCAATTGACCTGGCATCCAGAAATTAATAAAGTATGGAGCAAAATTCAGTGTGTTGATATGAGAAACAGTATCTCTAAATAAACACAGAAAAACTTCACTAGTGGGGAAAATCCATTCAGTGCAAAACTTATTTTGCTGCAATACGTGCCTAGCTGATTCCCAGACTGACCACAGACCCGAGTTACTCTGCTCACAGACATAAAACTGAACGATGTTGGCAATTAAAATAAAAACACACACAGAGTCAGGCACAAACTTCACAAAGCTGATTTTTTCTGTTAACGTAAGCAAAACTTGGATACAAATTTTCCACAGCTGGTTTCAAACCCTTTTGAGAACTGGACCTTGCGACACAACCAGAGCACAGCAAAGCCTGTTCTCAGGCAGACATCAAGGTCAGATAATCAGGAAGCGTCATCCTGGCAGATAAATGCAGGCTCCCTCAGTACCGGTATGAAAGCTCAGTACTCAAAGAACATAAGTCTTCTGGTAAACCTCTTCCTTGCATTAGCCCATAACATAGTGGGGTAGCCACCATCGCCGCTTCATTTCAATAAAGCCACAATGGGTCCTGCATTACCCCTATGGCAGTTCAGCATTACAGCTGCAGTAAAGGAGACCCTTCCGATTCCTGGATGAAGGAGGTAACCAGCAGCGATACCCTGGGGGTACGCTGAAGGCAGGGAGAAAAATCAGCTGGGTCCGGAGTTTCAAAATGGTTCCCATTTATCATATTGCATTCACCGCTTAAAGGATGAAATAAGAAGCAAAGCCCACCTTTACAGTGCCAGACTTCAGGTCAAGCGCTAAATCTAAAGCTGTGTAAACACTTGTTTACAAGGAAGAATATACTACTATGCATGGAATTAAAAAAAGTTTTAAATTCTTAATTTTTCAAAGTGCTTATGCGGGGCGGGCAGGGGAACAGCAATTATGCTAGCTCATTGACAGACAGCAATCCTATACGGCATGCTGGAGATGAACAACGGAAATTGTATACTAGTGTGTTGCTCTTTCTCTTATAGACCTACTCTCTTTGTACTCCACTCTCCAATGTTAGCTATTTCATATATATAAACACACACATATATGTATATAAATATACATATGTATATAGTATATAAAAGATATACTAAAATGAGACTAATTCTATATATAGATTAGAACAAAAAGCATCTGTTCACTTATCAAATAATTTCTATTTCAATAAATATCCAACAGACAAAGTTCAAAAATAAAATCAGTCTGCAAAGAGAACTGTAACAATACTTTGGAAAATACAATTTTCAGGTGAAGTTTTGAATCTCCTGTAAGAAAGCACTACATAATCTGCAATATCCAACAACACAGCTTCCTCAGCAAAATGCTTCTTCTCAAACAGGGTAAATTGGATAAAACAAGTATCATATACACATTTCACGTGATTATACTTAAACTCATCCACAGTTTTTCTGCATGGTCAGATAATTCTACTGAAAACTGATTGAGAAGTGAAGGCATTTCCTGTGTTTTCATTTCAAAATTAACTAATGCTTTTAACCAGTAGCAAAGGTTATAAAACGAAATATTTACACAATAAAATACAGTAGAAACGTAGAGTACAAACTTCCCTTAATCCCCTTTCCCTCCCTGCTCCCAGATAAAGAGACTACATTGAAGTACAAATGACTGAACAGAACTGTCCTACTAAGCCATGTCGTCTTCACTATTTACATCTTTGCACTTCAGAAAATATGTACTGACACTGACACTACAGGAATTTACAAGGCCTCATCTTTTTAGCACTAACAGTCCTTTGACCAGAGAAAAGGAGGAGCACATCCAAATTTGGGAGTCCCCTTCAAATACGAATTACTTATTCATAGCTGATAACAATCACCAGATCTGTTTCTTCACATCTCTCATATCATACGGAAGAACCTTTTTACAGATCCAATTTGTGGATCTACAGATCCAATCCATGATTTTATGACATTTCAGTTGGTTGACTTAAAATAGCACTTTATAAATCCATTTCATAACCAGTAATTCTGCAATTTGTAATGGCAAAGCTACATCTTCAACACCTTCTGGAAATCCCATGCCTCAGGGTCCCACATTTGATCTTCAGCTTTCAAACAAATTTCTATGTGTTAAAAAAAAAAAAAAAGTAGTTTTCCAAACTTACGTTGACTTTGAAGCTTTGTACTGAGCCATCCAAAAAGTGGACGTTACAGATAATCTCTGATCGTGTTTTCTCTTTTGGTAGTTCTGACGCTCGTATGTTATTTATCCTCCCACCTAAGGCTCGTAAACGGGAGTTCATAACTATTGCTGAATAACCTATAAAACAAAAATTATGTTTAATAGCAGTTCTTGTAATTCACTGTTTCATCTATGCTTCTACAGAGGAACCCACAACATCACAAAGACCTCATTACACCCCAAATACCTATAGTAACAAATGATTCTTATAGAAAAGAATAAGCTGTAAAATTAGCGCGTTGTAAACCAGAACATAAATGCATACAGGGGCTTCCATGTTCTAAATATGAACATCCTAAAGAGAATCACAGGTAACCCCTGCAAAGTATACTTAGGTTAGGCATGGGCCATTGCCTTAGTTTAAATCAGTAAAAAACACAAATACCCACTATAAAGCATGAAGACAACGTCAAGAAAAGTTTTTATCATCCGTAAGTAGTAAATCCCTCACCGCCTTGTAGATTTCTTACATATTTCTATATTTACCATAGAAGTTTCACTACAATAAAACAATTATGCTTACTCTCAACCAAAAAATAGTCCTGAATTCATGCAGATCACGTTCTGCCAAATAGCATTTTGTTTCAGAAATATATATACAAACACCATATGTAAGGCAACCAGAATTAACGTTAAAAGCATGTCAGTATTTTGCAGCCTAGCATACATAAATTCATGAAGCCAGAAATTTATATCCAAGAAGAATATCCCACCAAAAAAAAAAAAAAAGCAAAGCTGTTTTGTTGTTTTGTTTTTGTTTTTTTTTCTTTTTTGGAAAAAATCTTCAGGAACACCAAAACTCTGAAAACCAGTTTTCACAAATGAAAAAAAAAAAACAAAAACACCACACAACACAACAACCCCGCCACCACCAAACAGAAAAAAGCTATTCATTGAAATAAGAGATGAATTAAATACAGTCAAGCCTGTAAACATTTCAAGCCTCTCTTCACTGGATCGGTTTACCAATTAACATCACAGCATATAAAGCCAGTTGGCAAGCGGAGCCGAGGATAGTTTTCCAGGTTAATTACCATACCAATTACCAAATCATACCTCACTTATTAGAGGCTAACTACAAAGGGACTTGCATAATATGAGTGTTCCCTAGACTGCTGGCCAAGCTAGACAGGACCAATGTCAGGACTATTTTGCAGTCTTCCCTTATTTGATTATCTGCCTTAAAACAAAGGCTGGCTTTTCTTTTAAGCAATTAAAGAAACTGAGCGATTTAGAATAAAGTGACTTAAAATTCTATATTTTAAAAGCAAATGTGAAATGCATAAAGAGCTATGAGATGCAAAATTGTATAAAACACTAAAGACAACAAAACAGTGCAGTGGTCCATCCTCACATAAGGATGTGTAATCTATACTTAGAAGCAGCTAAAACAATTCCCTTCTCACAGAAAACTCAGAAGTCAGCCACACAAAAAGCATTCGACAAATACACTCTCATACTTCTTTTTGGTCAGCCAATTGATAGTTTGCTATTGTGTATTTTCTAAAAATCAGAACTGCAAATTGCTAAGACTCATTTATTTAGCCAGCACATCGCATTATTTCCTAGGAGATAAGCAGTATTTTCTTATTCCTTCCCAAAGGTGTGGGGTTTGTTTGTTTGTTTGGGGTTTTTTGGGGGGTTTTTTTGATGGTTTTTTGTTGTTCTTGTTTGTTTGGGTTTTTTTGTTGTTGTTGTTTTGGTTTTTTTAAGGACAGAAAAAAGGAAGAGGTGATCTTTAGGTGAATTCTGAACAGTATTTCCATATAAACTACTATACACTCCTATTGCTTTAAAATTGTTCTTGATATACAGTCTGCAGTTAATCATAGTATGTTTTTGTTTGGTTGGTTTTTAATCCAGAAAATGGGCTTTCTTATTCAGGAATGGTCGTTGCTAAATATAACATGCGGTTATCTAATTATCAAGGACATACAAAAAGGTGAAGACAGATTACAACTGTATACAAAGCCTTCAATCTCACATTCTCTAACTTTCTAGCAGCTACATTTTAAACCATTTTTTCAGCTCTGTGTCCATCTTCTACCAAAAAGCCAGATGATTACATGAATTATACTGCATGGACTTTTCTCCCCTTTCCACCCTCAGAGGTCAAAAAAAGAACTTTTCACTTGCTTCTATCTTACACCTCTACCATTCCCTTTTTCTAAATACGTTCTACTTCTCTTCTACTTTAGCTGGGCTTCAGCAGAGAGCAACAATGACAGGAGTCTCCAGGGCTCAGCTCCTGATCTGCCTGGAGAAAGCAAGGGAATTGTGCTCAGCCCCTGTACTCCTATTGCAGCATGTGCTGCAGGTCAAGCCATGCTTGGAGACCTTGCAGAAATTTTGATATTTAATCCTAATCACTCTACAGCAGAGCATTATTTATTCAAGTGTTACAATATAGCTAGATCTTGCTACTCACTTGCTCAAACTTCAAATATGGAAGCCAATAAAACAGCATCAATAACATTTATACATACATATATATGCTTGCTATCCAGAAAAAAACAACAAAAAAACCACCCAAAAAACCAAAAACCCAAACTCTTTTATAACAGCAAAAAAATAAACCTGAATAAACAAATTGATGATTTTTATTTAACTGTCTGTGCATAGCAGCACAAGTAGTTACAGCTGCTTTTCATACCAAGGTCCCACTCTGTAGAAAGCCTAGCATATCATCTGGATAACCTAGCCCACGCTTGAGGTAGATACGGTAGGCTAGGTTTAATTTTCAGGTTATGGTCCCCTATGTTCTTCATAACTTAAACCCCTAACATGTCTTCTCCACTTACGTATAAATTTATAAATGAAATTCAACAACTATTGCACCCAATAAACCATACTGTAGTCTCCAAACACAAGCCCAGGTCTCCGCTGAATGCTGTCAGATAGACACAAGAGATGACAGGAATTTCACCCTAAAGCTGTCTGGAACAAGGATGAAATTCCATTTTGAAGTTTTTCACGAAATAACGAGAACCATGAATGCTATGAAAGAGACTGTACAATATGCATTGTTATTGCTGAGCTTCCGCAGTCCTCCAGCAAGTCAGACTTGCTCTTTTCTGTGCCATGAACTTGTCTCCCAGCATCCATAGAAGCTATCCAAGAACTAACAGTAACATGTACTTCTCTACTACTGTTCATTATAAAATCAGAGAGGTGCTTAGTTTTAGATTAAAGTTGTTTTTTATGCTATTTCTTCACAGTATCTTCAGGTTATATGCTGGGCACCCCAACTGAAATAGTAACTCAGAAATTCATCCCAAGAAATTCAAACCTGCTAGTGTGACCAATTTTCATCAAGTTCACAAATAAAAACTTGGAATTCCTTGGTTTTTTACAGTTTTATGTGAAATCAAACCAGTAGCACAGTCAGAGTTCACGGTTTGTGTTTACAGCGTGCAAGGAGCCCCAGCTTAGGCTGTCCTTGACAGATGTAGCTGACCATGGAAACTGTGCCAAGGCCGGGATAGACAGATGAGTGTTTGGAGACCACAACCATTAGTCAACTGGAGCTCAAATGGATGAATCAAGCCCCAGGACACCTCCACCAGCTGGGAGTCCCGAGCAGAGAAAGCCAGACTCTCTATGTCCCACCTACATGGCCTTACACTTTCCTCTGCAGACAGTAAACTCCTAAAGGAAGGAGACATTTTACAGATGTCACACCACAGGCACCAGCCTAAGTCAGTTTGTGTGTCCTAGCTTAACATGCTGTACACTCAGTAAGTCTGTAAGGAAACAGCTTGGAGAATCCCTAGTCTAAAGGGCAACGGAAGGAGAACAGAGGAAAGGCGAGCAGCTGAGTTATTAGCAGCTGCTCTACTACTTTTCTTCCATGTGTGAGCTGTGTCTAAAGCTCTATTTTAAATAAACTCAGATTACTGAAGTGGCCTATCAAGCCCAGTGCAATTATAAAGGGGCACATAGAAGGACATGAAGTAACCTGCAATGGCAACTGGTTTGGGGGTAGGAGGAGGGTCACTGCGATCTCCAGCAAGACCAGATGCCAGCTCTAAACACCAGGGATCAGCCTCCAGCCCTGAGCAACCAAGACCAGCCATTCCATGCAAACACCGGCTCCCGCTTTGCAGCCTCGGGCAGGAGGCTAATTCACAAAACAAACCAACACAAAAAGTGTAAGACAAATTTGAACATTATCAACAAGTGAACAGTTTAATAATTATTCCCCTTTCCCTAAAATAAGCACCTCAAATCCAGATAGTTGAGAGTTCTTTTTTGATTAAAAAACAAACAAAGCCACCCCCAGAACACAGTTATTTTTACCCTAAGGTATAAAACAAACATGTGGAATTCTATGCTATAATCAAACCATGCAACAGGCTTACAGGAGCAACAAATACAGCTACAGAAAGAAGTTAATGTTTTCCAAGTACTTTAAACACATTGCTGGGCAAGTTTGGTTATGCATGCCTTCTCCAACAATAACACCGCAGTCAAGCAGAACAAAAAATAACACTGTAAGAGTTCTCAGAGTTTCTTTACGGCCATGACTGAAAATGTATAGTTCCATGTTGGGCTCTTGAAAATCGTAAATATTGCAGAATCTCTGGGTATGTCATTTATGAATGGATAGTTTTTCTAACCCACTCATTGTCTGAGCGATCATCCTGACAATGAATGAAAAAACAGTAGTATTAAAGACACGGGCAAGTCTTGTATGTCCTTTCAGTAACAGTTACATTTTATGGTTACCTATTGCTTCATATAAATGACACGAAATAAAGTAAATGGGAAAAACAAAGAGGTATCACAAATTAAAGGTGTCATTGTATCAATGTATGGCCCTAAGACAGCCAACACAAGTGCTCTTCAGCATGCATCAGCTTTCCCTATCTGCTGGTTAAAATATATCATCAGAAAAAAATCCAATCCTAGCGAACCTGAAATTTTTCTAGCAATCTATATTCTGATTATCCTTCCCACGTACGTAAACATTATTTACACACCCCAAAGCCATAACTACCATCAGTGCATCTTAATTAGGGTTAAATTATCCAGCCAGATTTTTCCAAATAGAAGAGTGACGCTTAAGTTGACACCTATGAAAACAAGCTTCTGTTTTTACCTTTTGCAGAGGAAAAGCTTAATCTTTTTTACGTTCTGAATGAGAAACTAGATGTCTCCCCATTAATATAAAAACTAAACTCTAATATTTTGCAGGAGAATCCCATGAGGTATTTAACCACAATACAATATTTGTGAGTTTCCATACAAATTACAGGGCCTTACTAAAGCAACAAGTAAAAAATAAACTTCATTTTGAGCAATGTGCGCAGGTTATCACTTGCTCCTTATCTATAGTTATTTCCCACAAACTTTTCCTCACATATTGATCACAAATTATATAGCAAGTAAGTTTGGAAGCCAGAAGTATCACACTGTGATGAATCTTTGCATCACTTGAAAAAAATTAATTATAAACATAGAACAAGCAAGAAAGCCTTAAATGATGAAACATTACAGCTTATGTTGTAAAGATACCTCCAAATTGAGATACAAAGAATAAGAGACTTCTTGCAGCATCTTCTTACTTAGAGATAGAATAAAAGTTAATATCCACATTGAAAGTTTGTGTGTGTGTGTGTGTGTAGACACACACAATCTCTAAAGCAGTAGCCGCAAGTTTTCCAATCATCACTCTTAAGACAAAGAGCAATATCATTGTAATAGGAGCTTTTCACCCCAACATTAAAAAAATTAAAGATTCAGCTTTCTTATCTTTGCTTCCAGTTCAATTGCATGAACGAGGTTTCAGTCATTCTAGTTATCATCTTAAGTTTTCCTCAAAAACAATCTTACAGGCAGAGATTCTTCACAGAAAATGAGTCCAATTAAAAAGAAAATAAATTTAAAAAGTAAGAAATTTTAAAATTAAAAAAATAGTAAGCACAGGCGTTTTAAAGTTATACCTTAAATAGGTATGAAGATACCTATATTAACATATATTCTTCTACATACTGCCAGCCCAATATTTAGCAAAACTAGTATAGAAGAGTAAAGAAAATAAATTCTTCCGTAGCAAAGTGTAGCGATACCTCTTCTTCATCTGCCAGCACTTTATGCTGGAGTTCGTCCATAAATAAGCCTTCAGGTAGACCGTATATATGAAGATATCTCTATTTGCTTATTTAGAACATGCTTGAAAGCATTTTAGTTTCAATGAAGGTAGTTACAAGGAAAAAAGACTCAATTTAAAAACAAAAAAACAAACCACAAGTAATTTTGAATAATCTTTCCTTTACTAACCTCCACAAAATTGGAACCTAACTTTTTATTTTACTTTTAAAAGCCAATAAGTAAGTAGACAAACTGGATTGTTCTATGTCTAGAAATCCAGTACCTACCCACTGCTCAGTAGTCATTGCCTCTAAGAAGAAAATCCAACGTATGCAGTTGAATAAATTAAAAAAATCCCCACACTACTACAAAAGGTTAGGTGCTTAATTAGTGGATAAGACCGAGTTATTAAGTGCTTTGCAAGCCTTCCCTGCACTTCATTTAGCTTTCCATTATAACATATCTCTGGTAAATTCGTATTGCAAAGTGTTTTCAAGAGAGATACAGCTATTTTGAACTCTGGATTCAGCAAGACTTCACATGAATGTCAAAGATGGACTGAAGGAGTTGGGGAGGAGAAAAAATAAGCCCGAGTTTTAGTTCCAGCACTACACTATACCTTGATTGACATGTCCCTAAGATCCCACTAAGCCAATAACATACTGAAGGTAATGCAAGCACTGTAAGAAGCCGCAAATACCTAGTACAGATAAACTGTGCAGCAGAGTGAGCAACCCACTCTTAATTCTGCAGCTGCACTGGGGACACCACTTCTATTGGGGACCATCCAGTCTCTTGATGGATGGCAGAGAGGGACTCGATGACAGACTCTGTGCCCTCAAAATACTGTATATGTGTAACAGAAAAGGCTTTACTCTCTTCAGAACGTTAATAATACATTAATATTGGTTAAGTTATAGAAAGCAGACTGCACTTACAGTGGCAGAGTAATAACTCCAATTAATTATCCTTAAAAAAAGGAATATTCATGTCAAATGTTTATTCTGTATACATATTATGTATATTCATTGGGAGACAAGTTTTAGAGACAGAGACTCTACTTCAACTTTTCTGAAATCCTTCTTCCTCTTCACCCTCCCCTTTTGAAAAGATTACCTGCATCCTACAGCTTTTTGCCTGCAAAGTCTTAAAATGTGCACAGTTTCAGGCATACCAACAGTTCTTGCTGTTAAGACTGAAGAGGACACAGACTTGCTGGCAATAAAGCAGGACAGACTGCTATTATAGCTTAATAGAGATTACTTGACCAAAATAATCATATTCTTTACATAGTGACAGTCTTCGCATGTAGGGGAAAAAAAAAAAAGAATTATCCCAGCCTCTCAGCAACAGCAAGACTGGTTATCTGAAAACTTAATCTTGAAATGAGATAACCTAAAGGTAATTGAATTCTAGAAGAGCTTACTGGTAGAAAAACAATACTGACCATCGATTTCAGTACTCAGGTTCTTAACATCCTTCAATCCAACTTCTGAGGAAAATACTTTGGTCACATTTGCAAAGGATCAAACCAGATTGTATGAATGACCCTTCAGACTTCAAGGGTGTGAATCTGGTCATTCCAACTTCACTGATGCTACTTTAAGTACATAGAATTAAACCATGCAGCTAAGCCACGGTAGGATCCAATGTGTCATTTTACACTGCGTGAAGCATTACTGTTAGACCTCAGATACTGGATTAGCACTGGAACAGAGATACTATCTACTGCATGCAGAATGAGTCAGAGAAGAAAAACAAATGGGAGGAAAAAGCAACCGAATTAATAGCAGAGACCTGCTCACTACACTGCTCAAGTACTATAAAATACAGATGAGAGCAAGACACATTCGTAACACTTTAGTATTTTCAGTAGTTTTTATTGCTCATGTAAGAGATCTTTATGATGATTATTTTTTAAAAAAACATTTTAGAAATAACACCTTAAGACAGTGTGTTCAGGTCAATAACAGCTCATTGCTCCATTTCCTGCACCATGCCAATAGAAGAATTCAGGAACTCTACGGCTTCCTCTATTGCCTGCCTCAGCTTTAAACAGCATCACAGCACACAAAAAAAACATCTCACCAAAAAATGCAAGAGCTGTCACTAATTTATTTCCCCAATAACGCCTTTCTGGGGCTACAAACAACATTGCATGAACTCAAATTAGAAACTGCAGATTGAAAGTCAAAGTTAACCTTCCTCGACTTGATAGTGTCTTATGTTAACAACACTGAAGAGTGGCAAGAACATGAAAAGCTGAGTCAAAGTGGAAGCGGAGCATTGCAGTGCCCAACTACCAACATCTCCCATAAATAGTTCAGGACAGGCTAAAGTATATGAAGGCAATTTTTAATTTCTTTTTTATTTTTAAAAACTAACTGCCATGTTGTAAAATCAAATAATCAAATATGAAGGTCTGTCCACACCTACAGTATTTGGGTAACCAAATAATGCCATTAGTATATACATAGTAAGTAATTTATGCCTTAAAATTTTCAAAACCAAATAAGTAAGCATCCACCACTGTATTTTACAAAGACAAGCTACTAAAATATTCTGAAACCTCAGGTATCAAGTTAATTACTGTAACAAAATTTAAATACAAAAAGACTTCATATTCCATTAGCAGGCAATAAACTGTATTTCATGAAACTATTGTATGACAGGTGAGAATCATCATATCAATTTTACTGAAAGTACAGTTGTGATAATTAAGCAGAATTTTAATCATCCGCATTACAGATTCAGGAAGGGATGTAGAAAAACAAACAACCAAAAGAGCTCTCTAAGGATTAAAATAGATATATCCAAAACATACTTTTAAAGGGGAATTTCTGCTGTTTTACTATATCCATAGTATGATACTAGTCAAGCAGTCTAGAAAATACCTGTTCTACTGATTTAAAAACACAGAAAAAACCCTGAAGTAAAACAGGGATTACTCAAATGACTTGCATGTCAATACTAATCTCTACCTCCTCTAGTGTAAAATAAATACATAGAAAAAATTTCACTTTTGAGAAGTCACAGTGGCAAAATTTTGCTGAGAATGTCAGAGAAGCATCAAGTCCCCATAACATGGTCCCTACATGAGGCATGCTATTTTCTGATGGAGGACAACAGTTCAAAGTTACTATCTACAAGTTAAAAGACTACTGATCTACATGAGACAACGTTTCATTTGCTAATGCGACATGATGGCCTGCACACAAACAAAAAAAATCACTGCTTGCAGGTAATAATACCTCCCACAGGTGTGTTAAAAACCCCCAGCTTTCCAAAACAGGCCTTTCCTCTTATATCATCTGCATGTCCAAAGTAACTTTTTTCCTATATATTAACCAGCCCAATGAAAGACCTCTTTCTACAATTTTTGCCTCCAATTAGCACATTACATTTTTCATGTCAAAGCTACAGTTACCAAACATTTCAAATGGGTCTGATGTTACTGTACCTCATGTTTCATCGCCTTTTAGAGTAAAAAAAAAAAGTTTAAGCCATTTTTTTAAAGAGCGGCAAAGAAGCAGTCTGTAGAGAGAACAGCAGAGCAGCAGATTGAACACAAGGCTGTGAATCTAAAGGTTTGTATTCTATTTCTGATGTCATTAAGGGCATTTTGTGAACAGGTCACACTTCTCTCCAAACTGAACATGGATCGTGACTAAAGTAATTGCCAATTAATACTTTTTAAAAACTTGAAAGAGCAGGCAGCATGTTGTAGGTAACTAGATTGTGAATAAACAACTTAAGAGTTTGTTGTTTCCATGCTATCAGCTTCCATAGCAGACTGGAAAGAGTTTCTCCCAAGAACTGAACAGAGCTTAAATGTGCTATGTCAGATGCTGCTGCAGCAGTGACTGCCATCTACTGCAATGGGGGGGGGGGGAGAAGGAGAACAAACACCTTAATCACAGCCACAGAAAGCTAACTCCACTTTTCAAGAAAATGGAAATTCCACATGAATTCCAGTGATACATTCTTATAAGACCTGAGAAAAAGCCTGAATTTACAGATGACTGAATTTTTTTTTTTCCAGTGGGCACAGTTGAGTGGTGGATCAAGATTGTGAAGTCTACCTGCTACTTGAAAATGCGATGAAAAGCAAATAGAAAATAAAGAGCAAGAGGAGCTAATTCAAAACATCCAACACAGCAGTATGCAAAGCCTGCACTGGTGAAGTTCCCACATTACAATAATTTTGTGTTATCAATAAAATTGTGAAAAGTTTGAGAGTGCTGGAATCCCCAGCTGCCTGAGATTTGATTGAAGTGTTCAGATACAAAATAAAGCAATTAGTAGTGATGTCTTCACAAGTTTACACACATGCAACATCAGAAGGACTCCCGATGTCAAAACTAAAACTGCATATATGCACATCATTACTGTTAAATATTTCTAATATTGTCCACACATTAGCTAAAACAGTTTTTATTGCTTTCACAAACCTCAGAAGCAGGCAAGCAACTGCCACCAAGACCAATGACAGAAGTTTTCTGTTGCAAATGGTACTTGGTTGACAAACTTAAACAGGTTAAGTAACTTTTGATTACATGCTAGATTTTGATTAGAACTCTTGATTTCATACTAGACAAACCCAAATTAAAGTTCTGCACTGTTACCCAGTGTTTTCCATTGATGGTCATTACTCAAGCTGCTTCTCAACACAACATAGAACTGTGTGCCATTCAAACTTGGGAAGAAAAAGTTTCACCACTGGCAGCAAAAAAAAAAAAAAAAAACCACACACCAACAAAAAAACCCAAACCCCTATTTTTTGCAAGAAAACATTCCTGTTGGAGAAACATCCTGATTTCAGAAGAAAGCCTATCTTGTAAATTGCGTTAATGAACAAAAAACACTCTTTAGAATTACTATGAATTATCTTTCTGCAGCCAGACTTTTGTTGCAGACATTAAAGCTTCAAACTTCCTGGAACTGTTTTCTGTACATTCATGCTTCATGTATTTTATAATCCATGTTCTGCCATGAGCTTTTAAAATATATTCCCTCAAGCATGACAGAGAACTTCCTCTGAGATAAAGCTTACAGCCCCAAAAGTTCCCCAAAGAGATCTGAAACAAAGCACTGAAAATTGTGCAGTTAACTACAGAATACTATTGAAAAAGATAAGATGGTAGAATAATTCTTCCTTTAAAAAAAAAAAAAAAAAAGGAAGGACACAACAGCAATCAGAAAATTAAAAGTTGTTGTTATGGAGGGAACTTAAAACTGATAACCTAACTTCGAGCTATAAGGACAGAAAAAAAAATATTCCTATTAGACACTCTGGCTGTATTCAATTTATCCTCCAGGACTGTTCAAGACGACATCTAAAGTCTCACAAAACTAGTTTGAAGGAATTACACAAAGTTCTACCTCTCGACCTACAGGAAAGAGCTTGAAAATGTGTAGCAAGAGTTACATAACTCAGAGCCAGAACACAAACAACACCATGAAATTAAAACACCTCTGGATACTTTGATCATAATTGTTACATATTCAGATTAGCAAAATTGAAAGTGTTCACATATGAAGTTTATTTGCCATGTGAAAGGACTGGGGGAGAAGAACTTCTCCAGAAAGTTTATAAACATGACATTTTCTAAGTCTTCAAGAAGAAAAAGCAAACAGGCACTGTGAAAAGCCAGCCTACCAACATCTGCACTTTGTAAACAACTGTCATGGAAGAACAGTTTTCTGCTATTCCTTCCTCTCTATCTTCATTTCACCTTCCTCCCTTTTCATGACTAGCTGACTAATTTATATTTTAAGCTTAGCAAAGCACACCTTTTTTTTTTTTCTTTTGGGATTGTTGCACAGACTTCAAAACATCTAGGATCACATCAATTTATTATCTTCTACGTAACAAGATCAAAATGTTTGCCAGGACCTGCAGCGGCATTAACTGCACGCAGCTTTTGCACAAGTCCTATTCCTGCACGAAGAAAATAGGCAAACAAAACGGAGTAACTGCCACTCAAAACAGCTAGCTATTTTTCCAATCCCTGCACATGCTAGGGTGTCCTTATTTTAAAAGGAGGAAAGCACACAGTGAAGAAAAAAATAGAGTAAACATACGACAGGACACGTCCTAACTTGCAAACAATCTGTGCTTTCTGTTTTTCCATCAGCTTTTAAACAGTATATGCTTTAGACCAGCAAAATCTAAACATTTACATCTTTACATCCCTGTTAGGCAATTTTTTCACCACCCTACAAGATTAACACGCACCTAATGACCACAGCATACCGTAGCACAAGGAAACCACTCCGAAAAGCATTCATCGAAAACAGATGCTCCTCTGCCTTCCCTCCACCATACATGCAGCAGTGGCTATCTCTTGGTCAGTCCCTTCCCTTCAACAAATTAATTCATTTAAGGCCCCAAATAGTCAAAAAGCAGCCACTTGGTCGGTATACAATGCAGATTCCATGCCAAGCTTAGCCACAAGCTGCCTGGACAGCCAGGTCCTGGGCAGCACGGAACACCTTCCTGGACCAGGGCAGGCAAGAGTACCCTTCTGCCATCACAGGGTGGGCGAAAATACTGGGCCAGCTTTCAGACAAACACCTGCTAAACCTTCTGCCATGAAGCTACCAAACTGATACACTTAACTTGTCTAGTTGTGTGAGCATTTACTTCATGGTGCTGTCAAAGAGGTATATCTGCCTATTCCAGTGGCTACAGTCAGGGCTCTGAACAACCTGCTCTAGTCAAAGGTGTCCCTGCTCATTGCGGGGGGGTGGGACTACATGACCATTAAAGTCCCTTCCAACCCAAACTATTCTATGTTTCTAAGTGATGTGAACAGGCACAGGTGCTGTTCTCACAGCTAGTGTCCAACCCCAGATCAAGGGGAACACACTGGGCAGCTGAAACCTGGGACCAGCGAAGGGGATACCCATCAGGACGCTGGGGAAAATAGCCTGCATTCACTGCAAGCAGGAGCACTGCAAGCCACGACTGGTGTTTGGGGGAGTAAAATGGAGTGGGGTAGAGTGTGATTTTGGAAACATGACTTGGTGAAGAGTCGCTTGCTCTCAAGTGGAGTACTCCTTTGGGCTTGGGGTTTAGCTTTGCTTTAGGTTTTTTGGTATTTTACTGGTTTTGTTGTTTTTTCTTCAACTCTCCTACTGACATATAGTACCTTCACAAATAACTCAAGCTCGCTTAGGTGGTTTTTGTATCTAACAAATGAGCATTTATAACAAAGCTTCTTATTGCTATCTGAAGTAATGCAAGTCTCACGAACCTTGTATTTACAAGTTTGTTAAAGCTCCCATGCACAGCCAGGCTCACATAATTTACAGAATTAAACAACCTCTTTGTTTGAGAACGCATCTCTATTATCCACTATATATCAATTGCTGCTGTTTTTCAGAGTTTTAAACTTGGCGGCTAGTTTGGTTTTTAAGTTTCAAATCCCTTAATACATGAGACAATGCCAGGCATTTTTAAATACACACACACCCCCAAATTTTGCCAAGTAGATCTGACATTCCCCAATCCTTCCTATTTCAGCTTTTGTATTCCTGGCTGGCAGGTAGAATATTTATCTACTTCCCTCAAAGCAATCTTAGCATGCTGTGGCAACCGATTACAGAGGAATGCAGGCACTGGGCCAACGTTGCTGGTTTATACTGAAACAGGAGCAAAAAAGGGAGAGCATTGCTTACAGTGCTGAGATCCGGTATCTCTCTCCTGGTTTCCCCACGTTAGGCGCTTTCGCATGGCAGTGATAACAAGTAATGACTCCCAATAGGCAAATTCCTCAAAACTTAATGGGGAAGGACTGGGAGAGGCAGAGAGGGAGTTGGCTGCAGGACCTTATCAGGTTGGAGCTATGATCACAGTACAGCTGGACTGAGAAATAGGACAGAAGTCTAGAATGTTTTCTTTCTTTAGCATTTCTTTCACAACCCTGCAATACATCAGAAACGTATTTTAAAGGAAAGACATCAAAACAAGGACTACTTGAAAATACCATACTGTGTTTCTGGTTTTGCTTAAGACTAGTCAATTGACCAAAAGCAAGTGATATGGCAAATCAATGTCAAAACAGCCCATTTCCCTGGAAAGAACTGATTGTCATGAGAGCTTTAAAGGAGAAATTAATTTGAAATCAATTCTTCAAACAATGTTGTCAAGCTAATTTTACCTCAGTAACTGAATAAAGTAGATTAACAACTTGATTTTAAAAGCTATTAGCTAAGCCTTTATATAGATTTCTAATATTTAAGCTTGTGCTGTGATCAGTAACAAAAGTAATGACCCCTATTCTAGATTGCCTACCCTAAATTACACCTCTATAAAAAAAATACTCAGCTCCGTTTATTTAATCTTAATTGCTTTCCTAGTGCAAAATGTACCTTGTCATAACCAGGTAAGTGGTCTGCTTGCCCACAAGAGCTTTCTGAATGTGACATCAATATTTACACATGCTGAATGCACTTAACCCCCACCTGATCTTTGGAATCAAAGTACAAATTCTGGCCTATGCCATATACACTTTCATACTATTAATAAAACCTATTTCAGATTTCAGCTAAGCAAGTTTGTCCCTTGCAAAAATGGGGTGGGGATTCAACTTCTGCATGTAATGGGAATTAACTCCCAAATCTAGCCAAAACTTCACCAAAATTAATAAGCAAGGTATCAAACATTTGAACAGAGTAAATTCATGCAGTAGTGTACAGTCCCCCTTTACGAAGCAATACAACAAGAATATGAAACCTTTCAAAGTCAGGACAATTTACAAGATTAGACAAAATTAAGTGGCAAAGGAGTTTTGTTGGGGACTGACTGCAGTGACAGGCTGGCTGCCTGCCCTGAGCCAGCAAACACAACGTGGCCAGATAGGCCCAGCAGTGTGCTTGAAAGTGAAGTTTAAGAGAACTTTATAGCCAAGCTCTGGCTGGGAAGCGGTTCAAAATATTGAGCAAAAGTCATAAAGGAAACACCTCCTCGTTTGATTCTTATTGCAGTCATAAAGAAAAGGCTCCACTTTCCACAAATTTCAAAAGCATTATATCAGATAACGTTCAAATGAAAAAAATAAATCAGAATTGATAGGGCTAATGAAATCAATGATTATTGCAAGCTCGGAAGAGTACACGGGGTTTCAAGTAGAATAAGCAGAAGATCAGACATGAAAACAAGTACTGGATGAATAAAACCAGAATGTGATGGGTTGGAACAAAGCACTGAGTGGAGGAAGAAGAAATTAGATAAAACAGTGGAGGACAGTTATCTGGCATCTTTAAAACAATGAATAAAATTTGCTTCTAAGGAACTAGATCAGAGACAGGCCAAAAAAAAAAAAGGATTTAGGATAGGTGACATTCTCATTTGTCCAAATTTCTACCACCACCATTAAAAAAAAAAGTTTAGACCATCAATTACCATGAAATACGAGATGGGGGTTCGGGTGGGGTTTTGTGGTGAGGTTTTTGTTTGGTTGTTTTTTTAAATGCCCTTTGAAGTTTCAGCATCTTTTGTCGGTTTCCCTTCATAAATATTTGATAGTATGATCTCATGCTGGGCCTGAAATGTTTCCTTGACAGCGCTGCTTTTGAGTCAAAACTCAAACAATGTTATCTGCACAGTTGGGTAAGGAGTTGGATGCATCTCATTCAACAATTTGGCATTCCCTTACTGCTGAATTTGTCATCTTTTTCTCCAACATTACTCAAATATGTAGTGTACAGACAGCTAACTAATAGTGACCACATATGCATATTACTTTCTGTGCCAAACAGGCACTACTACACTTAAATACAGATCTTAACTTCTTGTTTTCCATAACAGATAAAGGTTTGACCTGCTGAAGTATAAAATATTTTGCCAGCATTCACTTTTAATGCTTCCAGACCAACTCCTCGGCTCCACCCCTATTGCCATCCCCAGAAAGAGAAAGAAATAAAGACTTCAGAAGAACAAACATGACAACTCTATTCAGGAGCATTTTTACAACTATCGTCATAGACCACACTAATTACTTTCTTCCACCCCAAGCTTCCAACCATATTTCAGCATACAACAGTGTAGCAAACTATCTTCTTCCTACTTCCAAGAACTTTATGCTCAATGACCAATATTAAACTATTACAGAAAAAAAAATGTAGATATTGCCAGAGTTTTACAAAATTAAAGTAGTACACTCTAGTGTACTAAGTTTGTAAGGAAGAAATGTGTAGATACATGTGGACTACGTGCATTCTTACTTGAATAGGATGAATCAGCAGAATCATACTGTAATTTGCTACATAAGAAAAAACAAGGTTAATATAACAGTTTTGATTAATTAAACAAACATTTGGAAGGCAATGAGAGCAGGATATTAAAACAGTTAAAGTAAAGTCCTTATGAGACTGAATTTTTTCCTAAATTTATGAGTCCAGCTACTACGAGTAAGTTTATTCCAGTTCCCTCTTTGTCAACTCTATTGTTACCAAGTCTAAGAAATTCAGTATCAAAATAGAACTGTATTATAAATGCAGTAAAGAAAGGATTAGAAATGTTTATGAGCAAAGGAGTCATGTACCTTTTGGAATAATAATACTGAAAGCCAAAATTAGGGAAATTAAAGAAAGAAAAGATAAAATTTAATTTGTTACAGCTAACTAAGACCTCATTTTAAGCATTAATTAAGATTGAAATAAAACAACAAAAAACCAAAAAACACCAAAACAAAAAACCTGCCTCTTTTTCTGGGTAAAACACACCTTTTTCAAAAATTCAAAATGCAGGTTTCAGATAGCCACTTTCCTCTGGTTTCCAGCCATGCAAAACTCCAAAACTGGACCACAAACTAGGCTCTAAACCCAAGTTTGGAAGTAAGCCCCCACTACCCCCTGAACCGAGCGGCTCCAGTGCCCTGAACATTGGCACAGGCCTGCCCATGCTGCGGCAGCAAGTCCAACGCCGTCAACCCACGCCGTGCTGCTGCTGCTAAAACCCAACACGGAGGTTCAAGCAACTCATTAACCACACGGCCATAATTCCCCGCCAGGGCACAAGAAGCAAGTACACAAACAACGCTAAGAGATGGATGGTGTTTCCAGAGCACCTGCGAGGTGTGCTAATGCAGGAGGTTTGTGGCCTCACCACCGAGAGCAAACCCCAGGGGAATCCTGTGGGCTGCCTGCCTGGCGAAAATGGACTCCTTGCCAGAAGCGGGCATTTAAAACCGCCAACTCCTTTATTTTAGCACTAGTCTATTTGAGGAGCTTTTCCTCCCTTCCCTGCTCTGCTCATGGAAGGTATTACCTAAATCATTATATTTGTAATTGTGCAAACAGTAGTTAATTATAAATCTAGCTATCAATACAGAAAAGCGACAGCATGCCAGTGCCTGAAGCGGCACTATCTGTTTGAACACGGTCTGTGATGGCTACAATTATGCTAAGGAGTCAGGAAACAGTAAGAAACATCTACACCAAACCGCACAAGCAAGCACAACGGAAATACCTTGCTCACCACTTCAAGCTCAACATGTGTACTCTGCAGCCCAGAATGCCAGCCGTATCCTGGGCTGCATCAAAAGAAGCGTGGCCAGCAGGTCAAGGGAGGTGGTTCTGCCCCTCTACTCTACTCTCGTGAGACCCCACCTGGAGTTCTGCATCCAGCTCTGGGCCTCCCAACATAAGAGGACTACGGACCTGTTGCAGCAGCTCCAGAGGAGGGCCACAAAGATGATTAGAGGGCTGGAGCACCTCTCCTACAAGGACAGGCTGAGAGAGTTGGGATTGTTCAGCTTGGAGAAGAGAAGGCACCAGGGAGACCTTATTGTGGCCTTGCAGAACTTAAAGGGGGCCTACAGGAAAGATGGGGAGGACTCTACCAGGGAGAACAACGATAGGACATGGGGTAATGGTTTCAAAGTGAAAGAGGATAGATTTAGATTAGATATTAGGAAGAAATTTTTCACTGTGAGGGTGGTGACACACTGGAAGAGGTTGCCCCATCCCTGGAGGTGGTCAAGGCCAGGCTGGTTGGGGCTTTGGGCAACCTGGTCTAGTGGGAGGTGTCCCTGGCCATGGCGCGGGGTTGGAAGTAAATGGTCTTTAAGGTCCCTTCCAACCCAAACCATTAAATGATTCTATGAACAACCCCTAAAGTGGCTAGGTGCCAGAGGGGAAAAAAAAAAGTATAGTTTATCTAAATGCAAAGGAAAAAGATATCAAATAATAAAGAAAAAATTAAAAATCAACAGCAACAACACAGGAAGTAAAAAATAGGAAGTTTTTACTAAAGAGAAACACTGACCTTGTTAGTGGTTGTTCCCCTGCTGAAATACTTTTACTATCTCAAACAACTGCCATAGTTTCCCCTTAATGAGGGGAAAAAAAAGAAAAAAAAATAGAGAGCCTAAGAGTAACAGCCAAATTCAGAGGTAAGAAAGGAAGAGTCATTGTAGAACAGGCTTATAAAGTTAACTCGTATGTATGTACACAGCTTTGACTGGGAAGTTAAGCATTTGAACAAGTATCCAAAAGTTGCTAAATAAACTCAACCCAAGTCATAACTAAGCCAAGTAGTCCCTACACTTTATTTTTTCCTGCAAGTCAGTCACAGGTTAACACACAAGGTTTTGAATGTTTAAGTATATTTTCCCATGAAGCAGCTTACTCAACTTTGTTTTCTCCAGTAAGAGACAATGAAGTCCAATTCTGAAAGTCAGGTATAAATTTTCAGGTTTTCTGTTGTGTTGTACACATTTCATACACAGACATCACCATGCTAACACAGATTTTAGGATTATTTCCTGAGCCAGTAAAGCAGAATTTCATTGGCACAATTTGAAAGGCCATTTAACATGCTCTTACCAGGAATGTCAAAAGAGTACATCAACTTTTGAATGATTTCTACTGGGACAAAACCAAAAAGACTTGCTGCAGGAAGCCCAACCACTACAGCTGGCCATTTTGGAAAAAACAGGGGGGGACAAAAAAAAAAAAAAAAAAAATCAAACTCCAGGATTTGTCTACCTCAGAGTGTCTTGCAACATCTCCACTATTTACAAGTTTGTCTTTATATGCTCAATTTGTTCTGCAAAAAACATATCAATATGTTTATTATGTGTCTATATATATACACACACTCAGCCATAAAATCGTCTTCATTCAGGCATTCATCATTTACATATAACCAATAATAAATAAAAAAAGAGGTATTTGGTACTACTAGTCAAATGCTTTCTAATTATATTTTAAACACTACTCTAGCAGCATGGTGTACATTAAGCAAAATCCTATAGGACGCAACCTGACTTAGAGCTTTTTCCTCATTTTAAGACTTGGCTCTCATATAAATAAAAATAACCGAGTATCAGTATTATAGCTGTTTCTCTAATATAGAACAACAGCGTCAACTCCCTTAATAAGGGTATCGTTGTGTGGCGGTAAAGTTTTGCATTGGTGGACTAACTTATTTCCCACATTTATTTTCAGTAGAAAAAATAAATCTATTCTTTTAACAAGACTAATGTTATTTTCATTAAGTTATCACAAATATCTTAGAAAAACGTGGATATATATGACCTAGATCACAGAATCATTGAAAAATCTAGGTTGGGAGAGATCTCTGGAAGTCATCCAGTGTAACAGTTCTTGAAAGCAAGGCTTTAAAATAGATTTTCCAAGGTCCCATCAGGTCAAACCTTGAATATTTCCAGCAAGGAAGACCCCACCACTTCTCTAGGCAACCTATTCCAGGGTTTAATAGTTATCAAGGTAAAGGTGTTTTCCCTTATATCCAGGCATTTAATTGTAAAAAAAAAAAAAAACAAAACCAAAAAAAAACAAAAACCACACCCCCCAAAAAACCCACCAAAACAACCAGTACAAACTGACAAACAAAGCACCACCAAAAAAAAGACGGCATAAACAGGTAGTTTAGTACACTAACAATTTCATCTTCAAATTTCAACACACTAACCTAATGTATCACACTGTCTAATAATATAGTCTAAGTATGAAGACTGAAATATCTCTACTGCAGAAATTATCCAACACTGGATAACTGTCACGCCTAAACACCAGCAACGCAGCAGGAACCAACAGGCATTAGACATTAATGTCTGCAAAATATTTATTTTGACTAACTGCAGTTTATAATATATGTAACTGCTCAAGTTATTTATTCTTTAACAATTTGGGAATATATCAGTGATCCCTTTTGGTGGCTACGTCTAGCACTGTTCACTGTCCTACTGAGCCGCATAGGCATGCCAGGATGCCCCTAATCATCTACATTGCACTACTCTCAACCCTTAGGATCCTAGGCTGCCACCTCTCCAAGCCTCAGCTCCTCCTCTCTTCTGCTCCCAGACCCCAAGACTTTGAGTCCCACATATGCTTCCCTACCACCAGTCCCCTCTTGTCTTGCCCAACCAGTAGTTAGAGGATGTAGAGTGAGGCAATGCAGGTACTGGTGGAACCCAAGTCAAGCACCTGCTCGCTCATTACCCTGTGGGCAAAACCACAGATGCACCTGCTGAGCCTCACACTGAAGCCCTATCCTTAGGGCAGGCACTAACCTTTTTATATAGTTCACGGCTTAATGTCTTTAAGACATCTCTACTTTTATTTTTTTTAATATAAAATGTGTTGAAACTAACCAATAGAGTTACAAATTACTGGAGTAGGGACAACCAGTATGCTCTTTAGACAACAAAACAGACCCAGGAGTTGAATGTTCATTTGATTCAATGTTGTTTTAGGTCACCTGATGGGACATCAAAGTTAAAAGTACTGATGAAACAGAAACTTTCACCTTCCTTATTCGTCACACATCAACTGCCAAAAGGGATCTTAATGGATGGAAAGGAAGGAGATGGATAAAGCCAGGCTTGTCACACTGTCTGACCTTATCTGCTGGCAAGAGGCACATTCGCTGATCACCTTGAAGCTGCCGTCTATTCAATCCAGTAAAACAGGCTTTTTTTATTACCTGTCTTAAGAGTTCAACTTTGCCTTGTAAAGTACAACAAGTGGTGGTAAAGCCAGTTTTTCTCCTCACTGCCAGAAAGAAAAGCAAACGAGCTTCAATGAACTATGCAAGCCATCTCTAACAAGAAAGGCCATCACACAATTCTGGGTATGTGCACGTGGCAGCTGAGGACCATCAATACGCACAGGACTGACACCATCCACTCAATCGAGGTGAAACCTACAGGAACACTTTGTTCATAGGTTCTGTAACATCTGGCCTACAATCTACTTTTGTAGAGAAAGTTATAAGCGCAAGCATGTTACCTTGGGCTTAGAAGTAATTTTACTTAATTAAGAAATGGAAGGGATGTAAGCCAAGCTTGGCCCTTCAGTTAATGTTTTCTGTTTACAAATGTTTGGGCAATGGGAGGCAGAGGGAAAGACAGGGGACAAAAAAAAAAAACTGCCTTTGGTAAATGAGGCGATAAAAAAAGCTACGGTGTTGGGCACTTGGCAGACTAAGCAACATGCAGATTTATTTTCTTCATACCAGTTTAAAACACCTCGCATTTGCCTTCGGCTGCTTGCTTTGACACCCGAACCAGAAATTTTAAACCAGTTCTCTTACACTGGGAAAGATTTACTTCCTGGGTAATTAGAAAAAAAACAAACACAGATGACCCTAGCACACAACAGGACACTACTCCAAACCAGTCAAACATAGCACGCACTGGTTAACAAGTAACAGAGTTTGTAACTGATAATAGTAACAAAATCTCTTGCTCTTGAGAGTAGGGGATGACAGAGCTAACTTTAGACCCCGGTACATCAGATTCTACAGGCTCACTTGTTAAGACTGCAGTTCAATGCATTAACTAGTTTCACCAGATGCTATGGAAAAGTATGTTATCCATCAAAACTCCTTTTAATAAAGAGTCAGCATTCTCCTTCACAATCCAGGGAAAACGGGTAATACATTATGAGTAAGTTTGGTTTCCTATATAAAAACATCACAATGTCTTTACAGCTATTTATCAATGTTTTCAGAATCACGAATTCAACACAAATTACAGCAAGTTATTCTAGTGACAAGTTACCTTTATTACTAGGCCTATTCTCAACATACCCAGCTTCATATTCCACTAAATCATGCTGTTTGCCACAAAACCTTAAGATTGCTCACAGTCAGATATATCTATTTAGAAACCAAGTACAGTTAGATAAGTGACACTTACTGCAAAACCAAATATACCGCTGTCTCAGGATCTGAAACCAATATACTCAGATCAATATAAATTAAGATGTCATAACAGTTTACCAATTTACCACAGATTTTAAACAACTCCGTAGTTGTGATCCTCTGTTCATATTGATAAGGAGAAATAACTAATTTTACATTACAGAACATAGAGTTAAGTGTAGTACTTCCACCACATCAAAACACAAGAATTTCATAATTAAGAAGAAAAAACCCAAACAAACAAAAATCCCCCAATGAGAGAGGCAGGAATGTGTTTCAGCAGCCAGGCCACAGTGAAAACCTGGAGCAGGGCTTCCAGCGGTTTTCCTCTACGCTTGGGTAACAGAACAAGTAATCCTTGGAAAGAAGCCACAAACTTCTTCCTAGAATTCTCAGTGAAACACTTGGATACAAGAGAAAAAACCAGAATCTCCCATCTTTACCTAACAAGTTAGAAATTAAGTGCATAAATTCACCTTTATCTTATGTATTATATTGATAAGGAATTAAATCTCTAAGGAAATGGGGAAAAAAGTGTTCAAAGCACTCTGTTTGTGCTTGAGCATTTACCAAACATGTGAAGCTTGTGTCAAAAAAGGTAACATCACAACACATAACCTCTCCTTTAATATTAAGCACACAGATGGTTTCACTACAACAAGATATCAAAGGTCCTGTACCAAATGCAACTGCATATTTGTAAATAGTCAGTTGGGGTGGGGGTGGGTGTCATTGTGGTCATGAATTATTGTGTAATAATGTACCAGAAAAGCACATGCTATTAATAAAAATTGTCTGTTACTATTATGCTGGCAGATAGGTGTGTATTTCACACTGTGAAGAAGTATGATGTTGCAAGCATATGCATTCAGCTACAACAAAAGTATGATGCTCCCTGTTCATTCCACAGAGATACTACCTGATATATACAGTGCACTGGCTAGAAGCAGAATGCTGTTAGTCAATTAAGTGCTTCTTAATTGAATAGTAACAGCACGCTCACATGCTCCATGAGTTATTTGGTACCTTTGGTCAAAGATACCACATGTCAGGACAGCATGAATGAAAAGTTTAAATATTTGTCTGAAAAATAATAAAGTCATACCTGCTCAGAAAAAGCCTAAGAGAAAAAAACCACAACCTTTCCCATTATTAAACACTGAATCACTTCCTAGTTGCCAAAAAACCACTGTGTTCCCCTTAATCCTGGAGCCTTATCATCTCCCAGGTGCCAAACCACCAGCTTCCTTCAGATAGATATCTTTTTCTCCAGGTGTGCATTTTCAATATGAATAGGAAGCATATATAACCAAAGCTGAAAAATAAATTCAAAATCCACTGAATATAATGAATGGAAAGCTACAATTAATACAGCTGCTTTACTAAAAGAGTATTGCTGGGGAGTTCTGAAATCTGTCAGGGATTTTTGGTCTCTTGCCACATCAGTAGTGCGCCCTGACTGGCGCAGTCCCACAGACTTTCCCTCAGCTTATGAAATTTTCTGGCAACTACTTCAAAGAACAACTGTGTTGCTAAAGTCAAACAAATCTGAAAGCAAGAAGAATCAGTTGCTGAAGGTTTTTTAGTTTTTAATAAAAGCAGCTCTACGTGGCTGCAAATATAAAAAAGTACCTGTGTGCAGTCTTATTAAAAGCTACTGTTAATTTAATATACACGAAGTACAGTGTCACAAGTATCTTCACAGACAAAGAGTTGTCAAATATTTACAAATGTGAATTTTCTCAGAGATACCTCAAATTGCTTATTGCTTTTGGAGTAAAATGTAAACTATTAATCCCCTCCCCAAAATTGTTCCCCACAATTATATATTGGGAAAAAAATAAATCTGCATTTACATCACTAGCTTTCAAAATCATAACAAACAGCCATCAAATGCTGCATACCTCAATGACTAGCCTTAACTCTTTTGTTCTACTATTTTCTTAAATTATTTTATCAAATACATGGACAGTAACTTCTTAACTAGATATTCAAACTCACACATCACTAAATTCTTAGCAGCTTTTTCAGATGTCATGCAAAACAAATTCTATTTACAGAAACATGTTTTGAAGGTGAAACAAGTTTATGATCCTTAATAAAATAGGATCTCTCTGTAAAAAGATTCCCAAAAGGCATGATCTCTTTTCAAACTAATCCTGAATAACGTACAAGATGATTTTGAGAGTGGCTCTTCCCAAAAATAAAGCTCACCAATGAGTCTCCATCAAGTGAAATCTGACACTATTTTTACTAGGTATCTGAGAAAGCCATAGTTGGAGGTGGCAATGGGCAGAACAGAGACTGAAATTGCAACCGGACTTTACATATCATTCAAGTTAACAGAAGGACAGGTCTAATAAACAATTACATCAATTGATAAATGATTTGAGAGAATCAAGATTTAAAATTCAGTTAGGCAACAGTAGAGCACCATGTGAAAGAGTGAACTGTCAGAGTTCAAGATCTTTACCTCCTTAAAGCCTTCTGATAATTAACAAAATCCATTGACATACTGGACCCAAAACCAAGAAGCCATGGACATGACAGAAGTCTGAACTATACCATAACTATGGAGTTAATCCACACTGTAGGCCAGGTCCTTAGCTAAATTTTTTTAAACAAGTTTCCAAGGTGCTTTAATAAATCTTTACTGATATATCTATATATAGATAGAAGTATGTGCAAAAACTAGAAACTGTCCCATCCTATAACAACAACTGAAAGCCAAGCAGGACAACTTGCTATCACTACGTTGCTCAAAGACGCCCTTCTTTCCTATAGTAAACACGGACTAACACATTCTGGAATAACAACATGCAGATAAGGCAAGCTATACTTTAGCATGTGCTAGCTGATCTTCAACTTGACCACAGTACAGCCTGCTTTATCCGTAGACTACAGATTTTTAATATGTTATTTAGAACACATTCAAGAAGTTACCCTCTTCCAGACAAACCACTAGCATTGAAGAACCACAACAATCAAAAAATCCTTGCATGAGCTTAACATCAGGTACATGTCCAAGTTTGCCTACAACCAAAAGCTGTGCCTCTACCTGTACCATTACAGTTCAAGAAGTGCAGTTCTTTCCCACCTATGTAAGAATATGGAAAAAACACAGAAAATTGCCAAAATTATGAAAAGCATATAGATGTAGAAATAGAAGCCATCTGCACATACATCCAATACTTGGGATAAAATTATTAAGCCTAAAAAGAAACCACCAAAAAAGAAAGAGCAGAGGTGAGACCCCTGCATACTTGGGGCCAGTCCCTGGGAAATGCCCCATGTTGAACAACAAGATCTATATTCACACAACTGTAGGCAAAACAACACAAGAACAACACTACAGCACAAAAACCCACGCGTATACAAGTCACAGCTCAGGCTCCCAGCTTTGATTCATAAAATGCGTCATTCCACAGAGCGTAACTATATCACATAACTTGCAAGGGAAATAGCCATGGTTACTCATCACAGCTTGGCGTTATGAACCGCTTACTTTCCATAACACTACACACACCAGATTAAAATCTCTCTGGGGGTGGAGGGAGAGGACAGTGAGAAATCAATGAACAAGATGTCAAATAGTAACTACTTTGGTACTTTAACGTGCAAAACAAAACAGCATTTGACTTAGTACTGAAAAACTTCACCTGATTTCAGTTGCTTACAACTGCTCTTTTTCCAAAGCTATATCTTAAAGTCTTGTTTAAGTTAAAAAAAAACAAACACCTGGTTAATAGTGTAAGTAATAAATTACTTAAAAAGAAATGGAGCTTTTTGTTTCTTGATATACAAAAAAATTAAAAGGAAGCTTTACTTTGTGCACATATCATATTTTACTTGATATTTATACCATATCACTGAGGCATCCAGCCTTGGTTAGTACTGCTGGCATCTGTCAGAATTACTAAAATTAAAGCTGCTACCAAACCACTGGAACTGCATTTGCCAGCTACAAATGTTGAAGCATTTTATGTTTTCACACCAATTTTACCATTTCTTCTCTAACAGAAAATAAAAAAAAAAAAAAGCAAACCATACTTCAGTATTGACCACCTTATCATTTCAGAAATTAAATCTTTTAGCTTCTTATTTGAGAGGTTATGTGAACTTAAAGGAACAGTAAGTAATTAGTTTCGTATTACATTACAATAGATGAGCAGAGTAGAGTTAGAATCGCTTTCCCTACATCCAGTTTTCTTCCTCTTGCAGAGAACTTGAAAATATATTGATATTGTTTTCACCTCGAATGACAAAAAACCTGTCTAACCCCTTGTAAAACTTTACTGTGATAACACACATGTACAGGTTGGAATTAAGGATTGGGTTTTGCTCCCATTTTTCATGAATTTCTATGAACACCACCACTAAATCCTAGTGGGGAAGTTCTAAAAAGAAAAACAAGGGATCCCTATGACTGGTAAATTACTACGTTAATACTGCATAGTACTGATTAAGAATAATTATCTAACCAGCTTCACAGCAGACAGGCCATTGGGGTGAATTAGGAAGATAAAAGCTACTCACTGATAAAGATGATAGAAAGTAGGTGGCTGTGACAAGGGTTACTACATTACCTCTTGAAACATACTGAATTGGTCAATACCAGCAAGCATGCAGCATACTACTTTGGCTGTATTTCTACTTCCTGATGCAAGGAAAAGTATCTGTTTCACTTTTGGCAACGCAACACCTTTCAAAAAGCCCCGAATTCCTTCTGCTAGAAAAGGGATTACGATCACTTAGCTTGAACTGCTTCTCTCAAATCCAGATTCTGAAAAACAGTTTCTTCAGTAGGGCTTTTAGTCATGCTTCAAAGCTTGGGACACTCTCCCTCCCCGCAACATATGCTTCTGTAAGCACTTGTATGAAACCTAAACTTGCCTAGAGAGGGAACTGATGAAATTACAGCCAATATGGCAGATTAACATAAACCTGTACCATGTTCAAGCTTCACTGTTTCTTTTGATTTCTGGTTAGTCTGCAAATCTGCATTACTTGCCTACTGTTCTTTAATCTTCATATTGAAGAGGGATTTGCAGAAGTTTAACAGGGAAACCCAGTCACAGAAGTCAATCAGATTAGCACAATCCTGATGATCTCCATTTCAAACAGAGGCAATTAGGATAACGTGCTGTCTTCAGACTAAGGACCTACAGCCTGCAGAGACCCACTGCACACCTTATGTGGTGATACGTTCTCCTGTTAAATCAATGGTGAGAATTCTTGGACAGAACTTCATTTATTAAAAGGAGAGGTACTGTTATTGGACAAAGATGCGTGCCGAGATGAGACAGCAAGGCCACGTGAGAAGAGAAGGCCCTCAAACCGTGGAAGTGTGCCAGCCAAAGCCAGAAGAACTCTCAGAACGATGAAAAGGCGGATACATTTCTGTCTGTATCTTCTCCAACTTTTTTTCCAGAAACTGACTTAAAAATACCTCACATCTTAGTGAAAAGTGCCAGATGGAGAATCTGTATTCCAAATGTATGCCCAGAGACCAGAATTTGTTTGGACTTCTCCAACTTGCAAGCCAAGAGCACGCAGGACTTGCCAGATGAACAACAGTACAGCAGTGCACCAAGCACCTATGAGGTTTTTAAGTTTCTCTTGAATCTTCCTGGCTCAGCAGATGGGAACCCTTTGTTGCCATTATTTATGTGCAATATTTAGAAATCTAAACCATAAAATCTAGCAGACAGGCATGACCAGACTTCAGCATCATGGTGATTTCAGCACAGCTCAAGTGACCAAATTACATAAGGAAACACCAGCATTTGCACTTGCAAGAAGGCTCTTCAAGATTTTGAATGCAGTTTGTCAACAAGAGGAAAAATTAAGACCAAAAAAAGCTTTATAAAGCAAGCTATTGGAGAATGTTTTCTATATTATCTGATTTCCTATCATTTAATGAAGTATTTTCTGTGCAGGGATATGAAAACAAGAAAGAAAAGGAATACAAAGTCCTATACAGGACAAGTGACTACGTTTCATATTACAATGCTAATAATAGAAATAAGAACTCGGTAAGGTTCAGTACATGCTGATATGAAGGCAATGGTATCTTAGGGTATGGGGAGATTAGAATAACTTATCTCAAGGTAAGTCAGGATGGAACTTGCAGCACATCTGTTACTCCACTCCAACTGCCTCTGCGCCTGCTCTTTCCCCTCAGTAAACACCCCAAGAGAAGAATAACTTACCTGCTAATAATTCACACTTATCATGAGGTAAGTGAAGGTACACACCTTCTGATTTTTAGGCCTTGATAACAAGAAAACACTACAGCTCACGAAAAGCATCCAACTCCAAAACAAAACTGCAGGCAGAGTGTTTCTGGCTGATACTGACACTTCCACGGAGCCTGGACTAAGTTGCCTAAACCCTGCCATTCCTGTGGGCTTAAGAGACAACCCCAGTTCAGAATTACCTTTTGACTGATTTGGGTAGCTTCCTACTCAAGTGAGAGCCATCCCATGTTCTAGGCCAAGGTATCTGATGCTCCCATCAGGGGCTGAAACTTCAGAGCTACGGATTCTCACCACAAGTCAGACACCTGCAAGCTGAATGCAGCTAGCGCTCATCAATTTGTGCCAAATCCCCCTCAACTGACCTCATGCACTTCACACCATAAAACAAAATACACATTATACTGCTACAAGTAGGCAGCCAGAAGATAAGAGAAACCAATGCTACAAACTAACACCAACTAATACAAGGAGGAATTAAAATAAATAATTTTTGCTTAGTATACCCAAAGTTGTAGTTCTAGGAAAACAACTGAAAAAGTGTTGTTCTCTCACTTTCCCACTTCAGCATAAATTTTTCAGTAGATGACCACATGCTGTTACCTGTGACAGCAACCAGTTCTCAACTTCATGATTATAAAGCTTATGGAATTGTTTCACATTAAAAAAAAAAACAAACAAAAAAACAAGAAAACATGCCGCAAGGTTCCTACAAAACTAACAATGCACATTTACCGTATTCAAAATAATACAGTTGGTAACAATGGCCCTCATCATCATTAAGTTTCTGTTTACTTTTAACTGCTCAATTTGTAATTAACAAATAGATGCCAGCACAGTAAATATTATTTGTGAACACACAAAATGACAAAATAGAAGAACTGCTCACTGTGCCTGCATTTAGTCCACCTTGGAGAATTTATAACATTGATGCCTTCTATATGCACTACTTTCAGTGTTGTGTCTATGTAAAGCTATTATTTACCCATCAGTACCAAAAGTAGGTCACAGCTTAGAAATGTACAGAATCATTTCGGTTGGAAAACACCCTTAAGATCATCAAGACCAACCACAAAACTAACACTGCCGAGTCCACCACCAAACCATGTCCCTAAGCACCACATCTACACATCTTTAAATACCTCCAGGGATGGTGACTCAACCACTTCCCTGGGCAGCCTGTTCCAGTGCTTGACAATCCTTTTGGTGAAGAAATTTTTCCTAATATCCAATCTAAAACTCCCCTGGAGCAACTTGAGGACGTTTCCTCTTGTCCTGTCACTTGTTACTTGGGAGAAGAGACCGACCCCCACCTCGCTACAACCTTCTTTCAGGTAGTTGTCTCCCCTGAGACAACTGTATGGACAACTGTCACTGTTACAATACTGACTATTAAAAAAGCCACCAAAGATCTTTAGAAATTAGTTGCTATTTTAGACCGCTGGAGTGGATGAAAACAAGATTTATCATGTGACAAGTCATGAACATATGCAAGATGGTAAGGTTACTACCACACTAGCTTTTTCTTTATCATTTTCTCCATTAAGCATATTACACCAATAACACAAAATGATAAGTTAATAAGCAATTATGGAGCTTTCTGGATATGCTATTAAATTACAAAGTTCACTTAACTATAGTCTTATTACAGTCTTAGTTTGTACTAAAAGTATTTTGGAGGCATAGGGGTAAAAAGTTAAGTATCATATAGTACAACATGCCACTGTGATGTTACTGAAAATTTCTGTCCTGGAATCATGAACTAACTAGTCTTAGAACGTGCCAAAAAGATGATAACGGACACATAAGAAATGCTTATTAAATCACAGAGAGATGTGACAAATGTTTTTCCAGGAATCTACTGCCAGCAAAATTAGAGTGTTGAGTGAAACAAAACAATCTCATCAACATAAGTTGGTTCTACAAATGAGCTGGTTTGTTAAGTGTACTTAGAAATATGTGAAATATCACATTTTTCTTATGAAATAAATAAAAAAATGTATTAGACATTTGTCACCAATCCATCAAGACATTTTTGCCACAAGACAGTGCGAGAGAACGTCATCATCGTAAAAATTTAGTATTTGTATTTCATTAGCAAGTTTTTCCAGATATGGTAATTAAGCAGATTTTTCTTCCCCACATTCCTGTTTGTTAACGGTTTCCTTTATGATCAAAACCATCCAGGTAATAGGGACAATTTGTTTCTTCTACAGATCAGTTTCAGATAAATTTAAAATAAAAAAAAAGTGAAAGTGCAACTTCCGCCAAAGCTACATAAGTATTCTACACATCTAAATTCACTTTTTATAAGTATTTTTTCTATGCAATACTCTCCAAAATTATTACTTCAATAATGTATATTTCTACCAAAAAGACAGTTTTGGATGATCAAAGTAGCAATACCAGTATTTAATATTATCAAAGCACTAACTTGTTCTGATTTCTATTAGAGCTGGAGCAATTTGTATGACAAGCTGTACAGCCACGAGGGAAGCAACCATCCCAGCAGGGAAAACCCAAAAAAAAAAAAAAAACCCGTATCTTCAAAAAAGAGGAAAGCGAGGTGCAACAGGAGAGGCTGACTAATTGCTTCAGATAATCTCAGTAAAGAGAGGAAATGAGAAACGCTGTAAGATGAATGGGAATTTTACATTAAAAGAAATACCGTCTTTCACTGCCATTGCCTCTGTTTCACAACACCAATAAGGTGACTTGTTTCCACACTTCACATATCTTTATCTATTATATAGACGTTAGTTGTATTACAGATATGGATATATTATGTATTGCAGTTTATCTCTGCACACAAAACGCTGGAAGTAACCGCTGTGGAGACCCGGCAGCCTTTGAGACGAGGTAGCTCCTGCCACAGCACCGCAAACTACTTGTCTCCGGGCTTTCAAGTTTGGATCCCTTGGCAGACCAGTGCCGAGCAGCCGTCCGTCCCTCCGTCCCGCCCGTGCGGGCAGGGCCGGGGGCGCCCCTCTCCTAACCCTCCCTAACCACTCGGTGCCCGGACGGGCTCCATAAAAACTCTTGGGCGAGGTGCTCCGCCAACGAATTGGGGGAAGAAAAGGTCGGATGAGGGAAGGAGCCAAACCAGCTCTATGAGCAAAGTCAGCAGAGGAGCGAGCGGAGACGGGATCTTCCCCCGTTCCTCCCCGCCCCCCGGGACCCGACGGTGCCCACCTGCCCAGCCGCCGGGCCCTCACGCCCCGCTGAAAAGCGACGGGGCGGAGGGGAAGAGAAAACGGAGAGGCGCCCCGAGCCGCCCGCTCCCCGCCGGCACGGCACGGCACGGCACGGCGGGCTGCGGGCTGACAGCCAGCCCGGCACCGCCGCTCACCTTCCCGCTCGCTTCCCCCCCTCGCCCCGGCTCCAGCCCCCGCCGTCCGCCGGGAGCAGCCCTCGCCCCCGCTCTCCCGCGGGGCCAGCGGCCAGACCAGCACCGGCGCAGGGCCAGCTGCCCGCCCGGGCACTCTGCCGGCCGACCAGCCGAGGAGAAGGAGGAGGAGAGAGGCGCGAGGGCGGCCGCGGCGGCACCGCCGCCCCCGCCTCCCGGAGGCGCCCCGGCGGCGCCAACTTTTCCCCGGCAGCCCGGCTTTCCGCGCCCCGCGCCGCTACCGCCACCGCCCCGCCCGGTACCTGCCGCGCCGCCGCCGCCCCACTCCCCCAGGGGGCGCAGAAGGCCGTTACGACCGTTACGGCGGCCGCCGCCGCCACCGGGCGGACCGAGGCGAGCAGGTGCGGAGCGCGGGACCACGCAACCGACCCCGCCGCCGCCGCCGGCTCCTGCGCCTGGGCTGGGCGGGGCGGGGCGGGGCCGGGAGGGGCGGGACACGCGCTCGCGCGCCCGCCCGCCCGCTCGCGCCCGCCCCCTAGCGGGAGCGCCCGGCCGGGACCCGCCCGCCCCAACCGTCCTCAACCCCCCGCTTCGGCTGCGCTCGGGTGCCTTCGGCACTTTCCGCCGCTTCCGGAAGGGGGTGAGCGGTTCCCTCAGCCCCCTCCGCGCATGCGCAGTGGCGGGGGTGCCTCATGGGCAGCTGTCACCGGGCGGCGGCCACGGCGGTCCCGGTCCCTGCCCTAGCGGGAGAGGAGGGAGGGCCTGTCCGCGGAGCCGGTCGGTCTGTGGGCCACACAGCCGGGCTGCCGGGCGGGTTGGATTTCTAGCGGGCTGCTTCGGCGGTGGTTAGCACGAGGTTGTGGAGGCCTGCCTCAGCCGCTTGAGGCCCCGGCCAGGCGATGGGCTGTGTGAGGAAAGGAGGAACGTGGTGTCTCCCTGCATGTCGCCTGGGTCAGTGATGAGGCAAGTGCGGAGAGATGCGAAGGACCGTCAAAAAAAGTGGTTTATAGCACACCCCACCCCATTGCTGCTCCTGATGGGAGGTGGACAGGTCCAGCCACCAGCAAGGCCCAGGCTGAGGTCCCCATGAGACATGGGGAGATGTGCCGTGCCTCCAGCTTTCCTCTTACCACCCTACTTACACAGTGCAGCACTGTGCAGAGGGATTAGCTCCGGTCTTGCAAGCAGTATAACTGTGTCAGAGCAACTCTACACCCGTGCTAATTAACGGAGCCTTTCAGCAGACCTAATTAGCTGAAGCTGAATACCTCAATGGCCAAGCAATCTGGTGGTATGTTTTCTCCAGTGGCAAAGCCGGTTAAAGAAATTTCCAGATGCTTGTGCCTGCCCTTGTGGCACAGTTGTGCTAATGCAGCTGTAAATGACATCAATGGAACAGCCCATGTTCAAGCATGTACAAAACCTCTCCAAAAACGTGTGAAATCCAGATGTTACTTTCCTGGTCTGTTTTGGACTCTGTCCTCAGACATCTCTGTTAACACATATGATGGATGGGGGCAGGGAGAGAGTGAAGTGCTGTGCCAGAAGCTCTGTGCAACAGACACAGATCCAGAGAAAACCACAGATGTGCCAGAGAAAAGCACATCAGACTCTTCCTTGACATAGCTATATTGTTACAAATTCCGAAACTACCCTTTCCAAACTTAATTTAGGGACCTCTGTGCTGCATTGCATAGTGTAAGTACGCTGGCAGTGGAGATACAGCTTTCCTAAGTGCAACTTGGTTCTTGCAGTCTGCTTCCTCTGTGCTGCTCATCTGGTCAGCCATTTCTCAGTACACCAGTCTGCTGGCGAGTTTGGTTAAAGCAATTTGAAGGTAGCAACTCCAGATGCAGTGAAGGCAGGAGCATGGGAGCCAGTTTGTGCATGTCTACACAGTAATGCCTATCTCAATTTGAGTACTGGGAGGAGCATAGCTATATCACACGTTTTCCCAGCAGGGACAATGCACACTGCTGCTCAGCATGGCTTATTCACAGGGTTTTTCAGAGTTCTTGCAGGTTCCTCTGGACAGTTCTGTCTTACACTCATAAACACTCTACCCTGAAGAGCGATCTTTCCGAAAGACTTGACTGAAGAAGCTGTCTAATAATCTAATCCCTCTTTGTTTATAAAAGGTGCATAGACTTAATCTTCCACACATATAAATCCTAATGAAATATTCAAAGTCAACAAGCTTCATTCCAGTTGACTAGTTCTGAGATTCAAAGTGGGAATAAGTTCACTTGTTAACTTGGTAACATTCATCCAGAGTGTGAGAATATTAACTCTGGAATGATAGAGTTTGTAGAAAAGCACTGGCATTGCCATCCCAGATCAGCTCATTAGTTCAGTGTGTTTCCACCAGAACCTCTCCTTCTAATGAGTGAGGATTAGACCCCTCTAACATTTTTGGTGCCATGGAAGGAAGTTAAACTTCCTTAAAACTGATACTCTGCATTTTCTAAACAAAGTACTTTGTGAGCGATAGTCATCACCTCTTCCTTCAGGGGGAATGCAGTAAAATGTGCTACATAACAGGTACATGAAGCTAACATTTGGCCAAAGGCTAAACTGCTGCTCCCCATATTAAAGATTCCTGCATCTTGCCCTCCACATAGTCACATGTAAGCCTATAGGTGCATTAATTTAGTGACATGATAGCCAATACATTCCAATTAATCACAATCAGGGCCTGATGATTTCCAGAGATGAAATACGAAGTGTATTAGGCATTTGATTTCACTGTACAATTCCTATGTTTCCAGTAGGACCAAAGCTGTGCAGCTAGACAACTCTTCCATTACAACATCAGAAATTATACTGTCGGACCTTGAAGGAAATACGTAATCCCAGTCTTCCTATATGTTAAAACTATTTTCTGTTGTACCAAGTACTGTCAGTCATACCAGTGACGAAGAGTATCCCCCACTCTGTTGGCTGAGAGTTGCAGATTTAATGGGACCAAACAGCAGCTTTCTATTACCCACAATTACATACAGCTCCGAAATTCTGTTCTTGGAAAGCACTTTCACAAATGCCTTGGTTGTATGGAAAGGCAGAGAATCCTATACTGATTAAGAGCAGGGAAGAGAAGCAGGAGTATAATAGCTATGATTGCCGCATGCAGGATGCCATAGGAGTGCTAGTGAATTTCTCTTGCCAATAGATGATCTCTCCCACCAATGTGATATCAGCTTATAACAAAACAGCCATGTTTCAAAAACACTTCTGTGTGTGAATGTTCCCACACATCACCTGTTTGTTAAAACTGTGCTAAGTTAGATAAATATAAATTAATTACCTGTTAGTCATTTTCCTATCACAATCAAAAATGTGGACAAAATACAAATTCCATGAAAATAACAGCTTGAAATTAAAAAGAAAAAACACCACCCCGCTCCAAAAAAAAACACAAAACAGGATAAAGGTTGTCTCACCTTTGTGGCAGAGGCATTGTTATTTTCTGTAATTACATAAACACACTATTTTTTGCAGGATTGTCTCCCATTCGCTGCATGTCTCGACAGCTGCCTTCACTGCCCGTTAACACCTACACTGGATGGCTGCTCTCATCCTGTTGAGTATCCAGCTGAAGACATCTAGGACACAGTTTTTCAACTCTCAGTTCCTGTGTATTTAGTCACTTCTCTGAGCACTTCTTTAAATAAAAAATATCACAACCTGAACCTCTGTTCAGCTTACTCAGACAAGGAAAGCGCTCTGTTACTGATGAAGGGAAAGATGTTCTGCTGGAGTGACTTCCTCAGCATCACCCAGAAGTGCCGTTGCAGCAGCAAACATCTCTGATAGCAGTTTGTGCAGCTGCCTAGACAGGGATCAGGTACTGCTTAAAACTAGGTAAGGAAAAAACTTGTGGGTAGTGTTATTTTTAATACAGATAAGTCCTCCAGTTGGGTTAACTTGTAGTGATACGAGGAAAAGTGTAGCACTGTAAAAAGTTGAGTCAAAGAGGAGGCTGCTTGTTTGAGCAGCATAGCCGGCTTATGCTACCCCTTAGCGAGTTTATGAAACCACAGTCTGGCTTTCTTTTCTCAGTGTTAGTAGCCAGAGAAAGATTAGCAGGAAAAAGTCCTGATCACTGCTGGGCTGTGACTTAGACGGAGGCAAAGCACAAAGTATGTTTTAAGAAAGGGATAAAATTATTCTGTTAGAGTTAGCATCCAGCTTTGGACAACCTAGAGGAAAGAAGTATGAATAACTGATTTAGCAAACAAATCTAATAGGGAAAAGTTAAAGATTTGGACAGGCTGGGGATGGGCACAAGACAACAAGACAACTGTCTTCAGTCCTGTACAACATCCCCTGTGGCTGGGATGAAGTGCAAACAGCTTCATTCAAAGCAAAGATTACAACTACATGTTAGAACAAATCTTTCTACATGTAAACCAAGCTACTTAAGCAAACGGCAGAACCTTTTCACTGCATGTTTTAAGTGTAGTTTAAGTAAATATCCTGTATCTGGGGATTGATCCCTTTTTAGTGAAGAGTAGAGAAAGACTTCCTAAGGCCTCTATGAACCCATCTCCGTGGTCTGTATGACCTGTGGAAGGAAAATGCTTTAGGCTTCTGTTGTCAAGACCAGCAAACCTCTACTGAGTAAATATATATATGTATGTGTGTTTATATATATATATATATATGTGCAAACACAGAGATTTTTGGAAGTTAATCAGCCAAATTTAAGAGGATTTCCTTCAGGTCAGCAAAAGACTCCTTGCTGTCAGAATCATCAACATGCTGAAGCTTCTCAATAGTTACAAAGAGGAGTTTTGTGTGTTTGATTTTAGTTAGCAATTCTTTATCCTAACTCTTCTTCTTGAAAAGGCTAAATCATGCTTAAACTCAGTTCAGCCTGAGGCAGATGCTCATGATAGGAAACTTCATCCCAAATAATTAAATTTTGGCACAGTTGTAACTAAAACTGTGTCTTTAGGAGGAAAATGTTTGGCAACCCAAACTGTAGATATTGTGGTCACTCTGCCTTGTAGATAGATACATATGTGTGTGCACAACAGAAGGTTCACTCCACTTCCAGAGATACTGAAGTTCTAACAACTGTCCTTATCTCAAGTTCATGAGATGTATTTTGAAATCTCAGTCTTTTAAAAACATAAACCAACAGTGAACTTTCCAAAAAAACAAACCTTAAGTGACTTAAGGTGTGTTCGTACTATCACAAAACAGTGGTTTAAGTGAATACAGGCTAGGAGTGTACACGCCAGCAGTGAAGGTTGCTCAGCTGTTAGGCAGTACCTGGTCTGGCCAAAGTAATTTCTGTGCTTGCACAGTCTTCATGGATGTTATCCTTCTCCTACACTTCAGCTGAGATTGTCAAAAATGCCTACGTTTACTTACAGGCATGTATGAAGCAAGTCATGTTATGTGCCGATTAGTGAAATATGTGTCATGAAATATTGGTTAAACAGAGTGGAAGGGTACATGGAAAAATTGACACTGGGGCTGTACCTACAATGTTGCACTCCTTAGCAGTGAAAATATACCAGACTGTAAAAAGGTATTTCTAAGGGAACCAGTGAAAGTACAACCAACTCAACTATTTAAATGTAAGCAGAATGTTGCAAGTTAAATAAGTTGCTGGAAAATTACTCTGTGCATACACATATAGAAAATTAAGTAATAATTTTTATCTCTACTTTGATTATCTGATCAGTAGTATGGTGAATATGTATTAACACGAATATTGGCCTTTCTGTCACTGACAAGCACACATCTCAAATTGTCTTTTTGGCTTGGTCTACCTTTACTCCTCCTTATGGCCAGTTAATGATTTCCTCTTATCAGTAATACATAATTATTCAAAATTATGGCGAAGGGAGATCTTGTTATAACTCACGTATTTTTCTTGCATTCACCTATAACAGTATTTCCCTACTTCAGGATATATCTTTTTGAATCTAAAAAAATATGATTCATAGGAAAGAAGTGTCAAATAATTTTTGCTTTGTCTAAAATTTGCAAATGTTTTACATTTAGCAATTAACCATGAAAAGCATATTTAAATGGATCTTATTTAAATGAACCAGTATGTATATTCAATACAGCTGCACAAGAGAAGCAACGTGGCACTATGCTAATTTTCCGCGAAACATATTTTGTTTCTTTCAAAATTACCACTCCCTAAAGTATAACAGGAGCCCATTTTACTTTCTGTGTCATTTGAATTCGAGATGGAACATTGAAGAAAGCTGCTTTAATTGAAGCTTGAAAGATATGGAATTGAGCCTTCGGGGAGTGTTGGGCACTTTTCTTGTCATTCTGGTTGATTGATTTGCATGATGTGGGTGGGGAATGTTGTTGATCAGGCTGTCCATTTTAATTTTGTACTGGTTGTGTCAGCTTTAAAGTGAAGTACGAGCTCAACTTTAAAGCGAGGGACAAGCATACAAGCTTTAGAATAGAAATTGCGCTGCAGGCTAAAATAAGTAAAATAGCACCATTTACACTCTTTTGAAAAGTGCGATATTTAAGTGAACTCCGAATATCGTATGCTGCAATACATTATCATTAGTCTCCTGTATTGAATAAGTGCCTTCTCTTTTTTGGTTTCCTGATTCACATGTATATAAACAAGCTGGAAGAAAAGTCTTTAAACTTAACACGTCACTTTCCTGGTTCCTTGAGAAATGCTGCTCTGAATTTAGCAGACAATCAACAAATCTTAATGATGAGACTTGATATATGCCGTAAAGGAAAAAAAAAACAACCAAAACCCGAAGCTGCTTTTACTATTCTGATTTACATCGCAATGTATGCCAAACTAACCTGGCTGCCATTAGATCATGATGTCTTGCTGCTGCTTGATTTCCTATCAAATCATTCTATTTAAGAGGGGTTGAATCAGTCTCCTAATTTGTTCCTACCTGCACATCTGTTGCAATCAGACTTTCTTTAAAAAAAAAAAAAAAGAACAACTCCACACTTACTAGTTTTCTGTGAACCATTTCTCCCCAGATTGTTTAACTGGGTAACTGTTGTTGCTGCATTGCTGCTAATACTGCTATGACCACTGTGAGAAGCAAAAGCACCTTCCAACAGATGGCATATAGGCCAATTAATGACATTAGTGCTTCTGCCCTATTTGGCGTCCTGCATAAATGGAACAAATAGCATTCCCTTTTGCCTGTGTTATCATACAGCAGTGTTCATTAATGCTCTCAAAAATGGAAAAAGAAAAATCGGGTCCCTGTTCCCACCCACTCTCCACCTCCTGACAAGAAAACCATATGTTTCAGGAGATTAGAAATAGAGAAGCTTCTTTCTGAAGGTCACAATTAATGCAAAAAATAAAACCTTAACTATACTTCTTTTAAGAGGTTTTTAATAAAATGTGCAAATGCCTCAACATTTTTGTATTCAGCACAATTCAGTCCAGTAGCACACAGGGTTATAACGTACCTAAGGGGAGAAGACATAAAGAATTAGGTCTGGAGTCTGGGGATTGGAAGGCAACAGCTCGACCAGACTAATTGATTTCCAGACTGATGTTTTAAAAATCTATACAGTGAAAATACTAATGAGGCCCTGTTTTGAAGGGAGGAGAAGTAGTTCTAAATTTAACTATAAACTTTCAGTAACTATGAGGTCTTGTGCTCCAGGTATTTAGGATGTAAAGCAGCTGGAGAGGTTTTCTTCCTATGAGCCGTCTAAACATATCTTGTATATGTCTGGCTCTATCTGTTGTGACATGCACAAAACACAGTATGTGTCAGAGGACTTAAAAGCTGGATGTTGTCGCATTCAAATTCCAGATGTCCAGCTCTGGAGTAAAATCAGGACTTCTACATGCAGCTCTTGGGCTACTTCAATAGAGTATGTAGGAAAAATTTTCTAGCTCATGTTGTGTTGGAGAACTGCCAACACACCGAATCAGAAGTGCTTGGTCAACATCTTCAGCAGAAAAATGCTGGTGTTAGTGGTGGGAAGTTCTCCCTACACAGATACCTGTTAATTCTCACATGGCTGCCTCAGATGCTCTAGAGAGACACCTCTGTTCAGTTGGGATTTATTTCCTGGAAGTGTGGTCTTGAACACAGGTAGGACATAGTTATGTCCCTTATTTCTGGATTCCCATCAAGACCAGGTATTACCTGAGACATGGTTTCACAACCCTGTTGGTGCATACATGAGTGTCTGCAGGAGTGCAACTCAAAGAACGTAGGCTGTGCATTATCAAAATCAAGTGCCCCTAAAGTCTCTGATTTGCTGCCTTGTAAACCCTAAGGGATATAATGCAGTTTTAAATTTAGTCCAAGTCCCACTGTAGGCTTTCTAAACACCCATGTTGTATCTGGCCTTTCATGCTGTTCCTACTTATCCTGACTCTCGAGAGAAATGGTCTGAAGCTCTGAAAGGACTATCATCATTCTGCGGATTACACACCTAGAGAAGAAGTAAAAGAGAGCATTAAACCTGCAAAGTCGTGCGCTCCCAAATTAGGAAATAACGGTGTTAAAAACATTCACAGATTTATAATTGTGCCCTCCCAGCAAAGTTCTCAATTACAGGGTCCCATTTAATATTGGAATGTTATATGTGTTCCTTGTCACAAAGCTATCTTTTGGGGAGTTATTGAACCCTTTTAAAATACTGGCCAGTTTTGAGAAGAATCATAGCGTCCTGATTTTTTCCTCTTTGTTGCAAAACCATTTCTCAAGTTCAACATGATTTCTCAAAAGTTAGAATTTGGGGCAGTGCAAAGCTACCCAGACAACAGTGATTAGTTTTTGTCTCCCTGAATCACCTTGTGATGGGATTTGCGGTGACCCTGGTGTCCTTGCAAAGCAAAAATAGGAAAACATGTCCAGAGCAAAGGAAAAGTGGTTTTGTCACAGCCTGGCCTTAGATTGGCTTAGGCTGCCCTGGCTCTGTGCTGAGTAAATGCTTGCAGATAGTAGAAGTCTGCTGGGTAATGAGAGGCAGTGGGAAGGCAAGGAGAGGAAACAGGAGGAAGGGATAACAGCCTTAGAAATTTCTTCTTTTGAATAGTTTGGAGGGGGGATGTTCTCGATGTTATTTGTCACTGGCTATTTCTTTTGTTCATACATAATAGAGGCTTGGTTGTCTTTAATCTGCTATGAATGCTTCTATTGCTTTTCTCTACAGAGTGGGCCAGGGGATGTAAGCGCTTTACTGCTATTTTGGACTCTTAAGTCCATACTTTAGATCCTTAGATTGACTCATTCCTTTCCAGAGTAAAGAGGAACAAGGTTTGTTATCCAGGTCCTGGCACTGCAGTCAAGTGCTCTCATTCCTAATTATGCCAAGCAGAGAGAGACCCATTCCCCAGAGTGACCAGGTGCCAAAGCTTTAGTTAGAGAAAGACGTCAAATCATTATTTCCTACTTTCCTGGTAAAGGATCAAAGACAGCATTTCTAGATTAAACATGTGGTAAGAGTGGCATCTAATGGCTCTGAAATCCTCAGGATGGTGGGGGAGGGCATGGTGATTTTTGAAGGATCACATATAGAAGTTTTGCCATTTTTATTCAGAAGTGTAGGAAGAAAACAAGGATTTTGGATGCTGCCAGGCACCTAGTTCCACTGGGAACTGCAGTTTTCGATGCCCGGATGCATGGGGATCCTGTGTGGAGCTGGCTTGCCAATATGAACAGTTTGGGTCCTTTGGGTTAACTACCACTTCTATAAATAAGTATATAGCGCTGTCACATGTTCTTTCTTTCCTGCCTTCCACTCCATATGGGACTTTTATAATTCTAGAATTACAAATATGACGTAATCACCAACATTCCGCTGGTAACATTACTATCTCTGTAAAGCCCGATAGCTAACAAAAACTGTTTTCAAAGCAGAGCTGATCTCATTGCCGATGCTTGTGCATAAAGATGTTTTGGCATGATAAGATTCTCTATAAACTGATGTGTTTGTTATTGAAACATATCTTAAGTTTTCATGTCTGTTCAAAAGGGAAAAGAAAAAAAAAAGAAAAAAAAAAAAGAAATAAAAAGATAGTAACTTCTTTCCTGGGTGGAAATAGCAAAGCAAAAGGATTTTTGAAATCTTGTAACTGCTGGAAGACTATTTTAAGTACAGAAAGAAACAAATTAAATTGGTAAGAGTAGGCTATTTGGCCTTTATGCAAATAAATATTCATTTGTTTCACTACAATAGAACTGTACCATTCCTGATGCTTCTCCTCCAAACCTTTCTTTATGACTCAATAGCTCCAAGTAGCTAATGCCAAACACCACTGTAACCTGGTATGCTACTACCTGGAAATTTCAGGTTAGACTGTCAAAAAACTGTCAAAGAATAGACCACAAAATAAAGGGGGGAATTGCTTGCAGTGGGTTAGAAATTGCGGTTCTATTAAGATAAGTAATTGGAGCAAAATAGCTACAATTATAAGTAGGAACTATAATGGGAATGTGAATGAAATATATATAGTTGTATGACCCAGTAATGACTCCAAAAAAAAGGCATAAGATGAATGAGTCACCGAGTTTTAAATATGGTTCCCTCCTGCAATACTTTCATCATCAAACAAGGTTCCACTTGAATTAAATGGGAGCAAGGGCTATATGATGGGGTCCTACAGCCATTCCGCGGTGATTCGTACACTGGCAACAAAGGCAGAAGCTACACAAGAAGTTTCTATTGTAAGTGATGTAAGAGAGAAATGTTTGCAAAGGGATGACTCACTGATCAGAGGGCTTTCAATTTGACTGTGATACTGTGGTTCAGATAAATGCATTCATTATTTTCTATAGCCTGTGACCTTTCCTGCTTCATAAATAGCAACATTTCTTTTCCTGCACAATATTTATTTTAACATCCTCACTGTCGATTTCACTGTATTTGATCAGTTGTTCCAATTGTAAAGTTAGGCTCACTTGCTAATATAAGATCAGCAGCTTTCTAAAGGCAAAGAAAATAGCGAAGACGTGCTACAATTTTAACAGCTGGGAACAGAAATAGTCTTTGACACAATGCTTTTAAAGCAATTTTTTTTACTACATGACATGATTTGTTTTTAAGGAACTGTGATGTGTCTTACAGACACATGTCTGGCAAAGCAAAGTCATGAGAGGGGTAAAACAAACAAAATGACCTCTGCTCTGCTGGCCACCAAAGCAGCAGCACAGGCAAGGAAGTGAAGAATTTTACAAGGTCCTTTGGAAACATAAACCCAGAGTCTATACTGCAAATGTTCTTACTATCATTTGCGGTGCCATCTCTGAAGGTCATTTCTAATTTCAGCCACAATTTGCATGCAGTGAGGAAGTAATTCTGATAGCCTGCTAAAAAGTTTGTGGGCTTGGGGGACCATATATTGCTACAGGGAGCTTTTGAGACCTTATAAGCAGAAGTATCTCTCACTACTTCAAGAGATTGTCTTCGCACATTTATGAAGTGAAAGGAAATTTCAAAATGATGATAAGAAATGGTAACCTATTTCTTCTTTTTCCCATTTCCCCTCTCCTGCACCACATGTGCGTACTTCTAAAGAGATAAGAGGAACAAACTTCATTGCCACCACGCTGCAAAAGTCCATAGAGACAAACATAATGCTTTCTTTCTCAAAATAAATAAAATGGAGAGCAACCTTCTTTCCCTGAAAAAATTTGGCATCATTTGCTGATATGAAACCACAGAAAGCATCTGGTATTTAAAAGCTATTAAGAACCTGGCCCGGACAGCTTTTTTCATCTCTATAGTTCAAATAAATTGGCTTACTCTTCAGAGTGAACACGGGATGAGCGCACAGGGCTTGCCACTCGGCATGGGTGACTGCTGTACACCATTGCCCGAGCTCATCCTGTCAAAGCAATAGAGCTGAGAATTTAAGCTGCCATTCAATCCCTAGTTTAGCACAAGCTGTTTATAAGATCTCCAGTAGCTTGTGAATACACCACCAATTACATTGGTTATAATGACACCAAAGGAGTAATTAAGGGAGAATATTTTAACTGTACCTGAATTTAACTTGTCCTTTGTTGCTATTCAAATCACCTGGTGTATCTATAGCCTCATCTTGAATACATATATGTAAAAAAAGGATGTTCATAGATAAAAGTCCTCCAGAAATATAACAGCATCGCACATGAGAGCCGTGCAGGTATGGCTAATTTGTTCCTGTCATTGGGAAGGCAACTGTTACATGCACAGAGTTTCTTTGAGTTAGCATGTTCAATAAATTCATCCCTGGCAAGAGTGCTGATGTCCAGCATTAGGGTTACAGACCATAGATCCATAACAATCTTTTCTCCCATCTCTTGTGAAATTCTGGTGGTGCAGCTCAGAGGAACGGAAGAGATATAGCAGGCCTGAAGCAAATGATGAAGAGCTTGTGATCTCCCCGAGCTTATTTATGTGACGAGTCCTAACAACAACTCGTCATTTCCTGCAAGTCACATATGTCTGTGAGTCTTTGGAGATACGTGGCAGAGAGGGTGATGCATCCTTTCGTTTGTAAGCTGTGCATGCCTTTTAGGGGTTTCATTGGCCTATCCAGGGATCCCTTGCAGTTAAATTTCACGTTGTCTCTTCTACACACTGAGACAATTGCCACAATGGATGATGTGTGTGCCATTCGTTTAAACATATATTCCTGAAGTCTAGTATTTTTAAAACCATTGCAGGTTTTCAAATAACCGGCTCTCATACTGTTCATAGCTTACTGTAGAATTCAATAAAATTTGTAGTGCATGCTAGAATAGGAGTATTTAGAATGTGAACTGTTTTGTGGGATATTAACTGTAGACTGCTACTGCCATTATCGTTGCAAGATCAAACTTGATGGAAAAGTCTGTTAGATACACTCAATATCAATCACTGAAATATTAATGGTAGCAGAACAGATTGTCACATCAAAAGCATGCAAATGTTCAGAACTATTTATTTACTTTTTTATAGTTAAGGCCAAGGAAAAAGTCTCAAGTAAAATATAACTAAATTTTGATGGGCTTATTATGAGGGTCTTGGTAAAGTTTTTTAAAGAATTATTTGAAGATATAATTAGACAGCAGTTATTTCTTTTGCCATTGGAGCAAAACTTATGCCATTTTCATGAAGTAGATCCCTTAGAATCTCTATAAAAGTAGATCCCTTAGAAATACTTTTCTCTATTTTGTGTGCCAAAGAGAACTTGCTTCTAATGCAATACTTTACTGCTGAAAATAATATTCTGCCAAGGATATAAAACATAGTATGACATGAAGATCGATTTTCACGAATTTTTTCAGCCAGGCAGACTTTGGTATATACCACAAATCAATAACCATTTTGGTCTCTTTTAAATCTTGTTATTTATTTCTTTTCTAATAGAGGGAGTGAATAAGAAGCCCCCTGGTGAGAAACTAATATCTTCGTATTGAAGTGGATGTTAAAAAAAACACAGTATGTACTTACGGACTCCAAACTGCCCGTGCTTGTATGCTTTGTCGTGTGCCCATAAAGGGCCTCCTGGAAGCTGAAGAGGACTGTTCGTATCCATAAGGTTGAACCACATTCCTAAACACTTGTAAGCTGAAGGGATAGTTTAACAAATGCATTAACGATCCATCATCTTTTTCCCTTTATGCTTATGTTTCCAGGGAAAAGACCATTCAGTATCTTAAATCTTTTACATCAGACAAAACTGCAGGGTGAGAAATGAAATGCAAGAAATACAAATCACTGTCAACCCAATTGTATAAGAAGTTTACTGTGGGACATGGTCTTTCAATATCTTAAAGCCACTTCTCCAGACTGGGTTTCAGGGGACAATGTGAGAGTATGAGCTTAGAAAGTGCCACCAGGGCTCTGAGCACTGGAAAGCATTGGCTGTCAGTCACTCCTGAGGACAACTTGAAAAGGATTAATGCAATGAAATAAATTGAGCATGACTTCAAATGACTTGGTCAAGCTGAATCGGAGCAAAAATTTCTATCCTGCCGACTGCCTGGGAAACCAGGTCTTCAGTGTTTTGTAATGGTACAATCTACTTGTTTTTAAAAGCCATCAGCATGTGTTGCTGTTTTCTGGTAATGCCAAACATCTTTTACACAGAAGGCTGAGATTTAGTGATTTAATAGCCTGCTTGAAAGTGCAGGTGGAAAACTGTACCTGCCCACAAACTGTATTTCCTATTTATTTTATCATTTGCAGAAGTACACCATTACAGAACAAAATACCTGGAATGGAAAAAGACAATTGGGCTCATAGATGAGTGGGGCTCCAGACTTAATTCCAGGGTTTTTGGCTGAAAGGAATTGATCTTATAGTTAATATAAGATGGTATGATCAACCAAACTAAACTGCAGCATGTTTGTTTGGAGTGTATGGAAGAGGGGAAAACGCTTTTAATACGATCATACATTTAGCTGAGAATGAGAAACTAGATTATATTTAAAGAATGCTTTTTCTGATGCCTGGGAGTGAGGCGCAGAAACAAATCCCTTAAACTGCTATTATTAGATATCTCTGAGGAGAGAGATATTTTATCTGACTCTGCCCCAGTTTGAAGACCTCTCAGTAACACAAAGAAATTGAAGTAAAACTATATGAAACTCATTTGTCCTAATTTCTAGCACCTACTAAAGTGATCTGTATTGAAAGTCTGATCTAAGGAATGACACCTTAAAGGACTAGTTCCCTGCTCCCGAATATAAAGCATTCTTCCCATCAGCTCTTCTCCTTCACCACAGAGAGGCTGTTGTGATTTTGTTTTACATTTCCAATATAAATGTAATTCTATAATCTTAATAGGAGCTGGAAATGTTTAGAATTCAAGATACAGTTCCTATGCATAATGGCAGAACTGTATTGAATCGCAATCTGCAAGCATCACTTTATTTTCTTGTTATGTTAATTCATTTGGTGGCAGGTTAGGTACAGTCTCCTAGTTCAATTTATATTCAGTCAAGTGGCTATAAAAAAAAAGCCTGGCAATTAATCCAGTGAGATGATAAACCTTCAGAAAATCCTCCCCTTCAGAAAACTGCCTCTTATGTTCTCAGTACTCCGGAAAGCAGATGGAAAATACTATAAGGAGTGAAAATTACAGGAAATGTGTGGCAATTAAAGAAAAAAAAAGAAAATTAGGAAGCATGCGTGAAAATGTAGTATAACATTTCCTATGATGGCACCAAAAGTGCATGAAGATTTAAGAGAAAAACCTAAAAAGAAACAAATCTCAGGGTGTCCTGAATGTTGTTGAAGGAGTTTGAGCCAAGAAAGCCACTAGTCATTTACAGCCAAAAATACTGTGGATTTCTGCCAACCTTGTCTTTCTAGGTTTGTGTCAGTCCATATTTTCCCTGTCTTTCTGTTGGCTACTTGCCTTTTCAGTACTTTAACTAAAGGGTAAGAAATAAAGCTACACTTGGCCAGCAGACCATACTGATGAGTCAATACACTGCTTCCTTGGAGGCCAGAAATACCTTTCACATGATGTAATCATGGACTTTTCGTTAATTGACAACTAGTACTTATAGTCAGTGTCTATGCTAAAAAGTAATGATCTGGATACTTGAGGCACAGAGGTGGGGAGGAGACCGAGGAGGAGCTCATAGTCATTACTTACCAGTGACATCCAGTCCAATGGACACACTGTACAAGGTAGCTGCAAAGATTACACATTTCTATTGGATTCTGAAGGGTAAAATTCAAGAAGGCAGCATTTGTAGACAGACAGAAGTAATATTTTATTAGATAAACTGATAGAGGTCAAAACATGCTGTGGTTGGCCGTGGAATCTCACATAGCGTATACCAGCAAGGTCTATAGGATCTTTCTAAACAGAAAAGATATTGTTTGCATTACTGCCTGCATTATGAGGATTTTAACCCTGTATTTACAAGTAATTTACAGCGCTTGATGATTAACAAGAACAGGATCAAGCTCCTGCTGAGCCCTGCTCCTTTTCTGGCACTGACAGAAAGAAAGAACGGCACAATCTCATTTTGGACGCGAAAGGAAATATCTGTTGAGTAAAGTCAACACTCGAGCTGAAGAGAGGGTGTGAACAAAAGTAGGTAGATATTTCTGAATAACTTTGTGTGTGAATGTACTGGTTGGGAGAGAGGAGTGCTATTTGCAGGTGGGTAACTCATATATGACTCAGGAGCAACTCTGGTGAGAAACTTGCAGGAAGTGTAATTCCCATAAACCCTTCCCGTTAAAACTGCCTTTAAAAGTATGTACGTTTATGACACCAAATACTCTGAATATCCCCAGAAAAAAAAAAAAAATTCTTCACAGAGAACTAAGATCAGTCAGCCCACAAGAGCCAAGCCTGTAAAAATGGCCTGAAGTTACCAAAAGCACACAAGAAAGTCACGAACAAAATGACCACACTCAAAAAGAGAAAAAAAAATATCTTTCAGAGCCCTAGTACTTTCTGAGAGTCCATGAGGTTATGGAAATGTTGCTGCAGGCGGTTTTCTTTTTTCTTTCTTTTTTTTTTTTCTGTGAAAAGGGAACGAGAGCATGAAATAAAAATAAAATTAGCTTTTAACCTGAAGAAAACTAATTCACTCGTAGCCTGGCTTTGACAGAATAGGACGCTTATTTCCTGGTTTACAATCATACATTTTTCAGGCGACTTTTTTTCCCCTTTCCGTTCGCGGGGAAGCCGCCGCTGTGCTTTTCCACGCGTCCTTTGCCGCCCTCTGCTGCCCGCAGCCCGGCCGTGCCCGGCGCTGGGTTTGCCAGGGGGGGAGGAGGGAGGCGGGAGGAAAAGGGACGGAAAAAAAAAAAAAAAAAGCATGCCTTCGTTTGCTATAGGTTTGCCCTTTACATGGAAACAGACCTGGGTGTCCCCCCGTAGTCCTTCAGCTTCTTTTTTCCTCAACAAAGTAGCTTCCATAAAGCTCCGAATTTCCAGCCCTCGAGCTTTCCGTTTCCAAATGCCCCAGGCTTGGAGCTCCCAATCAAACAAGAAGCTGGAAACTGGATGCTCGGGACTCCAAGCCCAGCAGAAGCCTTTTTGCATCCAACGCCTTTGGAAGACATCCATGCTGCCGTTTGCATTTGCAGGACAGCCTACCAGCCTTAGTCATGGGCCAGGAACCTGTTTACACTCGGTTACGGCATGGTAATAATCATTTACAACTTCTGGAAATGAAAGGGTTTTGATTTGGGTGGTTTTTTGTTTTTGTTTTTAACTATGGGACATTAGCTGTAAAGAAAACAGTGGAACTCCCAGCTGTATTAGCCTGGGTAAACTGAGCTGGGAGTTTGTTGTTGCTTATGTTCCTGTGGTTTCTGGTGTGTTGACACTGAAATCATGTGCAGTAATAGGCAAAATAGTTAAACACAAAACACAAATACCATATCTAAGGCTCTCATTCCATAGCTCTGTTTTCCCTCTCTCCCCAAATCTCTTTTTAACGTATAGTGCAACAATTCCACTGCACAGATCTTTCGTTTGAGGTTATCTCCAAGGCTTTTGATTCTTTCCACGGAAAGCAGCTTACTGTTTTCCAAGGATGCTCCCGAACGCCCTGCATCTCTTTTACTACTTATCTTTGTTATGATGATGCACTTTTATAAGTGTGTTTGAGCTTTACAATGTAGATCAAATTAGATTCCCTGCAGAGAGGAAGTAATGTAAATTAAGACGAGGGTAAACGGAAGAACGGGTGTGTGATACGTGCCGTGTGCTGAACTGCCGGAGGTAGTCGGCTTCTCAGCAGCAAGCAGAGCTCAAAACCGAGACTGAGCAGAGCAGAGGAGGTAATAGCAGAGAGGGAAGCTAATAGCACTGAGGGAAAGAGGAGGAATACGAGTGTGACCGCTCCATCATCTGGCAAGTACCTGTCTGTGTCTGGCATGATGGGAGGAGGCATGGGATTGAGCAAGCTATACTTTTTTCTCATTGCTTATAATTACAGATACACCCATAACTGCACACACAAGCTTATCACAAAGGGGATTTCACCTCCCTTTGGACATGAGCAATGCTACTATAGCTTCTGTTACAGGCAGTACCTTTGTGCAAGTTTAGGGTAATTCTCTGGAAAGCTGTAAAGTCTTAATTTTCGTTTTCAAGCCACTATGGTAAGATGGTCTAAATTATTCAGTGCTGCAGACCAGATACCAGTTCTGGGTCATCTCATGTGGTGGTGACCCTCTCCACTCTCAGAAATCCAGCAGTATATTTGGACATGTATGGGCATAATTGGAGATTACACATGCGATAGTCCTGTCTCTATCTCCCTACAGTTTATACATATGTAAAGTCTAAGGAGGCTCATCGGTCATGTATAGATCACCTGTGTTTGGCAATGCCACACTGTTCAGCATCTGCCACATGCACCGAGATTGCCAGTCTAGCTGTTGCTCCATCTGCTTTGCAGGTAGGACCAAGGGTTTGTCCCCCCTGCAGCTCTGAGGAGTGCGTCTCTTACTGTCTTGCAGAGACAAGCTTTCAGTCTTTGCCTTTCTCTCAGGTGAATAAATACTAGTCACAAAGAGGAACGGCTTTCACAGGAGAAACAAAGACTCACTTCGGAGATGACCCTGTGGAACAGTGGCTTAGGCAAACCCTTTAAAAAGCCATAGAGATCTGGATTCAAATCCTAGCTCCAAATAAGACATATTGGGGAAAAAAACCAACCAACCAAACAAAAAAAACACCAAAAAAACCAACAAACATCAGTCTCCTTTATAAGCTGAGAGCAGAAACTCCAAGACCTACAAGTTATAACTGCTTATGCCTTAATTTTTGTAAAGACTTGACCTGACTTACATGCCTATATCCAGGACAGTGTCCATGGCTGTAATTCTTCCGGCTAAGGGCTAGCTCCCTAGCCTTCTCCCAGCTGCTGACTTAGTCTTTGGGCCTCTCCTTGGCATTTCCTTCTCTGCTAATCATTTGGCTCCTTGATCAGTGATACAGCTGTCAGTGTGCATGAGGGCTGGCTGGACAGAGGGCTTGGGGTTGGATCCATCCATCTCTCCCCTGAAGGCAATAGAAAGCTTCTTCCTGACAGCTCCAGAAGTGCCAAGGGGCTACATACATCTATTTAAAGCAAAATGAGGAAGAATGCACCCCACAAGTCTTTTCATAGCGTTTTCCTCCTTTATCCACTGGATAAAGTTGTCCTTTTCCATAATAATTTGAATCATCACCGCTAGATTCTTTTGTGACATATAAGGAAATACAGCTGCATCAGCAAAAAGTATCATCAACAGGCTTGACCAAGTATTTATGACACTTTTTGTTATTTTCTAGTTATATTTTCACTTTCCCCTAAAGTAGTCAAAGTGAATTGGAACTTGGTCAATACAAGTGGCTTGTATTGACCAAATTTTCAAGCTCCTCTTTACTCATTTATCTTTCAATTGTAATACACAATTATCTTTCAATTGTAAATCTCACAAATTCATCTTCAAACATTGCTGTTGAATTTTGTCAGTGACTTCAATGAAGCTACAGTTTGTATTCTTACTTAATCATTGAAATAAAGAAACACAAACAACTGGGGCAGTGCATGGGTGCTTTATGTAGCCCCATATCAAAGATACTTCTGTTTTCTTTCAACAGAAGTCATTCACGATCCCCTGAGCCTGAAGGTTCCCTCCCATTTCTTCTTAATCCTTCTCCCACACACTTGTTTTCATCCATCCCCGAATACCAAGGCATACAAAGTCTGTTTATATGGAGTGAGATTAATTTCCAAGACATGAGCAGTCTGCAGGTTGCTCTCCTGCTGACTTCTGGATTTTAGACCCAAGTTTAATTTTAAGCTCTTGCAGTTGTTGATTCTGAGATAACAGTCATTTTTCCTATTTTTAACCATGAACAGCTTTGAAATTAACATTTATTTGGTACTGAATCTTGCATTTGTTTCCAGTGTAGGAATAAGATTTTCCCCACATGCATTTGGCTGTGTTGAACCTTAATTAGAAAAAGGAAAGAACAGATACGCATCATTGAGAATTTAGTTACCATTTGCTTGCATTTCATTAACTAATGCCAAATGCAGAAAGGAAGTAAACATTCCATTCTTTAAGAAAACTAATGAATGAAAGTGCGTTATAATGTGGAAAAAATAACATAGGAAACATTATCAGTGGCAGAAAGTGTATTATTCCAGTTCTGACACTGGAGAAGGAGAAGGAAAGCAAAGTATAACTAACTTTGGTTTCGGTCAGCTCATACCATTTCCAGTGTTGTTTCACAGTAACATTTGAAATATGGTTGTTTCTGTAGAAAGAAATTCTGTCTCCGGGTTTACCCTCGCTTTCCCTGGATGTGCTGTGCACTGCCCGTGGTAGCAGTGACTTGGGCTCTGCTCTGCTTGCAGACCCAGGTGACACACCGGGAAAGTACCGGTTGGCCTGGCTGCCCTGTCATCGCTGCAGCTGATGCTGTAGATGAGCTCTGAATGACCTGGGTGGACGCAGCCGGCTGTGGCTTACCGGAGCTGTGAGGTTTTTATCCATGGCGTCATCTAGAAAGTCGTGTTGCAGATAACCAACTACTGCGATGGGGTGCTCGCGTCTGAGCAGCCGTGGTCTCCAAAGATAAAACCAAGCAACCTTCCTCTGCTCCCAGTCATCCCTATCAACCAGTAACCAACTGGGAACCTGGCTGGCAACAGCCGTGCTGAAATCTGATGTTAAGCGCCACCGTGATGGCTGTGCCTCCATGATGATCCCTGTCTCCCCACTGGGCTTGTGGCTGGTCACTGGGCAGTGAACTGCCCTACACACATGTAGAACAGCAATAACAGCCTGGAGATCTCATCATCTGCATACAGATGTTTGTAAAACTGAAAGGCTAATAGTAACACTATCCAAAATAGAAGTGAACGAAGTATCAAATGTATAATGCCTCTTGGGATAAATAAATCATGTGAGTCACAGGGAGCTGCAATACCAGAGGCTGTTGAAGCTCAGAAAGAAACAGGGGTGTAAATGTCATTGCCTTTTAGGGACTGCGTGCTTGAAGGAAGATGCCATTACAACATGCTGCCCTTTACTTCTTCTTTTTCCTTATATTTTTCCTGAACCTCAACAGTTTTGTGCTCAGCTGAAAGCGAAAACCACAAGAGCATCGTGCACCTGGGTTCTCCAAACTCATAAGGCTGTAATGCTGTCTGCTTCTGTTTTGGGGATCAAAGGACGGGGTCTGGTATCTCCTCACCACAATATGACCTGATGAGAGTAAGGCACAACTTTGTTTCAAGTGCTTTAGCTTTTTCCAGTTCTTTACGGTGCTAAATGTCTTCAGCTTCCAATCACCTTGCAATAATGAATCCCAAACCTGCTGCTCTGGAAGCTGGAGCTCCTACATTAATCAGGGCAGGATTTAATTTATAATTTTATTTTCCACACAGAACTTTCGTTAATCTACTGATATTTGCAACCATATAAAAGCACTGGTAAAAAAATATCCACAGTGTGCAGCCACTGAACTGGATTTCTACATCACATTAAAGAAAATAAACAAAAACACCTTTCTGGAGGCCATCTGTAAGTATCTGAAATACTGTCCTGGGAAAGGATGGTCGCTGAAGAAATGTTTATCTGTCTGGCTAATATGTAGCTTGTCCGCTGGAAATAGTCACACTCAGTAAAGTAAAGCATCACTGAATGCTGGGCTGCTACTTCACATACAGGCTTCTGGAACCTCCTGACAGTGGCTGGAAGCTATGGCTTGACATGGACTTTTCCAACCCTGCGTATTAGGGACACGTTCTCCTCAGATTTGGGTCTTGAGATTTACCCTCAGTGCTAATCAGTAAACAATACGTGAGTTTGAGGTTCAGAGGATGATGATGATTTAGGTGCTGCACAGAGACAGTGTAACCCCGTGGCTTCATCCCTAGGACAACTGGAAAATGCAAAGTGATGGTGCAAGCAGCAGAAAACTGGGGTTTAGCCCTGTACCAGATCCTATCCTTCTGGAAACGAGAGGACATTCCTAAAAGTATGAATCTGGCAGGTCCAGGTAGCAAGGAAGCCATGAGTGTCCTCCTCCTACCCTGCATCAGCTCAGGCCCCGGTGCCGGAGGGAGCAAGTGGGACAGGATGCATGAAGTGCACAACAGGGAATGACGGCACTGAAGCCTCCAGCAGTTCTCCAACAAAGCAGGGAAGGGAGGGTGCAGAACACATCTCGCCTTTTACCCTGTCTATATGGCTTGATCCTCAGGATGAACTGGTGTGAAATTGTGGGGTAGTCTTAAGAGAACGGCTAGTTTTTCTTTTAAAAAGAGATATGTTTATTTACACAGTGAATCAGACGTTGGTTCAGTGACAACCACAATATCACCAATCTTCCCAAAGGTAAAGCCACAGCTGGGATTAGCTGCACAGCTAACATAATCCATGAAAGCTTTATTGAAGCCCGTGCTAATTTACATGGCTTCGTCTTGTGTGATATGTGGAAAGGCAACCTGAGAATGGCAAAGCCACTAGGGAAGGAAGGACAAAAGAAAGTTACTACCCTTTACTTTGAGGTTTTTGGTTTTTTTCACTTTTGCAGGTTTCTGCCTCAAATTAACATTGGCTAATGAAGTTCTTTGCTGTGAACAGTAGGTCGATTACTGTAAGGATTACATTTGTTTTTAATGAAATGAATCTTACTGCTATTGCTCCTGCTCAAGGATATTCTAATAAATGAAGTCGTGCATCCTAATGAGTTTCATCCGTGTTGGAAAATTATGAATAAATAAAAAATCCAAAAATAATTTTTAATTATGCAGGGGTTGTTCCCAAAGTGAATCCGTCTCAGACAGGAAGGTGGCTTTAAATACCTGGTGGTTTAAGAAGAAACCATTTCTAAAGGGATCATTAGAAAATTCATCTTTTACGGATGCAACACTCATGGCACCAATTAATTAATGAAGCTGGAAATTAGCGTAACTTTAGTACAAAAATAGATACAAAGTAGCTGGTAGAACACAACCATCTAAAATAGACAGTCTCATTTTTTTTTCCTTCTTGGATATACCAGTAATGCAGTAATTAGACTTCGGGCTATAAGCACTTCCTTAAAAATAATCTTTCCTATTTGCAAAATTAAGACTGTGAGATGAAACGTACCTTAGACAAAAATACCTTCATTATTGTGAAATGTCAAAGCATCACTGAAATAACTGGAGCTGTACTGATAAATCCCAGCAGGGCACCTGAGCCGATGTCGGTGCGAAGGAGGACTGCAGTTCGATACCTGACGGTTCTATGGATATTTCAAACTCCGCGTGGCTCCTCCTGATACTAAAATGAGCCCAGCCTGAATCCATCAGGCATTTTCCTTTTCAACCTGCCAGTCTCTGCTATCCTCTTCTCCGCTGCTGATTTTAAGTCTGGTTTGGCATTTAATAACAAGTCTGATCAACTTGACTGAGATAAATAGCCCCGTTTTTTTCGTATGGTGGCTAATCTGTCTTTGTGCAGCCATGCACAAATAACACTGCTAACGACCGCAGCACTTCTGCTTCAGCAGCACGGCAACTAAAGCCGTGAGAGCGGATAGAGTGCCTCTGAACTCATGTCCATAGGGTATAAATCCAAGCTGGAAAATCCAACCAGACTTCCACCTGAGTGGGAGGAGGCCGTGTTAATTTGATTAGAAAGTGGCTAAGGTGCCTATTCCTACTACCGCTGCTAAAAGAATGTTAGGTGAGGGCAAAAAAATAGAGATGACACATTTGCAAGCAATCTGAAAAGAATCAGTCTCCAAATTTACCTGTTCCACGACCTTCCAATGCCTTTACAACAAGGGGATGTGGGTATTCTTATGAGTGTTTTTCCAACAATAGAAAATTACTTGATGTCAAGTTCTGTTTTCGAATGGCACGGACCGAGCTGGGCGTAGGAGGAAGGAACCAGCCAAGAGGAAATTTGAGGCTTTTTAGTTTCCCACTGTAAGCAGGTATGCATTGACTGTACTGCTTCCAAAGGCGTATGCTGCAAGTCAGCATTAATAATAGCTCACAAAAATGTGGCTAAACCTGTATAATACACCAGATGTACTCATAGCACCCTGTAGGACAGCACCCATTATAGTGCAACCTCCAGATGTCTAAGTAATAAATCCTCTACCTCCTTCAAGTCCACCACATCTACACCCTACTTGTTCCTAAAAATCCTCTGTCCCAACCTCGAAAGAATGAACATGTCTGAGAGACGCAGCAAAAGTCAGGGTGACGGGGGATCTTCCCACAAAATGTTTTTACTGGAAAATTCCATTTCTGAGAACTAAGATGTTTCTCCAAAGTGCAACTGTTAAAAAAAAATAAATCACCCAAAGCTGCCAATGAAACAAGATATCCTGAGAAGACACCTGATGGGCTATGGTGCTCCCACAGCTTGTAGCGCTTGTAATACTTGTGGGTTTTTCAGTTGGATTCTTGCACGGCCTTGCCACGTGGAACGAATATCCCCCTCAGGTTCCTGCCACAGAAACAAGGGTCCGGTAACTCTGGGGTTTTAACTTCACTGAAACTTAGCTTTAGACTCTGCAGTACAAAGCCTGAAAGCCTCAAATCCCAGTTGACTCAGACAGCGGTCTCCAGACTTTTATCTCACAGCTGGTCCCTCCTCTCACTGGATCTTAAAAGCCAAATGCAAGCCATGGAAAGTGGACTTTCAAGCTTGATTTCATTCATAAACAAAACATTTTGATTACTTCCAAAACAATTTTTTTCCTGCCATTCTGAAATATTTGTCCCTTTTCAGAATCTTTGAATTCCCAATAAACATGGACATTCTCATTTTAATCACCTTCAACTGAAGTCCAAAAGTGTAAAGACAAAAGAAGAAAAAAAAACCCAAACCCCAGTAACATCCCCTACTTGGGAAAGCTGTGGAGCTTTCTGTTCCTAACAGCAGAACCACATTGTTGGTTAGAAAGAGCAACACCCAGAATGATTTTGCATTGGAAACATGGATGAACAGGAACGGCTACAGTCTTTGTCATTATAATAAAAAAAAAAAAAATAGACTTGATCCCTTTACTTACAAAAAGCTAAAGATTTTGTATTTCCCTGCTTTTCATCTAAGTGCTTTCTTTGAATCTTGGCCAGTGGATAAGAAATTAGTCAAGAAGTTTGAGATGATGTGAAAAGAAAAAACCATCTGCTAGACCTGCCTTTGTTCAGATGTTTGGAACTTGTAGGAGCAATTAGTGCTTTGTTACAATAATTGAAAATGCTTATCTTCGGAGCTGACATACTTGATGCATGAATCCGATTCCTTTATGTACTTAGTAGGGATTAAAGAGGAAAAAAAGAAAAAAGTCGTAAGGGTTTTTTTCCCATACAGGGCTGCAGGGGTTTGGAGAGGGTTATTTTTTATTTTACTTACAAACAGAAGGCTACGATGTTCTCAAGCTCTCCAAAAGTCAGGTCCAAATCACTTTTGTTTTGGATTCATTGAAATGTTTCCCTTCAACAAACTCAAATTTTGACATTTTGTTCAGATTCACTAAAATTTTATTTTGGAATATTGTGGAGGAGGAGAAAGCTATCTGATACACTTTGATCTGGTGTCCTAAGGAAATAAGGATTACATTACCATGCTCTCAGTGTGCTTCTCTGCTTGCCTGTCCTCCTCCTCTCTTCCCACACCCCCAAAGGGTTTTGAATCTGGTTTTGAATCTAGTTTTGAACAAATCTGTCAGAAAGTTCTGCAATTCTTACAGTCTCAGGAAAGCAGGCTGGCAAGTAAAGTTGGAAAAGAAACACTATTAATACACCGTTAATAGCAGAAAAACAAACACACATCTTATTAAACACGGCAGAATCTGCACCAGAGTTTCACATTACAGTCCCACCACTTAGAGAACAGCTTGTTACCCATGTTGGGGAGTTCAGGCTGCCTGCACGATGGTCTTCTGGCTGAATGCATAAGGTTAAACCAAAAGCTTTAAAGAAACAAGAAGAAACAGCAAAATAGAGACAAGGATAAGGCCCTGAAAAAAACAATAGGAAAGCCAAATACTGAGGAATTGCCTTCAGCTGGGAATGGTCTAAAAGAATGTTGGCTTCCCACAATTCACAAAAGTGGGGAAAAAAAAAGGGAAAAAAAAGAAAAAAGGATGATCCCAAATTGTTGCTACATCTTGGATCTAGAAATCTACGGAAACTGAATGATCTGTGAGTATTATGGAGAAGTTTCAACTACAGAAAGGCAGGCCCTGCAAGAGAAGAAAAAGCCTCCCCGTCACACAGCAGGTTTCTTACAGTCAGTGATGGAGATCTCGGTGGAAAGAAAGGTATGTATGTTTTCAAGGAAATATTCAGAGATAGGGAAGTGGACACGTTTCATCCTTTGCTGTAACATATTGTGAATGTAAGTAGAAGGATCCGTAACGATTTGAAGAAACTGTTCACAGGTTATTAGTAAATCACGAATGTTGTCTTCCACAGAAGTGGCCTTAAACCTTCAAATACAGCTGAGTTTTTCTCTGGACCGGACAGAGAGGGTACGGCAGTGCTGGGATCTCACTAGGAATGGTCGCAGTAGGTGGTCACACAGCCCAAGGCAGAGCAAAAGTAAAGATCGCTTTTGAGAAGGGTTGAAAGGAGGGATTAAAAAAAGCACCGGTTGCACTGCAAGCCTGAGGGAAACACAGTGTTAAGCCAAAAGCCATTTTAGAAGAAAAAAAAAATTGAAACAAAAGTCCTTAAAATCATCGATAGAGGAAACAAGTCTTTTTGGGAGTAGCCTTTTGTCCCACCCCACCATTTTCTCTTTGAAACAAAAATCTCTACCGCAAGTGGTTCTTATGCAGGTTTGCTGCTGGGGTTTACTTATCAGTGGAATACTTTTTAGGGGCAGTAAAGAGCCAAGTGACAGTGTGACTGCCTCTGCAAGGCAACATAAACAACCAGGGTGTACTGAGTGCGCTGGAGCAACTGCCCCATGACACTATTCCCCCATTGTAAGCAAAAGCAGGATAGACTAGTCTGCAATTACCGAGTGGGTTAATTCACTCCTTTAAACATAAACATAGATCTAAAATGAGATTATATTACATCAGAAACAAGGCAAAGTTTGAAGATATTTGTTGGAATTTGGCTTAATGACTCTTTTGTCATTGTAATTCATACCTTTCACCTTGCTAATATTTAGCAATTGCAAATTGGCACCCAACCAGAAAATGAAAGTGCTATCTTTCACCTGTCCTTTCTGTTTGCTTTATCTGCTCTTTCCTACTTTTTTTCCATATCTTTTGCAGACACGGTGGATTTTCTCTTAAAAGCTGCAAATCCATTTCCAATTTGTAACCACTGGACAGCCAACTCCCTGTCATTTGTTTTTAAAAAGAGCTTTTTTTTTTGCTAAGCTATAACTTCAAAAAACCTATGAAACTCGGTGCATTTTACACTCACTGGCTGGCAGTGGATTATACAAAAGACCCAGGATCCCCTGTTATGTCATATTGCTGCCCATGACACATGGCCTACAAGTGTTTTGTTGAAGATGACAAAGAAATTCATGTGGACCTTTTCTGACGCTACCACAAGTTATCAGAGCTTTTCTGAAGCCAGCATGGAGCCAGTACCCCAACCCTGTCTTTGCAGAGACTCGAAGGGGAGCCCAAGGCCCAAGCTGGTCAGTCTGCATATGGAATGTATGAAGGGTCTCCAGCCACGAGCTCCTCCACCGTGGGATGGGTGGAGGACGGCTGGCAGCAGGCATGTGGTGGCATGGGAGTGAAAACCCAAAGATATGAGGAAGGAAGCCAGCACAGGCTGTTTTGAAGCTGGTATTGCTGAGCTGGGCTGGGACCCAGCTGCCCTCCTGGCCCAGTCCCCTCCCACGGCGCAGAGCCCACAGCCCTGGAGAAGCTGTTATCATCCATCACCACCAATTACTCGCAGAAATTCTCCTCCCTTTGGTGCTTACAGCAGATGTCTCATGGCTCAGACTCAGGAAAATCACTACACCCCTCTTGGACATGCCAGACACATCTTCCAGTGGCACAAAATGCGAGGAAGAAATTTGCTGTGTCCTTATAAAGTCAATTTTTCCATGTACACAGAGTCACGTGAGCTGCCGGGCTAGGAACTGCCCTGTTTCACTTATACATGCAAGCTGCGCTGCCACTGCGCCCAGGGGACCATGGTAACATCTACTACACCTACACATCTCTATAGCCCATAGTATGTTATTTATTAAGTATTCCTTTCCAGCAGAATCGTCAGTGCTGCTCGGACCAGAGAGGAGAAGAGTCGCTTTTGCCAGGAAGTATATCCTCTCAGGATTCCAGTTTAATGAATCAGATTTCTGTTTAACTCATTTTATCTAACACAAAACACAGCAGATACGTTGTGTGCAGAGAAGTAACAGTGGAAAACGGGGCAAGCGTGTTTCTGGAGGGAAGAAACTCGTGTATGAACTCCAATTTGATAGCTGCCTTTCCTTCAAGCTCACAGAACTTGCCAAATAGATGCACTCTGCTGGCAGGTTTCAGCTTGCTTTCTCTTCCTTATCACTCTGTTAGGAATTAACCCTCATACTTTGTAAACACCTGCACCCCAGTTTAGGAGAGGACTATGGCTATGGGGCAGCGGGAAGAACTTGCGAGAGTTTTGTTACGGTGCTGACACGTTCTCAGCGGATGTAGGGACGTACTCGATTCAACAATGCCTTGCAGATCTGTTTTCCTCCCTTGGTTAAGCGGGATTTAATCTAGTAAAATGCGTGGTGGCCACTTCTAAAAAATACATGGCATGAAAATACCAAATAGTGTATCCGAGATTAAAATAACAGCCCTGCCTTTTCACTAAAAGCGTGTGGTGCAGGCTGTTTGCTTACTCATCACAATAACTAGCCTGGTGCATCTTTCCAGGTTTTCAATATTAGATTATCTGAGCATATAAAATCAAGCTGACGGAATGAGTCACCTGATAGATTATTGCCTGGTGAAAAAAAGCACAAGGCTTGTCATTATATTTGCCTACAAAGCACCACGCACACCTATGGGGCTGTAAAGATAATAAGCATGAACTTGATTACTGCTAATATGCTCTGCTTCAAGTCTCAGATACACAGTGTATTTCTTTTATACAATAACTTTTTGTTCATTTCCTAGAATTAACAAAATACTTCAGAGAAATTAATCTGATGAATACAGCTTCATTGGCCTCATTAAAAATCCAGGCAATAATACCAGAAGAGCAATAAACGTTATTGTTCAAAAAAACACTGCAGACCTGGGGCATTAAATGTGTCATCGGTTCCAGCTTAATGGAATCAAATACACTTAAGAAAATGGCATGCTCCAGTGTTAATAAGAGTACACTTCAGATTGCTCAAATGCTTTTTTATTTTAGATATTACACCTATTTCTTGCTTTTCATAGAGCGGAAAAATAAGATTTCACTTTACACATGTATATCATACGTTCACAGCAAGAGCTAGGAGAGAGGGAACAATCTGTTTAGTTTCCGCCACATATATCATAGTTTTGCCATAAAATTGCCAAGAGCAGGGCCTTCTCTGATTGCCAGTGAGGGGAAGCTGGCATTACAAGGGAGGAAAAAGCCAAAAAGGAAGGTGAGGGGAAAAACCAGCAAACAAACTACGACACTGAGATGTGGAAGGAAGACAGGCAACTTGCCTGAGCCCTCCCACAACGTATAAACAAATGCCACAGGCAAAATCCGAAATGGCAGAGCAGAACCACATTTTCCATAGGCTTTTCAGTCATAGAAGCTGTGACTACTAGCTATTAAAACAGGCTTAATGGCTGACAGCTTCCTGTCATCTCAGGTGGTTACAAAACAACACGGAGGCAGGCGCTGCCAGCCCGTCCCGTGTCGTGACCGAGGCAGATGTCATCCTGCGCGCCTGGGGAACGCCAGAGCTCCGGGGCGGGAATGGTCCCCATGGACCAGTGATCCCCGTGGATAGCACAACACCTCCTACAGAAACACGGTTTCTTTTTTTTTTCCCCCCAGGTAATTTCTCTTTAAAGAAGCATAACAAAATTGCCCAACATTGCTTTCTCTGCAAGTGAACTACTGCCTGTAGGAAGGTTGGGTAGTTCCTTACTACAGGACTATGATGGGAGGAAAGGACCTGCCCTCACTTATTTAATAAATAAAATAAAATTGAATGAAGATCAAAAATATTCTTAATGAAAGGTGTTGGGTTTTTTCTGCGTTTTGTTTTGTTTTTAATAAAAAAGCAAAATCCAAATAAGGACTAGTCTCCCAAATAATTCTGATAAACTTCAAATGTTCCACTCAGTGTTGAAGGAAAACAGTTAATGAAAAACATTTCCAAAGCCAGAGACGATTCTGTATTTATTAATGGGAAAAGTTCAAAAGATTAATCATAGAGATTCTTTGACATTTCATCTTGCAAAACCGTAACCCTGATAAGGAAAATGTTTTGGCAAGAGTACCCTGACTGTTGAATACATGGTGGTTCCTCTGGAAGAGGGAACAAGAGCCAGCTTGTTGAAATGGCACTGCAAATGCAGAAGAAAAGCAGGTTTTACCGAGCGCTGGTTCTAGACACTTCTGAAGACGCTCATCTTACAGAAGTGAATGAAGCGGGAGCTGTAGTCCAAGTTCTTGGACACAGCACCAGCGGGAGGAACATGGGTAGAAAAGCATTCTGGTCCTTGCCCTTCATTTTTTCTCTCTCTCACTGTTCCTGCTGGTTTTAACATTGGCAGAGGATTCTCATAAGGGGGGATCGTAAAGCCATTTGTCTCAGAAGCACAGAGATCAATGGGCAGCTCAGTGAAAAGCCATACTGGGGGAAGAGAAATCCAAACCGCAAGCCAGCAAGGTGAGTTAGCATTTCCACCCATGGTTTTGCAAGGGATTAGCTATTAATAAAGATTTAACTAAGCTCTGCTTTGCCTGTACAGCTGCAATATTAATAACAGCCACTCATCTTGTAGATCTGTTGTATGTCCTCCACAGCAAGTCTGCAGCGGTGAATATAGCTCTAGGTTCTTTCTGTGTTACTGAAATTCACACCATTGCGATGTTCTGACCCTTTTTCTCCATTATCATTAAAAAGAAAAATGAAAAAGTGTTTCTTCTACTCAGACTCTGCTGTCGCTCTGCATGCCCACCGCATATTATCTGGTTCCTCATTATCCGGAGCACGACAGTAAAAGTACTGAATGAAGCACAGACAAAAACTCTGGTGCTAACTTAGAATATTTGATGTCTCGTATTGCCTAACTAGCCAGTTTCCCTTTGCAATCAGATTTGATACCATGGCTGGAAATCTTGAAATTGTTTTTGATTCTGACCTTACTTAAACCTCTCTCTTGTTTATGTACTTTTCTCACCTCTGGAAGCTTTGAGCTTTATTGCCTTTGTCTGGATTCCCCAAATATTCTTACTCACGTTCCAGCTCGCATGAATGTCTGAGGTTTCTAGAAAATAACAAGCCCAGGGTTTCAGGACAATCCACAAACTTCCAGTGCTATATTAAACCCTTTTTAGTACCAACCCATAAGACTTGCATCAGTGTGGAAATTTTTGGTTGGTAACTTTTTCTTTTTCTTTCTTTTTTTTTTTCCTGGATAGGCGGTACCTTAAAATTCAGGACAACTTAATTTCTGGCCTAATAACGGCTCCTAGTACAAGTAGCTCTACCCCAGACTTCATCCCTGTGTCTTCTCAGCGTGGGAAGGAGGGCAGAGGGGGTGGGCATCCGTTACCTTCAGGGCAACACCAGAGAAGCTGCAGGGACTTTATTCGCAGGTGGCTTAGAAACACGCCAGCTACAGTACGTGGAAACCAAGTGAGATGCATATGGCAGGCTTGGTCTTTTGAGCTGCTGTGTTCTGATAATATGACACCAAACAAACAAACTGAAAAAAAAACCAACATCAGGTTTGACCTTCTCCAGTTCTGGACAAAACAAGCATATTATCAAGGAGGTTTTTGGCTGTCATCTCTCTTCCACCTAATACGTGCCTCCCTAGCGAATGTTTTACAAATCCCAGTGGTTTCTGTGGACCAGAAATAAATGTTACAACAAAAAAATCCAAAGGAAAAGGTTTGGGTTTTGGTGTGTTGGTTGGGTTTTTTTTTTTTGGTTTTGGTTTTTTTTTATCCCCTCTTTATTCCTTTGTCCAGAAATGACAAAGTTGGTTCCCAACTTGTAACACAATTGTTTATGACAATAAATCAGTTGACCTCACTGCTGCTGTGCCATCCAAAATGACTTTGTAATCTGGAAAAAAATAATTGTGCTGAGGAGAAAGGGAGCAATGGCCATTTCCCAGGCTTTTTTGACCTTCTGAGCAAGAATTGGAACTTGCCTAGTGGTTTAGATGCTAATCTGTCTACCCAGTGTGTGGGTGTGCTCTGAGTCACAGCCAACATGTGCACTCACTTCTAAAACAGGGCTTCCTAAATATTTTTGTAAGGGTAACTTTTGTTTAACTTTCATTTGGCAGAGTCCCACTTTGGGAATGGTCAAAAGCTCAGGAAGGACCATATGTTGTGTACGGAGCTGCTAAGAAAAAATCTGAAAGTTTTCAGACCTTTCTCTCTCAAACTGAAGAGGAAAAGCTTCACCCTTCCCCCCAACATGAATTAAGATATTTCTTTCTTCTCACCCGCTTGCCAGCAAACTACATCTGTCAGGCTTCAAGGGTGCAACAACAACTGTCTGTCCACAGTGAAGATAAATGTCTAATTTAAATTTTTTTTGAGTTTGCTGTATTTATTTTTTTAATCCATGCCTAGTAACTAAAACTCAAGGGGCATTCTGCTGAGGACATTCCAGGCAACTGTAACTGTGAAAGGACTGAGCCAACAGGATACAGCGGCCATATACAGGCAGCAGGCACCGTAGAGATTTCTGCAAAGAGAAGTCATATTTTTTTTTATTGTTCTGCTTATTACATAACTGGGAACACGGATGATGAACATGTTTCAGTCAAAGCATCACAGGTGTTACAAATTGCTTTCTTTCTCTCTTGGAGGCCCTGTTATTAACCCAGTTACTGCTGGTAATAATACCTGCTGCTCCGCAAATAAGCCTGAAAAATGCACTGGGGCGAGATTCAATAAAGGGCTTAGGTGACTCAGCGCAAGTTGTTGTAATACCTCGTGTTTAAGACCTCAGCCCTTTGAGCAGGGTCTGAATCCTGAGCAATAGATCTATCAAATGCACAAAGAGTGTTAGGTACCTGCAATAACAACGCCAAGCGGCTTAGCGTGCACCTGCTTAGACCTGGCCAATAAAGCTGGCTGGGTGGGTGGGGAGAGGAACCTTAAAACCCACCTGACAGACCTGATACTTGCATTTGGTTGGGACCTGCAGTTTTGGGGCTTTTTTTTGGTTTTTGTCTCCTTTTTTTTCCCTTTTTTTCCCATTTTTTCTTTTTTTTTTCTTTTTTTTTTCTTTCCCCCCCCCCCCCCCCCCTTCAGAGAAGTGAACAGGCTTTATGCTTTTAATGTTCCTCCTCTTTTTATGTTCCTCCTTCGGCACAGTTGCCACACATTCCTGTAACACCCTGCCGCTAAAGCTGTAACCTGGGCAGCGGATGTCCTAAGCGTGGTTCCCTGCTTTGGCTGCACACTGCGTGTGGGAGGGGGGCTTCAATCTCCCCCCCTCCCCTCCCAGATCCCCCGAGATTATGCAATTAGCAGCTCTAAAGTAGGTCAGTGTGAGTGGGCTGGAGGGATACGCTCCTCATCCTCCAGCTGCAACTGTGCAGAAACAACTCCAGATTCATTAGTCCATAAAGAGAAAAAAAGCATATTAAGCAACCGAGTCGTGTTTCCTCATGCTCAGGACACTCACCTGGCATGAGGGCAATTGGGTTTCTGGCCCTTGCCTACGCTTCATTTTCTGTGCTTTAACCAGCTCTATGTGAGCTACAAGGAAAAGAGGTCCCGGCAGGGGAACTAAAACCCAGGTCTTTCCAGCTCTGCTTGGGTTGAGTGCCATAACCACCACCAGGCTGGTGGCACGGCCAGAGTAGCCTCCCTCCTGCGGGCCAGGCTTTCTCTCAAGTGGCTGAATAGATTTGAACCCAAATATATTGGGGTCCAAATATATTTGAATATTCCCTGTTCAAATAGGGAATGAAAATTTCCAAGTCCTCTAAGCGAATAATCAGGCTACCACGATGTGTTCAGGCAGAGGAGAGGAATTTTGCATTTCAGCAGCAAAGAGCAACAGCCACTGCATGTGGCAAGGTAAGAAGTAGGTCCCTGAAAGCTGAGTGTGCTCTGAGGATACTTGTGGGACCAACTGTTCCTACGGTAGGCTTAGGTGTATGCACAAAGCAAGCCTTCAATTGTTCACTCAACTCCACCAAGATTGGGACAACTCAGGACATGCACAGAAGTACAGCTCCAAGGTCCTGGTAAACTTAAGAGCAAATAAATCCTTGAACTTAATCACTACCAGCTTTGTTGGGATTTTAGTCTTAAACGCCTCAGTTGGGTCGAGTCCCAGATCAGAAAATCTTGTATGAATTTGACCCCTAGCTCCTTCTTATATGAGCAGCAACGGGTAGAGCCCCCTGCAGACTGCAGTGCTCCAAGCTAGACCATCCCTCTGGAAGGAAACGCAGTGCAAAGTTTTGCTCTCAGTTACCCCATTACAACTTTGACTCGGTGGTGATGCAGTGGACAGCATAACCAGGCCAAAAATATGATAGAAGAAGTGGTTATTTGTTTTAGAGGCAAGGCCACGCTATAGGGTGGTGAGGATAAATGCAAGTAAACAGACACCTTGCTACCGACAGCTCCATGTGGCCAATGCAGTGGAGTTTCTCTCCCTTGGAAACCCAGTGCAGCAGAAACCTCACAGATGTGATGGAGAAAAACTCTCCAAAGGGTCATAAACCTTTCCAGACCCAGGAACTCAGTGGACCGACAGTAGATGTATGTGCCTTTGAGACGCAAAGTGTATGTTAAGCAGTACGGCAGAGATATTCCAAGTCCGTTTTAAACTTCTTGCTGCTGTTTTCCTCCTCAATGTCGTTTCCCTTCCTTGCAAAGCTAGCCTAGGCCAGCCACTCGCTGTCCCTCAGAGCTCATCTTCCTGCACGGGGAGCTGAACGCCTCCAGCTGCTGGTAGCTTTCCCACCCACGTTACCACAGCAGCAGGAACAGCAAAACATTAAACACAAGGATGCCGTGTGGGCAAAGTCCCTGCATCCTCCGGGTTCATGAGCAGCCTTTATGCAGCTGCCAGGCCCCTGGAGGAGCCTGCAGAGCTCGGGTGTTCGCTCTGGCTCCTTTTCCAGCTGAGCCTGGCACATTTCTGGGACAACTAAGATCATCTGTGTGCAAAACAAGCAGCCAGCACTGGTTATACCTATTTTATGTGTTTTTCAGAGAAGCATTTTTAGTGGCCCGTCTATTCAGAGTGAGCATAACTGGAACAGTTTCCCCAAATACCCTTCTCAGTAACCTTTGACTGGTACAATTGTCCTCCTTATATTTCTACCTGGGTTCCACCCTTGCATTGCAGAAGCCCTTCTTCCAGAGATCAGTCAACAGAGAGGCATTCACATGGAAATATCTTCCGATGTGGGGTTTTGATGAGGAGCATGGGAAGAGCATGTGTATTACTTTTGGCTTGTTTTCAGTTCATTTTTTCTTCCTTTGGACATACCTGATCTTCAAAAACTAAGGAGTGGTATAGACTCCCATTTCCTATTAGCTGACTACAGCTATCGATGGGATTGACATATGCTGATGTGCTAATTTGGCAAGTTATCAAAAAACCAGAGCCAAAAGAGCTGACAGTCAGACAGCACAGTTCCCTGGAAAACATATTTCTTTCAATAAATCTTTTGTTTTGACAGTATGACAGCTCTGTTCAAGAACAGTAACTGTATTGGGACAGTTTATTTTGATTTCTCCAAGACACTCAATTTAACACCGCATGACATTTTTGATTCAAAATGTGCGTTAACGGAAATTTACAGGGTGTGCGTTAGATGGATTAAAAATTGATTCCCTGGTAGGTCTTTAAAAGGTAGCTGCCCATGAGGAGGTAACTGGGGCTGGTTTTGTTGTGGTCCACCTGGGACCAGTTCTTAGTCCGACATGATTTAATATGTCAATCCACAATCCAAACAAACAAACAAACAAAAACCCCGAAGTCTTTACTGGCAAGTTAGGTAGGTGATTCAAAAAAAATCAGTGAGGCCATTAACAGGGAATCGCTCCTGCTTTAAGGGTGATCATTTGTTTCAATGGCCGAAGTCTAAAAAAAAAAATGCATTCCGATAGGATCAAACAAAAGATTTTAGATTTGAAAATAGAGAAGTGAGGTTGAGCATGAGCAAATGTCTGGGAAAACTGTTCCAGAGAAGGAATTATTAAAGACTCCTCCTAGACAATCACCACCTTTGTGTCTCCTCAAGACATATGGAGGACAGAGACTTCCCACATTTTCACACCAGCGCACACATAATACCACAATGCTGCTCTTGACCAGAGGTAATTAAATATATTGATCTTCGAATGCTTTTTCAATTCTGAAACCTAAGCCATCCTGAAAGTGTATGTTTGACATTTCATGTCTGGGAAAACATAAGCATCAAAACCAAGCAAGCAAACAAACAAACAAACAACCCCCCCTCACCCCAAACACAAATTCTTTTGGGCTGAAATTCCCTTGCTTGGTTTCAACTTAAAGGTGATTGGCTTTTGGAAAGATTGAAAAAAATAATTTCAGTAGTTATTAATTGTGTGACAGATAATTGAAGTACAAGCACAAAAGTTCTTCGTATTTTAAAAAAAAGTTGTTCAGACTAATTTTGTTCTGTCCATAGTTACTTACTTTCCCTCCCACCCTGACTTTTTTTTTTTTTTGTAAAGGCTTAGACTACTGTGGTTTTGTCATATGGTCTTCTAGAGCTATAAAGAAAAAAATATATATAATATATATATATGTATGTATGTATGGGCTCTGGGAATATATAAATATTACCAAAAGGAGCAGACTAACAGAAGGTATTCAAAATACATGAAAAATTATGAAACCATTATTAAAATAAACAGTAACACAGAGGGAGAAGTGCAAAAAGCTTTTGTTATTTTCCTTTGAAATTTACATTTGCACACAGCTATTTAGGAATGTCTAGGACTATGTCACATAGTTGAGAAGCCTGTTTACCACTATTTCAGAAGAAACTGCATTACATACATTTTGCTTTCTAAGAGGAGTAAAATCCATTGTAATGGCTAATTTAGTATATTTTCCTTTGAAAACCATCTCTGCCGAAAGGGACTCTGTGTATGGCGCTGAAAAAGTTGATGAGGAAGGTGGTGTGCTGAGCCTAGCTAGGTAGCTGTGCCTGTACGTGATACTTACGCCTCCCACAACATCGTTTTGACAATTAATAGTTTTTGAGACAGGGAAAAAAACCCAAAATGCAACAGTAGCAAGAGATGGTGGGATGTTAACCTCTGTGCTGCTGCTTGGGGACATTTTGTCTTCCTGGTCTGGTCTTGTCATATCTGTCATGAGACAAGCCTCCTGGAGAGATACCTGACAGCAGACATTACTAGTCGGTAGTAGTTTGCCCTGACTGCCTGGTGAAACAGAGTGAAGTGACAAACCACAGCAAACCCCAGCTAATATTCACAACAAAAGAGCAATATTCACCTGTGGAGCGAATACCCTGGCACTACAGAGTGGGACCTTCATGGACCTATGAAAAACATGTCCCATGACTACCTATGGGCTAATTTTTCAATGTTGTAACCATCCTGGTGTGTCTTGAAGGACAAAAAAAAAACCCAAGCCATAATGACATTCAGCAGAAGACACAAGTAAATGTGTGGTCATGGATAGATAGACCATAGGTTCAGGTACGAAGTGTTGAGTTTGTTGTTGACTTCACATAGGAAGAGATACGAAGCCAATGGCTCCCAACAAGTACCTGTAGACTCCCAAGGATGTACCATGCCCAATTTGCTTAGCAAGAAAGGATTTCTTAAAAGACTTACTTAGGTTTTTTATTTATAAGGTAAAATCTGCAGTGGGTTGACCTTTCGGACCAGTCCAAGAAAGCACTTAGTTTTGAGCTGAAATGCATCACCTGCTGAGGCACAATCTGACCCTTTACAGCTAGAATGGGCCCATTCAGTGCTCAATTTGTCTTTTTAATGTCAGATACATGCACTACCTGTCCCTGGCAAGTGCTTAATTCTGTAAACGCAATGAGGCTGTTCCTTCCCCTAGCCCTTTCTTCAGCCCATGGGGTAACTCCATTGGCTTCGGCGGGGGGGGGGGGCGCGGCGGCGTGGGGGGGGAGGGTAAGGGGGGGGTGTCACTGCTGATTCATGCCACCAGAAAGCATAATTAGAGGACCCAGCTTGCCCATCCTGAGGTATTACTTGTCTTCCTTCCTCCTATGGATTAATTTCCCTATTTCGGGTTTGGGAATATTTGGGGAATATTTTCCATATTCCATTTATTTTGTCTTTGATTTCATTTTTCCATGCAAATTTTTCAGCCTCTACTGTGCAGCATGGCACATTTCTGTGAAACTGAGGGTCAAACTGAGATGGAGAAATCTCCCTTTCTCTCTTACACACAGACAAAAACAATGACATGCAGTGTAAAGTTACATTTCATATACAAAACTGAGCAATTTGATAGCTCCAGTTACCTTTTATATCTTCCATAAAAGGCAATCGGATGATTTTAGCCCAGTATGACTCTGTTTTCTTTTTAACATTGAAGTGAACAACGGAAAAGGAAAAAAAAAAAATCAGTCCATAAAAGAGAAAACCACTCATTTCTATTGCTTAGGTTACAGCAAAGCTAAAGCTAAAAATAAATTATTGTCATCCTGCTTTCTAAAAACCTTTAATAGAACACTAGGCAGCAGAAAGTAAAGCATCACATGGGGTTTTTTTAATAGCACATTAGATATTATAACTCCAGGTTTCATTTCAACTCTGTTACAGTCAGTCAGTTATGAGCGGGCTGGCGCCTAAGTGAGCTCAGGAGGACGGTGTGCCTAAGGAAGCTTTTTAACTGCCTGCCACCTTTTGCATATGGGACTGCGTAGGGAGTATATCTTACACAAAAAGACAAAATAGAAAACACCTCTCCACAGGTAAACTGCATCTTTACTGACATCTCCGTCCCATTCCACTCTTGATATCCAACCACGTACAAAGTGACATTTTTATGTCCAGAACAAAGTTGATCCTTCAATCTGGAGTAAGTTTTAAATAACGTCCTCATGAAGTCGCCAAAACAAGCCAGGCCATTCAAAAGACAAAGTTTCTTGAGTTCAAAGAGAGAGGGTTTTTTTTCACTAAACTTTGTTCTGGCAGCGTATTGAAGTGGCTTCAGGACATACGAGTTCCGTTTCTACCTTTGCTTAGTATTTTGTTCAGACAAGTCCAGTCCAGACTTAGTTACTCGACTTCATTATTGTAGTCAGCTACATTTCTACTTTTCTGTCATACTCGCCTTTGGCATGCTGGAAACCTGACTTGGTGTTTTTCAGAAGTCTTTTAAAACATTCCTAATCACTTTAAAAGCTAACATGTACAGATTTTAGATTTTTTGGTTTAAACTTTTTTTTTGTTGTTGTTCTTTCTTGTCTGTGTTACATTTTCTAGTAATAAAAATAAAATTTCTGGTTAGCAAAGAAGATCTGCGACAGCTTCCTTTGGGGAAAGAGGGATGGATTTGGGAATATTTGCACTGTACCGTAACTCTCAGCTGACATTTGGATGAAGTATTAGAAAGCTTGCTGATGCCTTAGGAAAAAGAGGCTTTGCATTGTCAAAAAGAAGAACGTTGCTTTTAATCATACTATGTCTTTCTAGAAAATGCTTTCGCAGCACTCCAGTCCGCCACTCGAGTTACTAAATCAAAGCCCATTGTTCACATTCTCCGCCACACAAGCAGCCCCACGCCACAGCGCTTTGCAAATACAAGCGGAAAGTCAAAGATTAAAGCAAGTTTCCTCAAGATGCTTTTGTATCAGAGTTCTTCGTGCAAGCATCCTTTCTTCTGCTTGTAAGTACACTAATCATATTTCAATTGCATGCCCACAATATAAAGTTAATAACTTCCTTATTTCCTTATTTTAGCATTTCCCCTCTACTCCCTCGGTCGTTTCAATTATACTAGCTAGATCATTTCTTTCATTTCCTTTCGCCAGTGTCCTGTTTTCATTTCTTATACAAAATCACATTTGGTCACTTACACTTTTCTTGAGGATAAGCACACGAAAGCAGCATCTCTTGCTCCACCATGGTGCTGTCTGGTGGAGAGGTCAGTGGTCTTCCGAATAGCGCTTTAAGAAAATATTTTGGAAAGCTGAGCTCACTCATGCAGGCTTCTGATCTTCTCCAGCACTCTTGGCTTCTGTGTGCTGTCACATGTTATCCTCCCTCCTGAGAAACCTGTGAAACAGGTCTGGCAACGCACATCTTGTGTGTCAGAAGAGCTTTAATTGATTCATTGCAACAGGTACCCACCCTCATTAAAAAAAAAAAAAAAAGTTGTTGAAAGGAGTAGTCTCTTAGCGCCTCATTTGAAATTACAGAACCTTCCGAATGTCACAGCTGGTGCACTTTAAAGGGAAACTACTTGCTGGGTTTGCAAATATACAGGAAATAATTTAAAATCAATCTTACATGCCAAATAAACCACAGCTAGCGGTATAACTCGGATGCTCGTGCGCTGTGGGAGAGCAGGAATCCTTCCGCTGTGCACCAAGGTGCCAAGGGCTGCCACCGAGTCTCCCCAAGGCACGATTTCTTGTGGGTCAAACCAACCCCACATCTCTGCTACGGAGGCCTCTGTCTCCACGAGCAGCAACTCTGATTGCTACCAATGTGAGCAAACTGCATGTGGAGAAACGCGTCCCCAAGAACACAAGGTTAACAACGCAGAGGGGATTCCTACATGCAGCAACCACAGAGGCCACTGCATTTCAGCGGCCCCTGCCTACTCATGAAGGACTCAGTGGGGAGCCCCCAGCACTGCCCTGCAAGCCCCTTGCACCTCAGTTACCATTTATCTGTTCTCTCCCCATGACCCAGAGGGATTGCAGGTGTGCCCTCATTAAGACCTCTATCAATTTCACATGGGGTTGCATCTCTTAGTACCCCCACAGCAGTTTCCTACTGCTGTTGCTCTTGCAAGCTGGTGATACCATCACCAAGTGCAAGCAAGCCTGTGGTTAGCAAGGAACCAGGAGCAGGAGACGCGGGATTTACGCCTGGCTCTGCCTCTAATTTGCCCTGTCACCGTGGGCAAATTGCTTTACCTCTCGGTGTTTCTGTTTCCCCATCTCTACCACATGCATAATTATAGTTCCCTTTCTTTGGAAAATGCTTTGAAATCTCTGTACCAAATACAGCATGAAAGAGGAAGCTATCATTATTGCACACTTGTAAAATACTGGGATGAGGCAGACAATAAGCAGCAAGCATTTGAGATTTCATCCATGTGAAGTGTTGTGCTTTAAGGGGAACATGACCTTATTGTAATAATGATTTTTTTTAAAAAAAAGAAAAAAAGATAGTCCTACAGAATTTGGCAAAAGTTCAGTTTCTGTTTTCACAGTGGAATGCTGAGAGAAAAATCTAAATCAGTTCTCACTTCTAGGAACATTACGCCCTCCTGGAAATAGCAAGTCCACCAGGCGGTTCCTCGGTGGAAAATGACATAATATAGCAATTTCCTGCTTTTCTCTCACCTGGGTAAACAAAAAAATCTCTCATTTTGCAGCCTGTGAGTACTCACATTGTACTCAATAGGTCTAAATACTCATCCTCTTTCTCTTTCTCTCTCTTTGAAAACTAAAACTCAACAAAGCTTACAACGATTGGGGTTTTTTTCATGTGCAGGTAAACTTGAACAGATGGATGCAAAGTTGTGTTTTCCAGAGGCTGAATTCACTCACATGGGAGCCCAGTACTTGTTTTAATACTTAGGCGAGCAAAATTAAAGACGTGCTTGTATTCACCCCACTTCTACAGTATTGCTCGTTGAGGGGCCTTCCTCGATGAGGAGGATTGCAAAGGGCATGACAGGGAATTAATTTTCACCTGGAGTTTAGAGCAAATAGTTTTTCACCTGCTCTGCTGGTGAGGAGAGCAGCTGCTGGGCTGCGAGGAGTGTAGGATGGAGCTGTCTCGGCTTTCCTGCCTCTGCTTCTGCTGCCATAATCCAGACTCTCACTCCCAGCCTGAGGACATCTCAAGTGATGGCAACACTCTTGCGATGATATACTGAGGAGCCATATAAAGTTGAAAACTAAGACAAACTTGCAAAAGCTTTCAAGGGTTATGTTGCCTGTGTTGTCTGTGAAGAGGCAAAGTTATTGCTTTTTTCCCTCTGCATCCTTTCTGTAAGGCAGTTCTCAATAGAAACTTGTTTATCCACTCTCCTTAGACTAAAATCCTGGGTAATTCTTAACATGGGTGATAGCCCAGAGATTAAGCTGGGCAACGCTGAATTGAAGATAAGTGGCTGTGGGAAAATAGCTTTTTGTGTCGTGCCCTTTGATTGCACATTAATACTGGCCCATTCCGAATCCTTACCTGAGTCTTGAAACATAATTCTCTACATGACTTAACATGGCCAGCCAGGTTTATTACAGACCAGGAGAATGGCAAATGTATAACCTACTCGCTTCTTACTCCATAACCCATTAACTTCAGAGCCATGTTCTAAGATGTCCTAAGGTTACTGCACTGACAATTTATAGTAAGAGGTGAATCACTTGCTGCTGCAAGCTCAGAAACCAGTGGAAGTACATTTTCAGAAAGGCGTGCATTTATTTTTATTGTCTGAATGCATACAGTTGCAGTGGGTGACTTCTCAATAATCCCACTCGTGTGACATTAGCAAACTCATACTGGGTATCAGATTAGCATGGTCTGATTTGGATTTCCATGGAAAGGACTGTTATGAAAAAAGAAAGGGTCCTTGTAGAGAGACAATATAAAAATTGCACAAGAATTCCTTCAAAAAAAAATTTCCCTTTCTGTGTTGAGTTGTAATTCTGCTTGCGGATGAAACCGGTCAGGAACTAAAGCTGTTACCCAGCCTTTGGAAATGGAAGGCACGGTGTGAGTTGATTCCAACTTTTTACAGCAGAGAAGTGAAAAACAGCAATTGAAGCTAGGCTTTTTGGTGCTTGAGATGACATTTGGATGAGTGAAAGCGTTTGGTTAAACATCAAATCCTAAAAATCTGAAAACTGCCTAATGAGCTGAGAGAACCAGTACTGTCAACGGCAGCAAAAACACTAGGAAGAGTCAAGTTTACATACAAGAGCATTCTGCTGTAATCGTGAAATTAAAGTGTGAAGTGATAGCAGCCATTTATGTCTTTGGACAGACTCCAAGCATTCAAACTGATGCATACATTTTTATGTGAGTTATTGCGAAGAGCGTTCAAATGACAAACATCCCATAATTGTGGCGTTTGATCTTCCAAGAAGCTCATATCTATAATTATAATCATTGTCTGAAAAAACAGTGCAGGTTTACAGTAACTGTGCGATTGATGCCTGTCTCCACTTCTGTCACTGAAGTGACAAAATAACCAAGTCATGCTCGCATCTGCTTCCTTATAATGCTACATTTGTCCTCACCCCAGTATCTGGCCATAACCTACAATTATGTGTCATTGGCTTTCCGTGGAACTGATCAAAGGTTGTCCAATTCAAGGCTGATTTGGGAATATGCCAAAAGCCTGAGGGTGGACCCTAACTGTCATAAAATGGAGCAGGTTTAAGCAGTCGTTTCTTTAAACAGCACAGGTTTCTCACTTCAGGTAATAACTCTGTTACCCAGTGCAATGTGAAGATGAATTCCTGAATATATTGGTCCACGGAGGCACATGATGGTGTCATCCAGACCATTTGGGTAACCTTTTCTGTTCTAACTGAAGGACCCTAAAATGCTAAATTCAGCAGAACAGTGTTTTTTTGAAAAGGGCTTTCAGGTATTACTGCGAAGCACCTTCTGTAGCAAGTGCTACAGGAGAGGGGCAAGGGCAGGAGTGGGAGCCCGTGCTCCTTTTGGAGGGGATGGAGCTCACCTGGGGAGAAGCGGTGCTGACGCTGCTGCCTCAACCTGGGAGCAGTGAGCCGTGAGGTTATAAAAGACCCAGACACCAAGTGCGGTGTTAGTGGAGTACCCATCCACAGCAACAGCGTGCGGGTGAGAGGCACAACGCACTGGACCCAGAGTCACCACGTGCAAAAGGCTTTCAGAAGCATTACCTTGTTGCATCCATGCGTTTAGAGTGAGAGGCTGCTTCCCTGCACTGAGTTTTGGACACCTGCAGTGTAGATCCCCACATGTGAGGTGGTCAGCCTAGGCTGTCTCCATGGTCAGTGGAGAGAACTACGACATGAGTCATCTGAACTCTTCCAGACATTTCTTTTAAGAGGAGACAAACCATGCCCTAGACCCCGCTGTGCGCTGCCTCGCTTCCCGTTGTCCGTAAAGGTGACCTACTGTGACCAGCTCTGAGGTGAACCTCTACATTTACTAAGTTGAGTTCTGCTTTTCAGACACCGCATGAGAACAGAAAGGTTGCATTTTTCCTTCTAGCCACACTTTTCCAATCCTTTTCTCAGATAGAGGGTGAACAGTGTCCACTAAGTTGTGCCCTGCGGACTCTAGGATGGTCCTGAGACATGCTTCATCCTCCTGAGACCTACTACTTGGACCCTAAAAGCAAGAGGAGCTGCTAGGCAATACCCAGCAATATCACTGCTGAACATGTCACCACCTAGAAGCAAAAGCAGGCGACCTGTGTGGGACACTTGAAACTTATCCTAGAACTAAATTTCCCGAAGATGATATAAAATTGTTGTAATGTTTGTGGGGTGGGTTTTTTTTTAGTTTAAATTAAACAGCAACTCAACATTTTGATTTCTCAAGATCACAAATCAAAAACCATCGCATATTTCTGGTCAAAATCTAATTCAAGCATCCACTGGCAGGGTAATTTCTGCGCGACACGTATCTGCTGTCAGACACAGTGCAGGTTTCTGCAGAGCAAACGGCAGTACGATAACTTGGCACACTGGCTACTTCATCCGGCGTCATTCCAAGGAATGCAGCTTTAAATTCTTGCCCATTCAACACTACTATCAAAGTTTTTCCTCCTGAACCACCAGTTCCTTTAGATTAATGAGCAGAAAACCCGTCAGGCTGAAAGGAGGATGGGAGTGAAATCAGCCTGCCGAGCTGCTGCAGGAACCCAAAGGGATCTGGGGACGATGAGGAGGTGATGTGCTTTCCCACTCTCTTTGAAGGTGATGCAACGTGCTGTTAATCCGGCACTATTTTTTTTTTTTTTCTAGCTTCAGCTCAAGGGATCAACAAACACCCCTGAAGGCATCAGGGATGTGTTTAAACAAAGGCGATGTGAACAGATTCAAAGCTCAGACTTAAAAACGGGCAAATAAAAAGACTGCATAAAGCAAAAAAGGAGTCAGTTGCAGTAATTGCAAGGGCAAAACCGCGCAGAATAATGAATCCAGTAATAAATTGCTGCCAGCACACACAGATTTCCAGTTAAGTCTCTGTGCTGTTACACTGCCTAACCCTGCCTGTCGGTGGGTCTATAATTATAATCTATAATATATAAATAATATAATAGTATAATCTTATAATCTATAAGAGTTTTTTCAAGTTGTCTTTCCAACTTGTATTCTCTCTGTATTTGGTTATGTCGTGGTGTGAGTTTCTGGGCGATGGGCTGGTGAACCAAGAGGGCTGGTGCTCTGTGAGTCTGCTTCTGCTGTACGCTCCCTCTTGCAGCAGGTCCCTCAGAGTCCTACTGACCGGCTTTGCTATTTGTGGCTTGAAACCCGGATTCAGGATTTCCCGGGGTTCATCTGGCCGTTGCAGATGAAGGTGCACTGAGATACTTGGTGGGCCGAGATCACTCAGGTTTGTGGCTGTTTGCTTTACCAGTGGTGTAATCATTCTAGTCCCATATGGATAAAAGGAAGTCACATGTACACCGTGAATGTCCCATGTTAAAGTCAGAAAATCTTACTCTGCAGGTCAGGATTGTTCTTGCTGAAAAAGGTAGGGAGAGGTAGGTATCCACGTCAGCCCTGGGACTCTTTATAATGACAAATAAAGGCAATACAGAAGTTCCTTTTCAATGCTCCTGCATTAAATGGAAAAGGGAGGACTACATTAGTTGCTTCCATTCGAAATGTATTGATAGGGAACAAGGTCTCCACCGCTGGTTGTGCTTGGACCGTTTTCCACAGTTAACTTCTGCAGACCACCCTAAACCAAAGGAGTTGGGAAGCCCAATTAATTTAATTAAAGAAGGGAGGATAGCTGGAGAAAAGAGGGCATGGATAGTTCCCTTGGCCACGGATACCCTCAATTAGGTCTCCTCCTCTGAGCCCATTTGCAGCTGCTTAGATAATTCGAGCATCTAAATGTACATCAGGGGCCAGAAGCCGCTTCGAGCAGTGCTGGGCAAGGGGAAAGTGAAGCTGGCTTAAAACCACTGTTGTACAAATCCTCCTGTCACTGCTTGTCGTGTCATGTTATGTGATTGCCTGGATTTTCCTCTATTTTTCGACTACAATTAGCATAAACTGGCAGTTCCTCACCCGTAGCGCTGAAAATTATTTTTGTTGGGAACAAAAAAAACAGAAAGGTATAATAATGAGAGGAAGAGGATCGTCTTGCCTATTAGTCAGTGCATGTAGCCAAGTTCTTTTAGAAAACAGTAATTAAGCATAAACAGATTTGATAATTCTAATCTTTGCTGGAAATGATAGGTTAAAACTAGAGGTCACACTGAGGGTATGAAATACACAGGAGATCCCCTAGCATGACTGTGTATATGTGAAATGAAAAAAAAGGGATTACTCCAAAAGGTGGCGGTGGGGAAGGACCACACACGTTCATTAAAAAAACTTCATAAACCTGATCATTTAGGGTGTAGGAGGTTGCTCAGAGTTAGTTGGAGGGTTTAATTACGCTGCATTTCTTGGATGAGTAAGCTTCTTGACTTCTTTTCAATGTGCTGACCAGGGGACATGTCTAAGCTTCACTGTATTTAGTAAATACCTTAGGGTAGACGAATTCCAAGTGACGGCCACATGGTTTCATGCAGCAAAATGGTGACTCGTCATCACCATCAAGTTACCATCGCACAGCATGTCAACAAAGAAATGGCTATGTTACCGGCGAGTGACTGTGACACACCTGACACTGTGACACTCTGTCGGAGTGGCGTTTCCCTTGTTTTCCACAGGTATAAGCCTCAGAAGCCTATGAGTGATTCCTTCCTCGCTTAACTTTAAATCCCATCGCTTCCTTTGTCTTGATACTCCTGTTCACAAGCATGACTCTTGGACACCCACTGCAAGCAGGCAGCCCCCATTAACTATGTCTTCAAATTTTAAGAAGACCGGGCACCAAAGGAGCCTGAACAGGGAAGAAGGCCCTGCAGAGGCAAACCAAATTTAGGCAATCTCTGGTTAAAACTTCAACCCTACTGGATTATTTGTGCTGTGCCCAACAGCTGAAGTGTGTGTGAAGCTCCAAATTCATTAAACTTTGTGCTTAAGGAAGGAGATAAGGAATGTGCCCCTGCAACTCCATTATGGAGAAGGGAGCCAAATGTGTCCATGCAGACCAGCAAAGACAGTGTCCCCCACTCGGACAGCAAGACGCCGGGGCATCCGCTAGTTAATTGACCCACTAAGAACTCCACAAACTGTTGGTGCAGCTTCAAAAATCTGGTAAGTGTTCGGTTAGGTATTTGTTATACTTAGATGAAAGGAAGTGACACGTTGGGTACAAATTAGCTTAGGGAAGGATACCAAGAAACTATTTTTAACACTGCATAGGATCAGTATTTCATGAATATGATTTTTGGAGATGCGTTTGCTGAATTTAGTCAGTCTTCACTTCTGTTTATTACGTATAGATGCTGCTTCATCTTACGCGCAAGACTCCAGCTTTCTCACATCTGAGTGTGATGTGCTTAATAACTCAGCACTTTGAAGTACTGTATCTATTGACGTCTTTGCAGCTAGCCATAGACCTGTGATTTTAAGAATTCTTTTATATTTCCAAATACTCTCTGCACCAGGGAATGACATCTAGCTTATTATCCACTCTGCTACTGATTTCTTTGGCATCTGTGCTCTGCTTGCTGGGGATCAGGAGATTTGATCAAAGATGAAAAGAAAAAATACAGCCTAGGCTCAGCTTTTCTTTTTTTCATTCAGGTAACTTAGATGTAAAAGTTCGATATGTTATACAATAGAAGAGGTTGTTCTAGAAGGTGTCCGAGACCATTAAGTAAACATGACAGTTCAGAAGAGAATTTTTTAATGTTTGATCTGACATTAACTTTCAAAAGGCGAAATATTTATTCACATACCTATTCAATTTAACTTCACTAACAACACAATTCCAATTCAGTTCCTTACAGTTATCATACCCGTTTTATGGTAGTGTCCTTTGACTGAAGGAAATAAGAAAAGCTACTGTTCTATTTTTTACACTAGTTCATGCATATATACAGTTCTAGTATTCTACTTCAAATTACCAAAAAAATGTCATCGCTTTGTGGCTTATCAAAGGAGGTCTGTGATATAATGCCAACATACACCCTTCCATATTTCTGCTGTTAATTACCCTGATCTTATAAATCTACAATGATGCCATGATTTAAAATCTTATTGTTCTTGATGAAGTCACACGCACCAGCATGGAGAGGGAAGGCATTAGCTAATGGGTCTTACAACTGTTTTATAACAAGCTGTGTGAACACTAAATTTCAGGAGCTAACAGAATGCCGTTACAGCAGAAGATGTGAACATTTCCTGGAAAACAATTCAAACTTGCTAATTATCCGCACAAGGATACCTTTCTGCCTTTGAAAAGAGTGCCTCAAAGAGAAAGCATAAATACAGCATTCAAGAGTTTGAAATACATCATCTTAAGGTGCTTTCTCTTAACGCGCTCATCACCTTAAATGTACTTAGTATTGCAAATTTTCTTCAAAATTTGAAACTTAGGAAAAATTTGCGTTATTTTGGGTAGGTACTCCAAGTGATGCCTTTAGTTACTCCTTTGGAACAGTATGATTTTTTGTGACTTTGTAGAACTGCTTTAATCTTCATTAGCAATGCTGCTGCGGACACACAAATGAAAGAATAGGCTTTTCTCAGTTTGTTATACTAGTTTTGGAAGAGCTACCAGGAATTAAAAACCAGACTTTAGTTTTGAGACAGAAGTGGAATGACGGTCCACTGGTAATTGAGCAAATGAATGAGATAACGTAATTAATGGGAAATTGATCCTATTCTTATTTAGTATATATTGTGTGCCTTGAGAAAAAGCGATCTTTTTCTGTGCTTCTGCTGGATGTAAATGCCAGTGATTACTGCAGTCTAAGCCCAGTGCTGCGTCGCAAAGGCTTTAGAAAGAAGTGTGAACTACCACTGTGTCGTTCCATTAGCAATTTTTGCAGAGCGATAGAAAACCAGACACAAAAATAATAGGGAATCCAGCTGATACCCTGTCTTTGAGCAAAGAGCCACTAATGAAAAAAACCCACCACCTTTTATAGGATGCTTTGGACACCTTCTTTCATCAGTCAGTGGCACCTCATATATAATATCATTCAACAGCTAATGATGTAGGCAGTTGGGACTTTTTGTTAGTGTGAGTCAGCTTCATATTCATGATGCATTTTCATTATCATTTTAGTTCAGATCTGGCGGGGTGTGATGAAGTGACTCTCCCAGTCCCTGTGCTTTGGTTTGGCCTGAGAGAGAGTGTGAATTGCATCAAACTCGAGCCCCAAATGGGCATTCAGTCCTGAGAAACAGATAGTGGGATGTTCTGTAGAGCTGTTCCTATTGCTCTGCACTGATTGCTAACGTAGACATGGCCTCCGAGTGCTCAGCGCTACTCCCTCAGTAAAATGTTGGGGTTTTTTTGGTTGATCAAAACACATTGCCTCCAAGAGAATATATTCCATAAAAATGAAATGCTTTGGGGGAACAGGCCATATTTTTGGAGGGAAGGGATGGGAGAACAATTCAGTACTGTGGAACTGACTGGAGTGTGGAGGTGGGGGGCTTTTTCTATTGGCTTGGCTCCAATTTCTTATGGGATTTTAGCTTTTGCTGTATTTTGCCATATGCTAAGAATTTGAGTATTTTAACATTACCAAAAATATATTTCAAAGTTATTTTTCTGTTTCCAAATGAGAATATTTTGCCTCTAAGTATGAAAAAAAAAAAAAAAGGTTTTCATCTAAATCCATGCTAAAACTCACACGCTTCTGAAATATCAGAATTTCTTATGGGACTAAATTTAATTTCCAGAAGGTGCTCTTCTTAACTGCTGCTGAACTGGCACAAGTATACCAGATATGGCCGAGCACAGGTTTCACAACAAAACTATATACTCCATTTTGGTAGCTGCTGCCACCTAGAAATCCTTTGGTCTGTTGTGAGCTGTTATTTTCCAGGAAAAGGCAGCAGAAAATTAACCTGTGCATCCAAATTTGTGGTAAATGCCTGAGGAACCTCACCTTTGCTCCCGTTAGCTTGTTCTCCTACAACAAAAGATACAGTGCTCTGTACTCATGAAATTTTGTGCATTTGCAAAGAGACAAAGGAAAGCAAATTCCTTTCTAGTGGTGCCAGGCTCTGCCCCTTCCAAGGAAGCGCGTTGCTGAGTATGCAGAAGAGCAAATATTCCCTTCCTTTCCTCGCCTAATGCCCTGCCGCCACCCACAGCAGTTGGGCTCCTCCCAAGGTCAAAAATGGCAATCGTTTCTCTTCACAGCCTGAAAGAGGTGGCATTAAAAATGTTAACGTGAAGGTGTGTGGACCTTGGAGAGCGTGGACCTTACCTGCTCTGCCAATGCAGTTGGAAGATTTATAGTTTCTAATTTATTTGGGTTGCACCAGTGTTAATGTGGTAAAAAATATATTGTTGTTGGTTTTTTGTTTGTTTTGTTTTTTTTTTTTAATCCTGCTGTTCCTGTACAGGAATAAGGAGATGCTATAATGCATTTTTTTTAGGATAGTTGAATAACAGTGTGCACAATCAAATTTGTGCTCATACAACCAGTTGAAGAGTCATCTTGGCACAAAATCTCTGTGCAAGGTTTTGGGCGTTTTTGTCAGGAATGGGCTTTGCATTTGACCCCAGTTACAGCCATTGGTCTGTGGGCATTCTGGTTTTATTGGCTTAGCTCAGTTTCTGTGCAACTTCTCTTGCCACCCAGCAGGCAGGTTAACATTTCCAGTGGAACAAAACCCTCCTGTGATCTCAGCTTGGACACTGAGGAAGAGATGGTGAGAGGGATTGCCCCAAGGAAGCAAGGACCAGAGGGGCAAAAGATGCTCAGGATTAGGGCAGCGGTGCTCAGCTGAATGGTTCAGGCAAAGGCAACCCGAGAGAAACAGGAGCACGTTTTTTATCGCCCTACCACGAGCGACGGCAGCTGAGGCCTGATCTCATGAACACATGAGATGAGTGGCACGACCGGAGCTGGAGAGGGCCTGACTCAGCCTCCTGGTCAGCGGGGGTGGAAGTGCCAGGGCTGACCTGCTGCAGCCGTTTGGGTAACCCAAAGGCAACAACGTCACTTGGGTAATGCCGAGGCTTTCAAACAGTTTCCTAATCTGTGGGCAGCCACCCTGCTGTGTCAGGTTATTAAGGAGAGAGAGGCATCTTCTCCAGGAATGGCCACCTTCCTTTTCTCCTGGTTCAGTTTCAGCAGCTCCTTCTCCTGCCTTTGCTCAGACATGTAGAAAAAAAAAAAGAAAAATCTGTATAAAGCTGCTGTTTATACTGGAGGGAAAAGAGAAGGTTGATATATTAACAACAAATTAAAGAACTTCCTGAAGGTCATGTTAAAACATGCTTCCTGACACCGACTTCAATTAGTGAATGGAGTCTCGGATTACTTTGGAAATTTGCCTGTGTGTGTCTAAGAGCCTTCTCTTAACCCTTGGCTTGACTAGTTCTCAAAAATCAAATTGCAAACAATTACAATCAGTTTGCCAACACTGTGCATGAAGCAAATGTTACTTCTAACTCGTGCTAAAAAACAGCCAATCAAAGTGCCCTGTGACTCAGTTAGTGTGAATTGGTCTAATTTTCCTGTGAAAACTATAAAGAAACTTTCAAATTGCTCATATGTCTCAGCACATGCATTTCTAGCCAGCTCAGCCCTATTTTTGGAACGAGCTCTCATGAGCACATAGCAAATCAGTCCTTCTCATTTTTATGTTTTTCTTTTTGTCCCGGTTTGGGGGAAATATGTGTCATTTATAAATTAGCTTATTATAGTCTTGTGCTGAGCTCATATAGGGAGTATCACTGATATAAATTAGATTCCTTCATTATTTTAAATTGTAGCCCTAACAGAGGAGCTAGTAGCTAAATACACAATTATATACTCATAATAACATGACTCTGACCAAAGGGCAGTGGGGAGATGTAAGATGCTGAGTGAGCCAACTGGTCAAGCAACAACAAAAGTCCTTTGTACAGCCCCGTCATTTTCCTCAGGGCTTCCTTGAAACCTAAAGAGCACTGTTTACATTAGAAAAGCTTCTTACAAAGGAAGTCCAGGCTGGGTTATGACCTGGCGAGACATTAGGTGGGCATTTCTCCCTCCCTTCACCGCTGTGGTGACATCTGGCAGCCTTGGCTTTGCTCTGAACGTTGGTCTGGCCTTTAGATGCCAGCTCCTGGCCGTGATGCCTGTCTGTCCCTCTGTACAGAAAAATACACTACTGTGATAGTGCAATGACTGATGATTTTCCAATAAAGTATTATACTGGATTCCTGGGACTTTGGGCTGAAGTTTGTGATGCTGTTTTTAAGGAGATCTGGGATGCTTCTGCTCTGGGAAACGGGAAGCTGAACACAAGGAGCCAAACGCACTTGGTACTTACTAGGCACCCTGAAGGATAGCTCTTGCTTGGAAAAGTTTCATGAACTGAGAGTTAATCATTCAAAGAAAAGGGAAATGATAGCAACGAGATGTAGGTCATGCTCTGGAAGAGCAGATTAGGGATGGATCATTTGCAAATGCCATCCAGCTGGCAGCCATCCTCTCCCTCTTCATAATAAAATACACTTAGTATTTGCTATCAGCATGAACACAGTTTAAGATTATGTATAGGCTGGACTTGCAAAGCATGGCTTTTCCAGAGGCACAGAATTTGTTAGCTTGTCTTCACTGCACATTTAGAAGTATGATACACAGCCATCGATATATACTGCAGTGTAGGATAGGGTAAGACATCCATCACATTTGTTATTGAGGTAGGTAAAGAAATTCTTTATTCCAAAGTTCCATTCCATCAGCATTATGAGACATTTCTGATTTGTGGGAAGACTCATAATATATCTATGCACATGCATTTATATAATGTTCTTAAAATATATCTCATCAAAAAAGTTGGTGATGAACTCAACTCATGAAGAACTGCAAACCTCCACACTACTGCACATTTAATGAAGGAGACAGCAGAACATGAGCTCAGATTTTACTCATGCTGTGCTTAAACTACTCCTCAGTTAGAGCAATGCCAGGGAGATTAAAACAAGAGCCCAAATTATCACAGACTCATTGCCCACTGTAAGAAGAAGAAGGGCGTTGTAACTTGCCTTCCCATTTCTTTCCTTCCTCTTCCTATTGGGCAGAAAAACTTACCTATGCAAGTGCTTATGCACCCCACAAAAGGATAATGTAGCCTCCATGCGCCGAGCTCCTTGTGAGACATGGTGCCCTCTGGGTCTACTCTGGCCCAGGGGAATAGCCCAGAGCAATGGATGTAGGGATGTGTTTAGTTTGCATGACCTGCTCCTTTGCGACCAGAAAAACAGCCCAAAAATAATTTCCTCAGGGCCTTTCCATTGATTCTTAATTGAAGGTGCTGTAAAAATACAATACAAGAAATATAAATATTCAAGCACCACTCGCAGATCCACTTCCAAATAGTGTGAAGACAAGAAGAAATAGAAGTGTGTAAAAAGTGGGGGCATGGATGATTACACACGTATCCAAAGTACCAGTATGTAAAGAAAAAGGAAAGAAAAGGAGGTCCTAAACTTGAGTAATGCTCGGCTGCAATACACAGCAACCACAGCATGTTTCACATTCAAATCTGTGAGGAAATATATCCTCTTCTCAAATTCCCTAGCTGGCATATTGTCAGAGGCCACTGTTTCCTCCACTGCTTATTCAGCATAAGAGTCAGTAGCATCATCATTTTTCTCAGCAGTTACACACACATATTTCCAAAAGATTTTCTGGCGTTTATCTGGATGCTTTGGGACACTCTGACCTTGAAAGAGAAGGTCTACGTGCACCCATCTACTAATTAGGGTGAAAGAAACACCTGCTGTGTGAAAACAGGCAGTTCAGATGTTGATTATTCCTCTCTGCCATGAGGTAAGACCAAGGCCATCTTGCGTAAGGGCATATCGCGGGGATCTGTGGAAGACTCGGTCCCATAGCACGTCTCCATCTAACAGCGGGGGGGTTAGCATGTCATTTGCCAGTCAGGCTGAGGAGCCGAGAGCTTGAGGGCAGGGATTCCCACCACCCTGCATCAGTTTAGAGGGATATACTAAATATATGCAAAGGATATGAAGACAGGTGCAATAGGGAAAGGGAAGGCTGATTATTTATGGACCTTCTAGAAGGCTGTGCTGTGCCATTGCCTCAGGGAGGGAGGAGAAGGCTTCTCCACATGCACTGGGTTGTGCTTGCTGTGTCCTTGCTTATAAGCAGAGCCAGTTAGCCATTTTTGTTCTCCTTCAGCAGTAAAACGGGGGTAAAAATCAAGAGAAAAGAAAGTCAGATGGCTCAGATCGAGACAGATAAAGTTATTATAGCTTTCTTGTCAAAATAGTGGGAAAAAAATTGTTCTGGGCAACACAAGAATTCAGTCATGTTTATTAATAGTGGTGGCCAAAATTATATTGTCATGCATGTTATGTATTGGCATGTAAGAACATGGTACATTCTCCTGTTCATTATCAGTCAACCCTCTGATTCAGTAAAAACCAGAGGAACTAGATTAAACCGCTCCCCCTGCTATTTTGGAGGACAGTTGATGTCAGATCACAAAGTGCTCACAGGTGCACGGTGACCCTAAGCAGAGGAAATCAAGAAAACAGGTCTCAGGAATAGTTATGCAAGAACCGGGCACAAACCACTTCATTATCTAGGGCAGGCACAGCCACCAGGGCAGCGAAAGGCGGGGAGATCAAGGCACGAATGAGAAGAGTCACTGTCAAGGACATGAGTGCGCGATGCAGCGTGGCAGCAGAAGGAAGACGACCGAAGAGGTGTCTCATCAGAGAGATGAGATGAGAAACTCTCTGGAGGTGACTCGGCTGAGGTGTGATCAGCAGAACTGCCCAGAGATCTGGGCATCCCTCTGCTAGAGTACAAATCCTGAGTCAGAGGGAGGTCAAGTGGCACCAGCAATTACCTCCGGGCCGGGAAGACCCATTTGAGGAAAATGCAGAGAGTTTGGGTAAGCTATGGGCAATTTCTGGGACAAGACTATTTGAAGGTGCAAAAGGGAGACAAATTACTTAAGACAGAGCAAGCAGTATGACTAGGGTTGTTATGTATTTGTACAGCACGTAAAGATTGCTCAGAAATTTTATAGAACAAATAAAAATCCATAGTCAGAGACCCTTGCAGTCTAGTCAGAGGCATGACAGGGCACACGACTTAAAGAGTGGAAGGAATGAAAATGGAGGTTGAGGCATATAATAATAAGCAATGTATTGAAACCAAGACAGGACAAACTTAAAGTGATCATTAAAATTCAAATAGGCCACTAGGGTCATAGCAAAATCTCCCAAGAAAAATCATGAAATACTCCATTTATCACACCTGAGCAAAATGCCATATACGGTATCACCTGGGAAATGAATGAAGTGATCTCTCCCTGGAGGAGTTCACAAACCGTTTCATGCAGGCAAAGGAGCGCAGACAAGGTCTCAGCAAGGAGCACGCAGAATCAGTGCAAACAGCAGAGTGCTGGACACCAGCGTCAGCTTTTGCAGACGTTGTTTCCTTTGTCCACAGAAAATGCAGAATGACAACTACTGTCATAGAAGGCCCCATTACAGCAGTGCTATATAGCTTGAATGGGGTTTTCATAAATATCAAGAGTTTTTTTGGAAGTTCCACTTCTGTTGTATGAAGTATAAGGGCTGGGAATGTATTCTGATTACCAGAGAGATGGGCTTGATTCTTTGCCATCTTCCTTCCCAGTAAAGCATTTAATACCATGAAATCTGTAATACAATTCTGTGTTACAACAATACCATCACACTTATTTTATAGCCATTCAAAAGACAACCTAGGATGCAAAATAGCTGATCTTCATTATCATTCTTCTCTAAGATTTAAATATTGGATGCATGCAAGACCAGATATCTTACGACAATTTTCTGCCAGGAAGTCCACCGGAGTCATTACTAATTACGCAGGAGTTAGATCAGGATCAGCTCTCAGGGCAATTTTATTGATTTCCTCATTCGATTTCAGATTCCTTACACTCGTTCCTCACTGGCTTAGGAAAAGTGAAAATAATGATCAGCGTTAATACCTAGAAAAGTTGGGGCAGAGTGAGAGACTTCCCTCACATTCAGCACATCAAAATGCCTCTGGGAGTAAAGAGGACAACAAGAGGACATCATCTTCATTGTTAGGTGCAGTAAGGAGGTTTGCAAAATATGTCATTTTTGAAACAAAATTTCATTATTGTACTTTCCAAATCATACTCCACTAGTAAACACATTTTTCAAGGACCTGATGCATCATCGACAATTTTGTTTCCCTACAGCAACTTGTTTAGGACTCTAGGAACTGATATTCCAGAAATTACTGAATGGGCCTAGTAGTACAGGATGTTTTTTCCAGTGTGTTGAGCATAAACATACTTGCTTTTGAATAGATAAGATAAATAGAACAGATAAAGCTTGCCATCTAGAGGAACTGTACAGAAATCCACTTTTCTTTCCACTGAATCTGTTCTTGCATGTACTCATGTGAGCATGAGCAGGCCAACAAAACCAAGTGACGCATTTTGGTATTGATAGTAGCCAACTCCTGAAGAGATTTGAACAAGATGATAGGGAGACCTGCCTGCAATTTGCTCTTTTTGCCATAGAACTTCTCTCTCTTTTTGAATGCTGGAGAAGGACCCCTGGTCCACCTTGGCCCCAAAAATACTCTAAGGTGGTGTCCCCTTCCTACCCCTTCTGTGCAATAATGAGAAGTGACAGTGGATGGGTGAATCTCTGCCCTGACATTTTGGTGAGGTGGAGTCTGGAGGATGGACAAGATACCCCCCTCCGAAGTCCCAGCAAACTTGAGTTATCCTGTGGTCCAATGGAGCCCTGCAGATGTTACCAGGACATGAGATATGAGCAGCTTCTCTTTTGCAGAGCTTCCCACTCCCAATACTGACATGCAATATGAAAGCTTAGGGCTCAATTCCCTCCATTCTGCTTCAAGGGACTAAAATATCAGCCTCTCCCTTTTCTAGAACATCCTCCTCTGCTCTTCATAGAAAGACAGAGTCTTTAGACCAGGGAGAAACTCAAAGGACAAAGACACCCTGCCTCATTCACCTGTGGATAAATGGAAATAATTAGGTCCCATCACCTGTGTGTGTTTTTAATCTCAAACAGAAGAGGAAAAAAAAGATGTAAGCAGCCCCCAGAGCTGGATCTGTAACAGGATGGATCCTAGACTACATGGAGTTTATAGATCTCAGCCAAGATCTTTAACTATTAGGACCTCAGCTCTGACTAACCTACCCTCTGGAACAGGTTACTCGGTGGAGAACGGGGCTGTGAAGTGCCCTACTGCACAGCCCACCAAACCACCCATGGGGCTTGCTGCCACCTCTCACCAACCCTAGCATCCTACTCACCTCCAAGGGGAGCTGCAAGCTGACTGAGCTGCAGGTGTCAGCCCTGGACACTCTGAGAAGACTCTGTACCTGGCTGGAAAGGGCAAAGGCTAGCAAAAGAGAGCTGCAGATGAAGCAGCAGGTTATGGGGCAATTGCTTCAACCAGGAGCATAGGAACAGAAAGGGATCCAGACTGCAAGGTACTGGAGCTGCCTGGAAAACATAATTGATAAAGCAAAGGTAAGGTGGCACAGCTGTGGTCTGGTAAAATCTCACAGGCACGTTGCAGTCCCTGGGTAGGACATGCCTCTGTGGTGGGAGTCACAGAGCATCCACGTGTGGCTCGCTTGGTAATCGGGATTACCAGGCTTGCTTGATGGGATTTCCAGCCCTGCAGCAGTGTGTGCGGGATGGAGTGTAAGGAAGGTGACCGTGGTGGGCAGGCTTGAATGTGTCCAGGTGGCAAGGCCAAGGAAAAATCAGGTTCAAGGAAAAATCAGGTCTCCTGCTCTTCAGGCGAGAGCAAGCTGCCCTGGCCGGGTGCAATCCAGTCGAGGCTGCTGTGCCGCTCACCCTCGTCAAACATGCAAAGCGACTCCCAGCTACTTTCTCTTGCATAAGAGCGCGTTAGGTAAGCAGCAGCATGCACCACGGTGGTGCAATTATTTGTCTAGGCGTAGCGCTAGGCACAAGGTCATCGACACTGTTTGTTAAAATGCCTCAATTTCAGACCTTGCCTTCCGCCTCGAGCGCAGATGCTTCAAAGAGATTATGAGAAGAGGCAGTACCACTCTCTTTTCACTGGATGGAAAGTAATATCTCCTTCCAGCTTCAGGCGCAGCAGGGTAAACCAGTAAACAGAGCTTCGCATTAATTTCCATTATATTTGGTAGGAAGGACTTAGTATAATTAAGCAAATAGCTCTGTCCTTCTTCTTTTGAAATCAAAAGGAGTTTTGCCATTTACAGAAATTAAAAATAGAAAAATGTTCGCTGTGCTTTTGCCTTTTCACGGGCACGCTGATACCAGAAGAGTCACGTCTCGGTGGAAGTCAACGAGATGTTGCCGGCTTACAGGAGGGACAAAGGCGACCGATTGTGAGCTGTCATCCCTCAGGCTAATTACGAGCTCATCAGTTCAGGGATTCTTCTGAGTTCACTTTTAGGGATCAGCGTGGTTAATCCTCCACACCGTAATTTTTAGCATTGCGATGGTGTACCTCAGGACCTATGTTTAACTTCTGAATTACCACTCCTTTGGGCTGGGAAGGTGGTGACAATTAGATGAGTCGTCCCCAGTTCAGTGCTGGCCAGATACATTACCCACCCTGCTGTACCCTATTGTTTAATCATACCTCACTCCTCTTAACGAGACTCATTTATCTTTCTTTCAACTTTCATACTATTTCCTGCTTTGCTGAGATTTATGATGAAAGAAAGAGAAACATTGCTAATTGATCCCCTTAAGGTGACATTATCTCTTGCAAGAGCATCAATCAGTGGTGGTAAGCATCTGTTTGACAGGAATTTTCCTTTTTATATTCCACTTTGGAAATTTTAAGAACAGCTAAAGCTCTGCTGATAAAGGATGAGCAATACGCAGCCTTCATCTGAGTACAAGGAACATGGTAGTAGAAATCTCTCAGATCTCTGGCGGCTTGGTGGTGATTATAAGATCTAGTTCACCAGACCGGCAGAACCTTTTCATCAAGAGCTGCCCTTTGCACATTAACCTACACGTGTATAAGCCTCTGAACACAACGTCCGCAATAGCCCGCGTGCACGGCTGTGTCAGCCTGTGTCAGCCCACGGCCGACAAAACTTTCCAAGTTCAGCTGTTTACTGAAAGAGCAAGAAAGGAGCAACCGCCTTGGCCCTTGTCCCACATCGTTTACTTGGCAGACAGAAAAACCCAGGGAGAAAAGCAGTGGAACTGACTGACCGTGGCATCCAGACTTGTGCAGAAGCAGACCGACCGCTCTGGTCCTTAATCAAACTCATCATTGGTGCTGCCTGGCACAGATGGAAAATGATCCTGACTATCACACAGGGAAGAGTTGAGTGTTTTAAAGAGCAGTTCTCCCTAGGTTCAGGCCTTGAGGGCACTGATGCCCCTCATCTGCCCCAAGCAGCCTCCCAGGGACCCCCACGGTCCCTGCCCGGCCCCAGGGATCTGGCGCAGCTCCGACTGGGTGCCCCGTCCATCCCTCCCCCATGCTGCAACAGGCTGGGGCTGAGCAATGCTAGAATTAGGGATCTTTTTTGACCCCTCCGTCACCTGTCAGGAGTCATGCAGATATATTTGGTGCTGGCCTAGGGCTAAAAGGGCCCGATGTGGTAATCTCTCAAGGACTCTCCTCCCTCCATTTTGCTATCCTTCTCTAATATATGAGGCGCACGTTCATCCTTGAGATCGATCGCATTTCACTGCAAATATTGAATTCTTGGGAATCTTCCAAGTCATCTGCTGGAAAAGCCCAGCTTTGTGCAGCTTCTCTGTAGTTCAGCTAGATAATATGCATATGAGGATATCGCATCAAAGGGAAGAAGAGCCCATAAAAGCAAGAAACGTTGACTGACTTACTAACAACCTCTGTCTGGTTATAAAAGTCTTGGCTGCAAGGATACCCTACTGTATTTTCAGATTCACAAAACTCAGCTGCTACGCTAGCAATATTAGCTTATCCCTTGTAATACTTCACAACAGAAAAAAAGAAACAAAAATGTTGGAAATTATTTTGAGCTTTGCAATCTCAGCAGAGAAAGATTTTTGGCTCTACAACTTCTTCCCAATAAAAACATCCTACTGATTCTGGTTCTCCACCACCTTGGAATTGATGTAGGTTATTCACCTCCTGAGCACAGCGATTTCAGAATGATACTGAGGCAGGATTCTCTGCTCCCGTGTGATTATGGTTTTTATACAAGGGTTGCACTGGGACAAATAAGCACGGCAGGTGCCAGAGAGAGAAAAACAAGGCTGCTCAACAGTTCAGCCCTTATTTCCTTCCCATGATTGCCCGAAAATCTCCTTGACCTGTTCTGCCTGATTCACGCTTTTTGCATTGTATATGCTAAAGAGAGAAACATAAAGATACAGTTGTCAACAGCTGTCACCTTCCCTTTGCCTTCTGGCAGTGAAAAAGCTGATTAATTGCTTTCGGATGCAGTTAATTTAGTAAATTAGGAAGTGGTACATCTTTGTCTAAACTTTCAGAAGCACTTTGGCTGCACGGATATTTGATTGTTGGACTGTTCCATCAACCCAATTTTCATTGAGCGTTCAGCTCATACTGATAGAAAATCAGATTTGTTAAGTGTCCAAAACTGGGCATACAGAAATGGAAATGCTTCAGTCACACAGTAGCTTTCTGAATATTGTGAAGATCCATTTAGACCCTGCTGAGGGAAGCAAATATGATTACCTCCAACCTTCTAGAGGAAACAGCAGTTTACCCAGCGGAGGAGTTTAATTCTGCTGCTGACTCCACTCAGAACCAAGACTTCAACCACATTCCAGCTTTGCAAAGAATGTATTAAGCACATCCCCCCATCCCCAAAACTAGAAAAACAAACTTTTCTTTGATTGAGTCAAAAAGGGAGTCAGCAAGGCAATGGTAATAGACTTATACTCTGAACTCAGTGGAAGTTTTAATTTAAAACTAAATTCAGAGCCAGTCTCTGAGGAGCAAAAGTGGATGTATCACAGCCAAGTCTCTAAACTGATGGATCCAGTCTTATAATAACGTAACGTTTTGACCCATCTTGCCAGAGAATTGGTACCTGCATGAACTGTGTGATCCTTCTCACCCGTTCACCACAAGAGTGGATGGAGAACGTCCAGCCCTGTAGCTCAGGGGACGATTGGTTGGGTTCTCTGGTTTAAATCTTTCAGCATCCAGTAAAGGATATTTGAAGTCACTGGTCATACTTCTCACTGGAGAGGAAGGTTTGAGGACTGCAGCACAAGATGTATGAGGAGAGACTGAGGGAGAGCGGGTTTCTTCAGCCTGGAGAAGAGAGAGCTTGGGGCAGGTTGTACAATTACCTATGGGTGGGGGGCAGAGAGAAGACCAGAGTCTTCTCAAAGGCGCTCAGTGAAAGGCTGAGAGGCAACAGTCAGAAGCTGAATTTCTGAGAGGATCTAAAGCAAGATTTCTTCACTGGGAGGGTGGAAAAGTACAGGAAGAGGTTGCCCAGAAAGGCTGTTGGAAATACTCAGAACTCGACTGAATACAGCCCTGAGAAACGTGATCTAGCCCTGAAGCTTGGAGCAGGGTGTTGAACGAGGGGACCTTAAGAAGTCCCTTCACAGTTACCCTGGCATTGACAACTCGATAACCAAGAGGCTAATTAGAAATTAATGAATGTTAATAGCACTGAAAACAAAATTTCACATGAATGAACTCATATAAAGCCTATCATACTAAATTTTTTAATCTTATTAAGTTGCTATTGCATTGCAACGTGCTTTTAGTCTGATTAGCTGAGAAAACAACTCATTTATAATGAAAAAGGAATCACAGTGAAGTCCACGTCATTGTCGTCTGATGACACTGGTGTTCATGCAGCTTTATTTTTAGATAGAAATGAGAAATAACTGAAAGTCGGAGGGGGGAGCTCACTTTTAAGGCAGCATATCCCAATTCCCAAGTCCATTCATGAATTTGTAGCCGTATTTCCAGCTGGATTCCTGGGCTCGTGCCTCCTATTGCCCTAAGGGCACCAGGGAGTCACAGTCTCTTGTTCTACTGACAGCCTCTTAAGAGGTTTAATCTCCTCTGCCATTCATGATCACACATCCTCTTTCTGACAGCTGCAGTTATTACTGCCACAGAAAATCCAGGTTAAGAAAGGCTGAGTGTATATCAAAATAATGCCAGCATCAAGAGGTCAAAAACCATGATGTTTCTGAACCAGTAAGTCTTGCTACAGCTGGAAAGCTTTTCAGCTTTTCATTGCAAGATTAAGGTCAGAAGTTTCCTCTTTCTGAGAAAAAGCGTGTCCCTTTGTGGGGCCTCCCTCTCCCAATTCTGCATCCAGATATGATTTTAAGGTCCATGATTTTAAGGTTTGCTTTGTTGTGTAACTGCTTTAATTAGTAGCTTTATCACCACGTCCACATCCAGCATGAGTCTCTTTTTCAAGTATAAGATGGCAACATCATGATTTCAGTGACTTCTGTCCAGGATCCGGCAGTTAGTGGGCTGCAATAACAAGAACTGGTAGTATGAACTATGGTACAGAGCTTCACAAACCTAGAAATTGCTTTTATTTATACTAATGCATTCTAGAAGGCTTAGATATTTTATTTAGTTTCATTATTTACTTATATTTTTATTTTCATATTCCTTCTAAGCTGAATTTTGATTTTTTTTGCCTACAGAGGATGTTATAGACAGCAAAAGTGCTCCACTATAACATTAAAAAAAAATACTGCATTATTTCGCTGTGTTCTGGCATTTGCTATCTGATACCACTTTGCCTCTCAGTCTCTGCCTGTTCCTTGTGGCAAAAGCTTATCACCAGGGACTTCAGAAAAGTAACAACACAGACTTCAGAAAATTTCCTAATATGGGCAGTTTCTGAGAGATATGTGTGCATATGTGAAGGGAATTGTCTTCCAGCAAGCATTCCCCTCCACACATAACATGATGCCTGACTCTGTGCCTCCCCTCTAACAGCTGAATCACTCTGGATTTATTTCTCTTTGACAAATGTCACGGCCACTTTTCCAAATGACCGATCACGTAATATCACTGTACGGCTAACTCCTAGTCTTTACACTCAGAAAGCTGTGTCTTTAGACTTCTTCAGACTTCTTCAGAGCTAAATTCCTCGTACAAAATGGGAATTATAATTTCTAAAAATACTCCGCCCATCGGTATTTTGGGGCTGATTGATAGATGAAATTAGAAGAAATAGAACAGGGGGTAGAATGACCCTCCCAATCCAAATGTTCTTATTTGAAGCACAATATTTATTTAATATAAGTGCAGATGAATATGTTAGTTGCAATACCTGGCCGTCTCATTTAGATCACAGAATCACAGAATCACAGAATGGTAGGGGTTGGAAGGGACCTCCGGAGATCATCTAGTCCAACCCCCCCTGCCAGAGCAGGGTCACCTAGAGCAGGTTGCACAGGAACGCGTCCAGGCTGGTTTTGAATGTCTCCAGAGATGGAGACTCCACCACCTCTCTGGGCAGCCTGTGCCAGTGCTCTGCCACCCTCAAAGTAAAGAAGTTCCTCCTCGTGTTTAGGTGGAACTTCCTATGCTCAAGTTTGTGCCCATTTCCTCTTGTCCTGTCACTGGGCACCACTGAAAAGAGCCTGGCCCCATCCTCCTGACACCCACCCTGTAAGTATTTCTAAGTGTTGATAAGATCCCCCCTCAGTCATCTCTTTTCCAGACTGAAGAGACCCAAATCCCTCAGTCTTTCTTCATAAGAGAGGTGTTCCAATCCCCTAATCATCTAATCATCTTGGTAGCCCTTGGTACCTCATACGTAACTTCTTAAATACATGATTACTTAGCTTCTTAAATACATGACGGCTGGCTTGCGTTGTTTTTGCACTTAGAAAAAAGGTCTGGTAGGAATCCACTTGCGTTTATCATAATGTTTCATGCATGCCCTTGATACACACAGCTCTCAATCTTCCTTGACTAATTTAACCAATTGTTTCAGGTTACCCACTCCACGAAATGTCAGATTCTCTCTTCCTCAACATATTCTCCACTTTGCACATAAAGAGCTCCAAATTACCAGGCCATGCCAAGTGGGAAAGGCATGTGAGACTGAATGAATACCAAATGACTCCATGACACGAGAACATAATGTAGCATGAGAACTTGACAGAGTACTGCCTTCCGATAAAGCCATGCACAACTAGCGAACGAAAAATCCTCTGAGTTTAGCAACCTAAATTAGCAACGTCTATTGGCTTTTAATTGTTTTGAGAGTCTCTGGCTGCAAGATAGAAGCCAGCAGACAAATTTTGAGCGGGGCGCAAATTTTGAGCCAGGTCACATGGTGTCTGGAGAGGGACACGGGGCCCTGGGCCCGGCTCTGCGCTCCTGGGAGCTGCTGAGAGTTCAGCCGGCCTATCTGTTGTAAGCTGCTCCTTAGTGCGAGGAAAGACGATGAAAGGGAGAGGGTACAAAGCTGCATTACAAAAATTTATCCTGCACTTTCACGTGTCTGAGGGCTCATTCTGTCTGCGGGGACAATTTCCAAGACCAAAAATAAAATGGTTTAGACCATTTAGACTTCTTGTGCTTAATATATATATAATATATATATTATATATTATATTATATACTATATAATATATTATATTATATTAATATATATTATATAATATATATAAGTAGACGCAAACTCTCCCAGACACTGAGTGTTTGCAAGCTGTGCCCAGTTCCTGTAGCTTAGGTCTTTTTTTTCTAATTGACTAGACATTACTGAGGAACACTGTAGCTTTTTGCAAGCACTGATTGATAGATAAAGACAAGAACCTTCTCTTTTCAGGCGTATTAAATCATTACATCCACCTTTGGATAGCAAGTCAAACACAGAAATCTTGCATTCTTGTTCCTTAAAACAGAATAAAGACAAGCATTTGGCATAAGACAAATTCAATTTCATTTCAGTATTGAAAGGTTTGCTGGAAGAAACTTTTTGATTATGACAGTAAATACAAAGGTTCTGAGGATTAGCAACAGTCCAAAGCATTTGGCTAAACCAGTGAAATTACAAATAGCTAATACATGACTCACTGGGAATTATATCCATGAACGACGGATACCTCAGAGGCTCTTCTCCATTTGTAGAAGTGAATAGATGGTTTCAGCAGCACAGGGCCTTCTGTAGTCTTCCAGTTTTGTTTTGCTTCGGGAAATAATAACTCACCGACTTTTCAACAGCTTTATCTGATTCATCTATTATAAGTACCAGAAAACAACAGACTTGACATTAGATCATGGCTGGCTTTTCAAACACAGCCTCATGGAAAACACAGCCCTTTCAGAAACCAAAAGCTGATTTCACTTCTGGACTGAGGAACCATTAACAATCCCGGCCAGAATACTTTAACCCAGATGGGACACTTACCTCTGAAAAACAGCAAAAAAGATGGAATATACTGATTATCTAGGAGAAGCTGATGTTGACACCCAGATATGCAGTGTGTTGACAAGTTTTGGAATAGATCAGCTCACAGAAGAAACTGGGTTTAACACTGAAATGCACCTAATTATAGGCGATGCATGAACCATGCAAGGCCAGATGCTCTTCATCTGAGATCAATGTCATTTCAAATTTGCCATGAAACTGCTGTACTAAATCAAGTTCCCTGATTTCTCACATTTCGTCTTACTCGGTGGGTATTTGAGAAGCCCCTCAGCAATTTTCAGTGGCAAATGCTACAACACGCATTTTCTTTGTTTGTCCCCTTTCCCATCCTGCCTTCGCCATCGTCCGCTCCCCAACAGCACAATTCTTGCATATCACCCTTCCAGGGTGACTTCAGCAGAAAAATGACTGCCTTGTTCTGTGACACATATTTCTGGGGTTATTACACAGAGGTTTCTGATGCACCTCTGCACATGACAGTGGTGCTCAAGGGTGCCCCGTGTCAAACCTGCCTAACATCTCTCCCTGTCTGCAGTCCTAAGTGGGTCACTTCGCTCCTTATGCAGGGCACCTGCCTGTTTTCTTTTCCACTGGAAGGGACCCACAACTGCCATCCCCCTGAGTGAGCGGCAAAGTAAGCTAGTTGACACGAAAGGGAGGGAAGAGAGACTTAAATGGCACCTTGCTTAAGAGGCACCTCTCTGTCGATGACTTACTCTGAGTTACTTGAATCCGATTTATGGGCCTGAGGGATACCTACGTCCTTTCTTTCCTAAAAAAATTACAAACTGGGTGGCGAAGGCACATGTATCACTGTGGTCTTTTAAACTTTGACTGTAGGAGATGCCACTTTTCTTTCCCTCCCACGTTTTCCTTTTCACTGTGGCCTTGTGGCCAGTGCACCTAGCAAGAAGTCAGAAATGTGAGTTCATTTCCATTTCTGCTTTTGAGGACTCAAACTGGTGCTTCCCCTAATGGCCTATTCCAAAACATGCTTGGGGCGTTCTCTATTCTTGCTGAAGTTCCAGCTTGTACTTAAACGGTGGTGGCCAGGGGAAGGAGACAGGTCTCTGTAAGCCACTGTCTCACGTGGCCAGCAGAGAGGAGGAGCGCTCTGCCTTCTCCTCCTTTCTCTGGGGCTGTGTCTATGTTTTGTCCAAGTAGCTGCCTAATGACAGCTGTATAATCAGACAGACAGGGATGCACCCACATCTTGCACCTCCATAGGAGTGACCTACCTGTTGGGTTACAGAGTCATGCTCTTCTTCCCCTCCCACCCTGGGTGAATCCAAAAAAGCATGAGTAGCTCGCAGTCACGTGCCCATGTCCCTCTCTCTCTGGCCCAGTGAATCACAGATCATTTCCATGTAAACCTCATGAGAAGGCAGGGATGAGCCTTCGCAGTGATTCCCACACACACCCAGTCCTGTCGAGTCCCCAGTCTCGCCTACTGACTGATGGGTTAGGCAGTGGAGAAAGACGGTGTTGGATCCCTCCAGGCAAAGGAGAGGGAAATGAACCTTCTCTTCTCCAACACCCTTGGTGAGAGCTCCAACCTCTGGGTAACAGAGACGGCTCCAACAGGACGGCCTCTGGACATATTTTAAAGGGGACGGGTGATTATTAGTGCATTTTGTGCAGGGCCTGAGCTGAGTGTGCAACTGATTGGCATGCTGACTAGACAGACAGAGGCTGTCAGCGCAATAGCTGGAGGAACACCTCACCTGTGAACCCCAGCAGCAATGAGACATCCTGTCAGTCCTGAGCCACATCCTTGCCCCGTGAGCCCAGCAATGCCTCCAAGCAGAACTTAGCATCTCATGAGCTCAAAGGTCAAGAACGCAAGCACCACCAGTAGACACGTCAAGCACAATATATATTTTATTGGTTTCATTTCCAAGAAAGTTAAAAACCAGTGTGACGAAGAAATGCATAGCATAATCCCTACAATTTATGAGCAACCATCACGTCCTTCCTTTTGATTTGTGTATAATTTTGACAGAAGGGTGACCTAAAATTTTGACCATATTTTGAAGGATGCCATTGAAAGTATATAAATCATAAACTGTATCTGAAATATCTTAGTCATATCAGAGAACACAGAGTTCAGAGGCTTCTCCTAAAAATGCTGATTTCCGTTCTGTGATTTCAGCCTCCTGGTTATTATTAGAGCTTGTAATAATCACCATTTTTGCCTTGAGATTTGAGAAGGAGCTAAGTCCCACAGAAACTGGGATATGTCTGAATAATTCATTGTAAGGAAATATGGATTTAGTTTTCAAATATATAGAAGACTTTCTACATACAGCACTCTGGAAATACTGTATTAAGTAATAAGGATTTCTTGTCCATATAAGGTAAACATACATATGCAATTAGTCCAAAGATTTAGTTTTGCAGCAATGGGAGTACTTAGATGAAAGAGCCTACATTCATATGAAATGGTCCTTTTTCTGTATACTCTGAAGATTGAGAAGTCGTCCCTTATAGAACATATAAGCTTTCTACCAGTGTTTCAAAGTGTTTATGCCCTTTTAGTTCCTGCAGTACCTGGGATTGCATTTATGCTAAGTTTCTTCTCTCTCTGAATTTTTTTCACATTATGGGAGGGATGTTCTTCCTACAAAGTTACAGTGCATGTCATTTAAAAGTGATTCTTCCTACTTCAAGATTTTCCACAGAGTATTGGCACTGAGAAGAATTTGTCTTCATTGATGGGAAGACAGATCAATACTGGCGGGAACACTCCACTTGCTAGAAGGGAAATATTATCCTTTGTTGAGACGAAAGATTCCTTATGTCTCTTCCATCAATCTGAAGCGCTGTGACATTTCCTATCACTATAGCACAAGGATGTTCCTTCTGGGAAATGCACAGAATATACTAATGAGTATGTTCATACATCAGAGAAAATCTTTTTTTCCCCCTGCAAAAACGACAAAATTATTCCTGATCTAATATTACTAAGCCACGGCAGAGAGAAAGTGTAATTGCCTGTAAATAATAGGTCAAAATGACTAAGCATGACATTTTTAAAGTTCAAATCCTCTCATCCCTAGTTATCATACATTGCATTAAGGCTATTCACAAACAGTATTTGTCAAGCCACTGTGTACCAAAGTGACTTATTTTGTAGTAAATCCAATAACAAGTGAAACAGAGCTTGCTGAGCTTTGCTTTCAATTTCCTTTTCTAACTTCTGTGCCATTTTAAACAAATGACGTACTGGTGAGGTGAAGAGGACAGAGCAAAGCACCAGAGATCACCTGAAGGTCAGCATACAGCAGGTCTCTCCATATTAAATTTGCCAGAGCTGTGCTCGCTTTCTATCCCACAAAACACTGCTCTGCATAACAGAAAGGCAAAGAGTGAAGCAGTTAAGAGATTTAGATACCAGGAAACCGCTTTTCAAGCTTCCAAAAAGCCTGCTCATTACAACATCAGATAATTGACTATTAGACAGATGAAACCCCAGCTTTTCAAAGCAGACATCAAGGAGCAGTGCTTGGGCTCTGAAGTGGAAGGTGCAACTCTCAAAACTGATCCTCAGTTTACATACATATGAAACACCTCTCTCTTTCCATGTATTTTAAGGCAGGTTGTAAGAAACAGATAATGTCTCTTCTCATTTCCATTACAAAGCTCTGCTGAGAGACTAATAAGAGTCTGTTCCAGCTGAAGTGAGTAAAACCACTTCTTCAAAAGAATGAAAAGGAAAAAGAAAGATGAAACCAGTTAAAAAAGAAAAAGAAGAGAAAGAAAAAAGACCATTTTTGAATTCTGATTCGCACACTGGGCGATGTGCTTCTCTTTCCCCATTGTACGCCACTCTGCGGTAGTTGGTCCCCTTTCAGAATGACTGTTTGACCAAATCTTTCACAAAGCCTCTTGCTCCCCTCCAGGGATATACTCAAACAACTCAAGGATTGCTTCAGCCAGAAGCACTTTCACACAGTTTGAGCCAAAATTGCCCCAAGGAAGACCTAAATCATGCTGGATGAGAGTTCTGACAGTGCTTTTAACGGGGTCGAAATTTCACTTCCCAAATGGCAAGAGAGCAGCGAAACTAGGAGAACTTCCTCTTCCAGAAGGACTTCCTGGAAACATGAAATCTCCCTGTGGAAGGCTGGACACATGTTGGGGTCATAAAACACCTGGCCTCAATGTGTTCAGTCTTGCATTACATTGACTTTCCATGTGCTTTTTTGCTGTGTGGCTTGCTTTATTTATTTTTTTTAATTTTCACACTAATTGATATTTCAGACTAAGTCCTAGGTTTCAGACATTTGCTCTCAGAAATCAGAAAGCACGAGTCATATTTAGGAGAGTAAAGAACTCAAAAGCCTCCTAAGAAGGATATTATTAAATGCACCAAGAGTAAGAAAAGAGAATACTTTGACCTGTTCAGGATGGAGAAACATCCAAACTTTCAAGAGTTCCCTTAAGTGGCCATTAGAGATGTCTGAGGATAAACAAAGTTTGTATAAAATACATGACTGTATTAGTTGAAAAATCTCTAATTAGAAAAAATGTGTCAACATCCACAAACACATAAAGAAACAAGTGTTTGGGAAGTCATCACATAAAATACATCAGATGGAAATGTAGCAAATGGGAATGAGAAAAAGAAGTCAAGAACGAATGGATGAAATTGCTTCACAGGGAATGTGTTTTGCAAACAGTATATTGAATCTTCATTGATCATTGTGCCTTTTTGGCATCCCCACACACTGCTCCCAAAGAGGGAGTCACAGATTTCCCAATAACAGTTCCCTCTTGTCTGGCGCCTTCAGACTGTCTACACACCACCTTCAGTTTCATTTTTGAAAAGCTGGATGGACTGCTACTCTCACGCCATTCTCCCACTGTTCCCTTCCCACCCACATTGTTTCTAAAATATATTCAGCATCCTCTCTCCCAGTTGTGGTTTTAACAAAGCAACATAAGGAAGTAGTTGTTGTTGTGTTTACTTTCCTTCATTGAGATGTGGGTTTCTGACAACGATGTTGAGCTTGCGTTGGGAGTCATCCACCAGTAAAACTTGATCAAACCTGTTGCATCCTGAAGCAATTGAGCAAAATAGAGTTACGGCTGCTGTAACATAATCGCAAGCAAAAACATGTAGGTGAGCTGTAATTATCAAGGGTTCTGCCATCTGATAACATTTACAGCAAACAGAAAATCAAAAGACTTAAACCAGAAGCAAATGAGTGGAAGCTTTTTCTTTTTTTGAATAACTGACTACTGACTTTTCCCTGGAATTGCACATAAATCTTATCTCCACCAGAGAATCTATCCTGAACATTTTTCTTCACTGGATGTCGGGGGCTGAATTTCTGTATTCTCCTTCAGCACTGGAAGTACTTGAGACCCAACCGATAAAGTATCTGGAAAGGATGAGCACAAGGGCTGGTTCATCAGGTATATGCCAAAGTTTGTCTGAAAAAAGCAAAACATTTTTTGAGATGCAACTCATGTTAAAGTAATTAGATCTATGGAGGATCTCACAACCCAGATACGTTCAGAAAAACAACCTTGCTTTAAGAACAAGGAGGTATGTACTATCTGCATGCAATTAAGAACATTTTTAACTAATTACCTATAATAGACTGGTAAACAAAAGCTAACCCCATGCTATTCAAGAAGAATACCTTAAGTAAGTGGATAAATAATGTAATATTTCATCATGAGTTCCACAGTATCATATATGTAATTTACACTCCCTCACAGTCTTGTTATTTAATGACTCTTCTGGCAGTTAATGCATTATCACAAATAAAGGCTAGGCAGCACGAGAATGCATGTATGTTCAAACGGTGAGGAAAAGTCTTGCATCTTCTACCATGAATTATTCACTTTGTTAAGAGAACTTTGTTCTGTCTAGCCTTTGTGAATTCCCCATTTGTTTTTATGAATATTGTAGTATATTTTACAGAAAATATTCAGAAAGTTTGTTTTATTAGGACTGCCACTGGTTGTCTGTCATTACCTGTGAAGCCATCCTACGTAAATATTAGAAATACTTAGATACGTGTCCTTGTGATACTGAATAATAAAGAACAGAGGAACAGAATAACCACTTCACCCACTGACCATACAACCCTCGCAGGCACCCAAAACCTCATCTGAGTGTCTGCACTCTTATGTGTGGTCTTAATCTTAAGCACGTTGAACGTTACAGTTGTAGCTGTGAACAGCTGGGCATGATCTGGAAATGCCACAGTAAGAGACTGGTGTGTGGTTTTGTGGTTTTGTTTTCCAACAGTGGAGCATTAAGAAATGCGCAAGAAACAGACTTGCAATCTCATGATAATATTTTCCAAACGATTAGATAATAGTTAATTAAAGAAATATGTAAAGTTAGAACTAAAGGAATGCTGAAGACAGTGTTAAATTGATAATTGATTTATAGACTTCTGAACGTCTTACTTCTTCAAACTGAGGACCTTGGAAACTCAATATAATTTTCTTGTCTTTTCTTACAGCTTTCAATAAAAAGTATTTTGTTTTGGTAGGCCACAGCGAAAACGTACTAGTCACTCCAAAGTGTAAAGTAAATAAATACACAAATGAAATTCATTTGGTATTTCTGAAAAAAAAAAAAAAAGTGAAAATAATTAAAACAAAACTCGTCTCCTCCATTTCCTGATTACATTTATTGCCATTGTTTTCATTGATGATCCTTAAATTGAGGGAATTACATTTACAGTAGGTTTAGAAAAATATACTAGGTAAAAGGAACTGCAATAAATTTAAAAAAATAGTGTCAGCTGAATTTAAAGGAGCATATTTGACAGACTAAATATGAAGGCAGTACGTTTTCTCCTGTTCTTACGCTGTATAATTAAATAAAGATACAGTAATGAGGTAACATGAACCAGCTTTTAGTCTTCGAGGAATTAGCGAGAAGTAAGGCTGAGACCTACTCCCAAGTTACAGAGATGCTGTAAAGCAGAGGTCTATCCAAACATGGCCTCAGACTCTGAATTTGGGTCCTTCTGTTCCATTTGTAATCCTAAACATTAAGAAGAAAAAGAGCTCCCAAGCAGAGCTTTTTGTCTACTTCTGCTATTCCTTCACCTCACTGGCATTTCACCTATATGGGGTATGAGTTGGACCTGAGCAGGTCTATCCTATAAATGACAGTTTGTGGATACCTGTGACCATAATGGTGTCTACGCTGGTGGACACAGGGTTGATCCTTATGGTCGGTGCTGTAGTACTTAATGCCGAGGAACAACTGCAGCACAGTAAGATCCCAATCCTCTAGCACAGTGACTGTGCTGGATCAACCATGATGCTAAAATGTTAAGTTAGTAACTGTTTCATTTAAAATATTAAAGTGCAGACTATTATTTTTCCGTTCCTGCTTTTCCCTTATTTGTTGACAAGCTGTGGTTTCTCTGTTGGCATAAATGATGAGTTTTTCAGCCTTGTGGTTAATAACCTGGATTTACTTCCTATATCCTAGTGCAAAAATGACAGTTGCCATAATTTTGTTGCTTTAAAAAATCAGGCAATAATAAAACAAATATTGTAAAATGAATATTAGTCCCTGCTACACCACATTTCACACAGGAAGGAATTTTGTAACTCATCTGTGTAAATGAACTTATTTGATACATGAGAAGTTTTTATTTATATTTACTGTATTGACATCTTGATTTATCTTAAAATGAGACTAAAATAAATCTGGGCAGATTGTTCACTGTGGAGAATTTAATTTCCTAATTTTTCTACTGTTGTAAATCATTTAGCACAATTTTTTTTTTTTCTTAAAGCACTTTAAACCGTTCAGAATTATTTAAGAAAAGGCATGTGTGGATATATCATATCTTCAGGAGTTCTCAAATACTATTTTAATACTGGTCCTTCTTAGTATTTCCGTACTCTGATTAGGCACCTAAAGTCTCACAGTAGCTTCTTCAGTGCCGAGACTGGATGATGCCTAAGGAGTTTTCAAGGTGACAGTTATAATGATGGTATACATATTTTAGTACTAATACCTGCTTGGAATTGCTGATCTCTTTCTTTTGTGAATGTTCTTAAGACCAAAATTTAGCTTGGGATTACCAGAAGTGGATTTAGTATCTCTTAAGTAAATTTCCTTGTTTTTTCAGTAATTACAAATATTGACACAGCAAATACTGATAATAGCGCGCACACATACCCCCCAAGCAACCACAAAAGCTGTACATCCTGCCATTTCAGCTGTTTCAAGAGAAAGATAAAATGTAGGAATTGGCCCTTCTCACATTTCACTGTTGAAAAATGAGGCTTTCAGATGCAGAGATTACAGCCTGCAGAGTTATTACAATGAACCGCATAATCTCTCTCTCTGCTGTTGCTACCTTTTCCTGGCTTCAAGGGCATTTTATTCTGCATATAACCTCCCTAGAACACACCAGGAACTGGGCAGAGAGTGCTGGACTGTGAGTTCTGTGCCTTTATCTGCACAGCCTTCTGATGGCAGCAGGGGCTCTTCCCACCAGTCTTTAACTTCACAGGGACACAAAAATGTAAAGCTTCTTGATTAGTAAAAAGCACGACACTTCACTGCTGGGAGAAATAGATAAAACCTACTTATTCTTGCCAACAGTGAATCATATGATAGTCATCACACTCGCTTAAAGGAGGAGCTATAAAATGCTGTCATTCTTGCATGTTGTTTCAAGTACATTTACTGGATCAACAGTAATATGCACTGCTTAGGTATCCACTGACAGAGAGATATCCCTGGGTGCAGTATCTCCTTTTGTAAAATAGAAACCTGAGGTGCTACATCTGACAAAGGCTGAGCTGAGATGCCTTCAAGCTACAGCTCCTAAACAATCAGTTAATTCAGACTAGCACTTGGTAGGGAAAATGCCCGGCTAGAATGTGTAACATGCACACAAGTGATACTGCAAGCTAAAACTTAACTTTGGATGGACGAGTTCTGGATTTTGCCCCTGGAAGTAGCTCTCAGCTACCTTCTCACAATAGATAAATTTATCTGTTCACGACTGTTCATTTTATTCATACAACAACATAACCTCCCTCCCATGCAAAGGTTTGGGAGATGCAATTATTAAAGTAGAATTTTTTTTTTTTTTTTAATGTAATGATGCTTTATTAGCTCTGGATTCACCAAAACTTATTAGTAAGGCCTTACAAAATAGGAGAGTGGAAGCACTCACTTTCAACATGCTGATTTTTCATATTGGTAAAAAAGGGAAACTTTTAACTTGGTGTCAAAAACCCCCATCTTGTTTTGTTGGAAATAACTGGACAGCAGAATGTTTTTCTAAGAACTGGTTTTCCTTTGTTCTACCTTAAATAAATGCATTTTCCAGTTCCGCCACCAATGAGAAAAAAGAATCATACTATTTCAGAGGTCTGTTAATTACATCAATCACTGTTTGCAAACGTTCCAGATCTTTGGATGAAAAGCACTGCATAGTGTAAAGCCCTGCATTACTATGAAAATGATGATAATGATGCATCAGATAAGAGAAGTCATTTGCTACCCTTGCTAACGTTTCAGTAGGCAGTCCAAAGGCACCGCGTCTAATTCTGCAGGGAAAGAAGCTCTCCCAAGGCACATAAAGGAGGATCGACAGCCCGCAGGAAAAAACACAAGCCTTTTAGTGTATGCGGGCATGTGCAAACATAATGGATTTCCCTTGATGTACCGCTATCCATACACTTAGGCTGGGGCAGACTGTTAATGCAAGTCCCAGCTTATAGCGCTGCTGCAAATCTACCCACGGGGCTTCCGCTATTGTTAGCCTTAAACTGCATCTGCAAGACACAAGAAGACGGGCGAGAATTCAGTGTTCTGTCTGTCTGTGTGTGTTTTGCATCAGGTGGTGACGCATGTGAAACAGCGTGTGGCTATTTTTATGCTATTTGCTTAATGTAGTTATCTAGTCTTTCGTAGTCTCCCGCAGTAAGAGAGAGAGCTCCGTCACAGAAGGAGAGCTCGTTTTTTCTTTTCAGTCAAAAATTACAAAAGGAATCCTTAATGAGTATTTCTTCAGAACTGATGGCAGCGGAGCTCAAGTTCGCTTTGTAGAGGTGTTCGTGTTTTATTTCAAACAATGCAATAAAAGGTTTCGTAAAAAGTAGCTGGCTAGGCTTCAGCACCCTGCTTTACATTTATCGGGAAACATGCAAATTGCTTGTGTGGCTAATTACAGTAGCTGGTTCTGACTTTCAGCTGCAATCTGTCTATGCAAAGCCTCAATCCTTCAACTTGGAGCACCAGGTTCTCAGAGTCTCAGAGGGATGGAGAAAAATATGATTTCTGAAATAAATATCGAACCATCTCTTACAAGCCTCACTTTATTTAGCTCATTATTGAAGTTCATTGGCAGTGCTGTCATTTGGGCTGCCAGTTTGATAAAGTTCGATATATTTTTCCAGGTTGGTGCTCTTGTAAAAACAAAAGAAAACGGTAAATATTGACATCTTTCTCTCTTATTAAGCATTCAGGATTTGATATCCATTTGTATGTGCAGTATCTTTAAGGTTTTGGAAATCGAGCAACTACAACAGCCTTTCAACAATATCAGTTCCCCTTGTACTGGGAAATTAGCTTAGATCTTATTTTGCTGCTTTTGTTGTTTGCAGTTCGAATGGCGTTATTGACAGCTGGGAACAAACTGCTAAATTCTTTCACTGAATCTGTATCTGATAAAAAAAGAAAATGAAGTCCATCAGATGACTCCTAAACAGAAAAGCGCATGCTAGAGCCATGAGTCACCAAAGGATTAGCTCTGCAATTTAACACAGTCACATGGATGTTCTTTCTCTCTCCCCACTGTGAACTGTGAAAGGTTTGGATTACCATCCTCTGCTAGTCTGTTTAGCACACTGAAGATGCCACAGTCCTCGGGTGCTACTCACTGACAATCAGCTGGTGACCATCATCCCACAGATGATTGCAGGAGGGATGGGCTCTGAGGTCTTCTCAGACCAGTTCAGGCAAAACTGCCAGTTCAAACTCTCTCTTTCAGCTGTCAAGCTAACCCAGAGGAGTTGCCCTTATGCAGAGCGGGGCACGCTCACAAGATCCCAACTGCCAGCAGCGCTGGAAGATGGGAAAAATAAAAATAAAAGAGCTGAAGGCCTGGTTCTGTGCAGAATGAATATCGTTGCGCAGGGGAGGGAAGCAGAGCACTCCCCCGCTGTGAATAGCAGCACTGTGCTCTGCAGCGCCTCGCCTTGCCATGCGTCTTTCATCTGGCGCCAGGTTGTTCTCAAGAGGCTGGATCGCTTGTTCTGCCTTCCTTCTGTTTGAAGGAGTTACTTGGTTCTAGGAGTGCTCGTATCAAGAATCATAGAATCATTTAGGTTGGAAAAGACCCTTGGGATCATCGAGTCCAACCATCATCTCCACTCTACAAAGTTCTCCCTTACACCATATCCTCTAACACCACATCTAAACGACTCTTAAACACATTCAGGGATGGTGACTCCACCACCTCCCTGAGCAGCCTATTCCAGTGTCTAACCACTCTTTCTGTGAAGAATTTTTTCCTAATGTCCAGCCTAAACCTACCCTGCTGCAGCTTGAACCCATTCCCTCTTGTTCTATCGCTAATTACCTGTGAGAAGAGACCAGCACTAACCTCTCTACAATGTCCTTTCGAGTAGTTGTAGAGAGAAACCTTTGCCTTGCTGAGTTAATCAGGATGAAGGAGAAGCTCATCTTTGGTGTGGGAAACACGCAGAAGATGCATTGCCTCTCCTGAGAATCTGTGTCCCAGGTAAGGTTTTGCTGCCATTTGAGAAGGTCCCTGAATACAGAGTGCTCTCCCTCTATGGAGGATTCAAATCATAATCCAGTAACACCCACATGGGTAGAGAAAGTCCTCTGCATACCACACTCCACGTGGCAGCGTCCTTGCCCAGAGTGCCAGAATGTGCTCTCAAGGGTCCCAGATGTTCCAGTTGTGGCTCACCATTACCTGGAGAGAGCTCTTGTCCTCAGGCTACCCACCATGGCCAAGAGCTTGTCTCACAAAGGCTCATGTGCTGTGGTGATCTGGGTGCCAGAGCCTGCTGTGCCAACCCCAAGTCATCTCAGGTCAGCGGGAAGCTGTGCCGAGACAGCCGGCCCCTGCCTGCTCGCCTCTCCCCCCTCTCACTCTGTACCAGGCGGCTGGCTCCGAGACGGAGCCGGCGGAGCCATTCACCAAGGATAACATTCATCAAAAATGGAGCCCTTTGTTTGCCTCATGAGTCACTGAGACGAATCAATTTATTATTTTTATTTTTTTTTCCAAACAAAGAATGCATTATTTGTAATTTGATTGTGCATTGTTTTGGTGAATAATTTTCAACCTATTTGTTATTGCTCCGCCTCTGTGCTGTGCCCAGTCTCTGGTGTTTGGCTGGTATTGGCAAGGCCTCTGAGCCCTGACTGGCAAGCGAACTTTTACAACAGGAGTTCAACGAACAGGAAGCAATGAATTTAGAGTAAGGATTTTCAGCTAAATAAATACTCATAAGGAGGTTTGTGAAGCTTTTGGGATGCCAAACTGTCTAGCCATTGTCTGAGCACTCTCAGTTCCAAGAAGCAATGCAACCTTAGGAAGCAGAAGGACTCCAAACGAACGCCTGTATTTCACACTTATTCTCCAGTCACTTTCTTAATCAATTACTCTCCACTTTGACTACATTCACATCTGCTCTGTTTTTCCTGCTAAGTAGTTTCTCACAGTAAGAATACACTTCAGTCTCATGAGCTAACTGTATCATTTCAAACACTTTCTTATTTTTCTGCAGATTTCTCTTCTTGAGTGACATCAGCTTGTGTTTTTCAAGACCAAAATAAACACATTGTAAAGCAGTACATACTGAGTAAAAGCAAGCACAGTTAAAATAATGCATATTAATACTCAATTTCTGAATAAAAAACATGTTGAGCATTTTATGGAAATAAACCATGTCGTATCTGGGTTGTAAGTGCATCCTCTTTTTACTGAAAAAACAAATGGTAACAATTAGCATAACAACTTAATCGTGAATATTCTCTCAGCAGATGCATGCAATGAAGTCACTATATCTTTCCATACAGCTATTTTGGAGTACTGTACTGACCTTTCTACCTCTGGCTGCAGACAGGGACTGCAGAAATTCTTTGTTTCGTTCCCCAGACTGTTGATCAATGCAGATTATTTGACATCTGCTACACGGACCCACAACCTGAAATTTCAGGTAAAGAAGGTTTACAGCTGTATATGAAAGCAGTACAACACAGAACAGTACAAGCTTCTGACCATCATATTATCTTAAAAACATATCTTTCATGTACTTTTCCTGTGTTATTTTATTCTATAATTATGTAAGAAGTCAGGCCTGTGCACCTAAAGTAGGTACATTTTCAAAGGGTCTACTTGTGAAGGTCTCCCTGACTTTTTAATTCATTTTTTCTTTTATTTTTTTTTCAGAAAAAAACTTTCCCACAGACACAATCTGAGAAATCATAAACATTTACATATTCGTATTTCCTGATGGCTTCACTTCATCTAGGGGCTGGCAGGGCTACTTGCCCAAAGGGGAACTGAATACAAAATCAAGCTAGCGTCTCAGGATTTAACCCAAGAAGGATTTTCTTGGAGTTAAACTACCAGGGTTTGGTTGACGTTGCTTCAGTGCAGCTGAAATACACAATATCCCTCATTCTTTCTGACAGGCATAGCACTCGTAGATAATCAGAATGCAAGATGTGAATTTTCACAAGTTTATATAATCAGAAGGAATAACGAGAACCTCTACTGCAATATCATACAAGAGCATGGTTCTTAAAGTTAATTCTTGTTTGAATTCTTGCGTGGTTTTAGGGAAAAAAGCCTGCAATTGATTTCTTCTTACTTCTTAAAGCATTAATATTAAGAAGGAAGACATACTCTAGATTCCCTTAATACTGCAACACTAACGTTAGCAAAGCTGTACATTATAGAAACTGTCTTAACAGTATCTCAATATACACATTCTACTTTTGTAAAATGTGTCATAAATTTCAAATAGGGCAAATAATTAAACCTGACACTGCAAACATGTTTATATGCTGATCTGAAGGGCTGTTTCAGTTCTTTGAGGTACATCTAGAACTGCTTGTACAACTCTTCAGAGTAATCATCAAAACTATACATTTGTCTCAGCTTTTTCAGAAGATGATTTTCCACAGCATTAATATTTTATTAAAAGAACAAGAAAATAAGACAGAGAAGGAAATATTTTTCCCTGTTTTGCTTTGTTCAACAGCTTCTTCTACCATTTTCCTGGCATCAAGTACCATTAACATAATTTCTACTGTTACTACATCAGTATCTGAATAAGGACCTAGCAGAGACTGGAAAAGACCACGCAAGTTGTATAAGCTTTTCTATTTTCAGCTTGCATTCCTAAAGTATTTCTACGCCAGAAACAGGATGGCCTTTTTATTCTGTAGTTTTCCAGTCTCTTCCACAACAGGATCCTGAGCTGAGATCCCTAGTGCAACTCCAGCCTCCAACAAGCTATACACCAAGGATTTTGTCCTCATCTCCTACCTAAGGAAATTTTCCCTCAATTTTCTGTAACTCATATTACAGCTTACTGATCAAAGCACACATAAGAAGAGAGCAGATAAGTCATGATTTCCACCCTTACTGAAAAAAATGGCCTCTCCATTTCTTACAGCGTGCTGACCAGAAAGAAATAGGAGTAATGTCTACCACAGCTTCTAGACCTGACCTTAGCACTTCTGTTATTCACACCTTCATTATCATCCCTAAGAAAACAATGAATCCCACTTTCCCATCCTAGGCAATGCATTTTCAAATACATATATCATAGCTAAGGACCAGGCAAATCCAACAGAAGATGTAATACATGTGTGCATCATTCCCTTAGGTTTCGTGTGTAGCTTCTTCAGGGATCCTTTGCTGAAGTTCTTCTCAAAAGAACGTATTTGCCAACAAAGTCTAACTCTTCAGCATTTTCCTTACAGTACAAAGCACATTATCTTGTTAGCTACAATGCGAAGCATAACATACAAAAAAACCCTACCAGGCTAGACTTAGAAACATGTTTTGAGTGGAGATTAAGACAAAATGCATACAACAGAGGGCAACAGACAGTGATTGCTCGCTTGTATTCATGTCCAGTCTTTTGGCAGTCAGTTGTTTGATGTGCAGCAATCTGAGATTACATTTGGACTACTATGCTTAACAGCAACCGGCATTCTCTCATGACATGCTGGCTAAATATTTGCTGTAAACTGCCTCAAAACAGTGGTTATTTTTCTGCTCAGTTGGATAGAGGTGAGAAATTTTATGAATTATGAAACAATAAAAAAAAAAGGTGTGGAGAAATGCATCAAAACCTCTCAATTATATTGCAGCATGTTTGCCACAGGTCACAGCATGTTTGGGTTTTTTACACATTTCATAAATTTCATCTGCACAAACGGTGCCGCCCATGTTCCAGTCAAAGCCTTGCAAAAATTGCTTTGTCTCCAGGGGTCAAAGTACTTTGTGATAGACTGGGACTACAACAAGGGAGAGGAGTTCACACCTGGAATCGCAGAGCGCCTATTGAAATCTCAGCCCACTCTTCTTCTTCAAAGGACTCTGGTGCATGGATGACAATGTTGGCACGGAAACGTCGGATTAATTCGTCTATTTCCAATGGCTCTTCCAATCTGTCTCACAGAGTTGACAGAGAAAACAAAAAAATAAGGTTTATTAACTAGTTCTGCACTAGATATTTGTGCTCTAAGAATCTAGTGGCTAATATGACTCAGGAAATGTTTCTCCAGAATAACCTGGACCAAGTTTTATTACAAAGGCTATGAAAAGGGCACAAGGTATTTAACTATAATTTGTAAGCATTGAACTGTAATTTGTAATCCTCTGACTATAATTTGCAATCCTCTAGGTGAATTCTTCAGAGGTGTAACCTGGAAATGTGAAGTAGGTATGAAAGCATGTAGACAGGCGATTGCGAACAATGCATATGAAAAAAATCCTTATTAGTTATCCTATCTAAGGCTAATGGCAAAAAATGAAAAGATCTTTTGAGTTAGCAATCATTTGACTCTTTGTTGTGGTTTAACCCCAGCCAGCAACTAAGACCACACAGCCTCTTGCTCATTCCCCCTTCTCCCCGCAGAAGGCTAGGGAGAAGAGGGACAAAGGGAGGGGAAAGGGAAAAAAAACACCCTTTGGGATGAGATAAAGACAGTTTAATAGCACAGTAATGGAAATGGAAAGTAACAATAACAATAATAATAATAATAATGGCAAAAGAATATACGAGACACAAGTCACTCTCACCGCTGGGTGAATTGGTTGCCCAGCCTGAACCAAGCAGAGATCACAGATTCCGGCCCCCCCCGCCCCCAGGCCAACCCCCATTTATATACTGAGCATGACGTCTATGGTACAGAATATTCCATTGGCCATTCTATCATTCTGTCTATACTCCTTCCCAGCTTCTATGGGAAGCTGAAAAAAGTCTCTGACTAGTATAAACATCACCTAGCAACAACTAAAACAATGTGCTTTATTGACATTCCTTTCATACTAAATCTGAAAACACAGCAGCTACTAGAAAGAAAATTAACTCTACCTTGGCCGAAACCAGGACGCTCATTAAATGCTTCTAAAAAGAAGGCACATAGAAACTTATTCTGCACATGTTGCAGTGGCAGAGGGGACAAAACCAGCAGACACTGAAGGTGAAAAAGGCCAGTGAAGGCATTTTATGAGAGAATGTATTCCTCATGTTATTATTATTTGCCTTTGGGATGCAGCAGATTGCACCAAATGAAAGTTGTTTTAAAAAAAATTAATTTCTGTGTGGCGATATCTCCTCCTCTGTACAAGCATTTGAACTGCCAGAGTGAAGATTTGTGTCAGTGCAGAGAACATATATGAGGCAGACAAAGCAGCAGACTGCATACAAATATCAGAAATCTGGCTGTATCTTTCAATTGTCATTCTTCACTCTCCTTCTAAAGGAGAACCTGACCAGTACCAGAAAAAAAGACAGCCCTAAAATTTGCAAGGGAGTTCTCTCAGTGCCATTGTTAGTGTGGAAGAACATTTCTTTTTGCATTAGATATTATGGACATGAACAACTTTCGATACTCCATCAACTGTGGTCTGACAACTTTAGGATATGACACCCTATGGCAGAGGCAGAAACCTTGGTAAGCAGTGAAAAGAGATGTTTCTGTCCTGGAAAAAAATAATAAAAAGTAAGGACATACAGTTTAAAATGTGTTATAATTAAAATGAGGAAAAACATGCAAATCAAAGCACAGGGAAAACTGTTCACATCAAGCACTCTTGGCAGAAAAGGCCTGTTAGGTGAGGAAAAAAAAAAAGAGCTCGATTTTATTTAAAACAGCCTGGATGATCTTCTTTAGCAGACAAATGTGCATAAGGATAAGCTGCCTGTGCAGACTTTCAGTCAAACCACACAAGCCCTGCTCCACCGAGCCTTTGCTGTTCACAAGGGCTCCAGCAGCCTGGGGGTAGAAAGTGGGGTGGGAAGCTGAAGGGCTACAGGTTTTCCCTCGAGATGCCACAAGCGATCCCACGGCTGAGAAACAATTCATAATGATTGCAGAAGACAGAAGCCACCAGAAAGTGTAAACTATGCTGACTCTCAGACGGACAGGGAGGAAAACAGCAGTTAGTCATGAACAAGTTCAGTTACACTGTTGTGCTTCCTAGCTTTGCTGTGGGCTCTTGGAGCTTGAATGCTGTGTAGCCTCTAGTTCTGAATGCATTTTGTGACATACCAGTGCTTGCCACTCCAGCCGGTGCCGGTGGGGGCATCAAAAGCCCCAGTAACCTCAGAGCTGGGCCTGCAGCACCTTGAGCCAGCTGCTGAGAACTATTTCTAGTTTCTACTGTTCCATCCTCCAAGACTGCAGTGCCCCTACCCCTAGTCTCTCCACCTTCAACCTGTTCAGGCTCACCTCCAAAATACCTTATGTCTCCTGCACCCATCTCCAGCCCTCAGAACTGCTTCTAATTACTTGCCAGCATGCATCTGAGTAAACGCTCATTATTTCCCACCCCCTCAAAACATGCGTCAGCTGGATGGAGTGACAGGCACCTTCATCCTGCAAATCTCAACCAGGATCTGTTGTGAAAATCAGATTTTGCTAAAGCCAGCCTGGGGACTTCGGACTTCTTACAGTAGTGGGCCCTGCAATCCAGAACACATTACATATATTTAACAAGCAAACTTGAAAATGAGCATTTGCATCTTCAGGGGCATATTTCTAGCAGGAATATTTGAGCATAAGGCCAGGCCATGGGGATTTTCATGGAGGTGACCTGTAAAGCCATATGTCTCCATATACATATAGCTCTCCTACAGTATGTTACATTCTACTGTTTAGTTAAATTGCTGTTTCTGTTTTAGAACACCTCTCAAGACCCAAGTGCAAACCGGAAGATTAATTTTTACTTACAGAAGATATAGAAAAAGAGAAATTATTACAACTCAATTGGAGATTAAAATTGTTTCATAAATCTTAGCAGGTTTCCATTAAACAAAAACAAACCCACATGCCAAGAAGCTAAATAAGCTTTCTTTCTAAAAAAGAAAAACATTTCAGAAAGACCCATATGTACAGATTCTTGAAAGTACATTGCAGAGGTCAGTATTTGGAAAGTTTGTACACCACGATTTAGTAACAGTGCAAAGTGATGCTGCTGTACTTCTATGATGAATTGATTTCCCCAGCACCGCGTGGCAAAATAGGGAACAGTTTTCCAGCTTGTGCTGCGGAGTGGGAAGCAAGATGCTTCTCAGGCATCATGGCAGCTCCAGTCACATCTGAAGTTTGCTTTGAAGAAAAGGAGGTTACAAGCCTAGTTGTACTGGAAGATATTAGGTGCAAAATCAGTGGATCATCTGCATGTTTTACCAAAGTTCACGATCTTCCTTCATCCTTACTTGCTTCTCCCTCTGGTGACTTACTCCTCTCCTTTGCACTTGGATTCCAGGTCTGAAAAGTTCCTCACTGTGTTTCACCATGGAAAAAGCCCAGTGTGAGCAAGGGATGCCTGCAAGTGTTGTTCTCCCAAGGATATGTAACCGATCCAGTCGAGATCCAAAATCAGGATGCCAAAAGAAGTCATTAACTGTCACTGAGAAAGGGCAGTCAAAACACCTGAGAGATGGACTGATTCAAACCTTTTCCAGGGATTTTTCCCAAACAAGCACTGCCATGATATGCTGAAATTGCCCAACTGCCTTCTCCTAAAGAAAGAAAACCCTCAGGCAATGCAAGCTTCAGTGGTCTGTAGTGATGCTTCATTCAGTCACTGGTTTTAAATCCTGAAGCTGTATGCATGTCCTCCTACAGCTACATGTATATATATGTGTGTATATATATATTCCTCCTCTACTCAAAACAGGAATTTCAATGCAGGGGGAGTGTTTGGTGGGTGGCTAAGAGGAGAGAAGATGACTCCAAGCAGAGGCAGGGAAGTTTGGTGAGACAGGAAAAGGGGGCTCAGAGACAAATGCTGGGGCTGTGGGATGCACAGCTACGACGGAGGCCTCGAGGGCAGCTTTTCTGTGGAATCTGAGCCTGTCCTACTTATAGTCAAGAAACAGCAACTTTCTATTGTCAGCATACAAAAATTTACTTGGTAATGGGTTCCTTATCTTGTAACTGTGGGCTGGCTCAATGTTTCGTTGGCTGCTTGCATCTCCCACTTTTGTACAAGTAAAGCCAAATTCAATTAAGAAATGAAATTAATCCAGTCCTGCAAGTAGTTTAAAAATATTTCTGTTATGAATGTTTGCTATAAATCTTAATCCTTCCCAAAGGAAAGAAACAGTTCAGCAAGTAGCAAGACTTTGTATTTTCACCTGCCAGATTATTTATGTTGTGAAAACCTAATTATCCTTGTTCTTCTCACAAATAGAAGTTGGCTGGTTCCCAATAGTCTCCTGCCACCACATCATTTGACAAGAATTTTGTTTAAGTTTTCCTAAAGATGAGTGGCAGAAAGATTATTTTCAAGCATTTAGTCCAAATTTTCGGAAGTCATACAGGAATGAGTAATGATACCAGTTTAGTACCTATACATTTGTTGAACATTGAAAAGTAACTATCTCTAAATTTCCAGATGAAACAGTTATATCTGCACCTGGAATCCCAGGCATTTGGAGACAGAAGGATCTTACCTTGCAGAAATATGTTCTTTCAGCTGCAGAATGCTTGCTACATTTATCAGGAGGTATTGTGCTTCATTCACGAGAGAGAGTGAGATGTTTGTAGCAGATGCCAGACCTAAAAAAATGAATCCAACATTTTAAAATGATCGTTAAAAATCGGGAAGATTATACTAGTAATTTCACCTCATCTTTCCTTTGACCTCTTATTCATTCTCCTTAAAAAATTATTAATTCAGCTCCAAACACTACAGAAATATTCCAAGAATCCCCTCAAACCTGTAAATTACAATGATGCAATGCATTTAGAAACTGAGATAGAGCTGAGTTTTTACTGAATTTGTAAAACAATTTACTAGAGCAATATCTATGGATTTTTGATGCTCTTTCCATTTTCCTTTTTATAATGAAATTTAGTCTAAGAATAAATTCTTTGTTTATGGCTTTTTCATGATCGTTTTTCAAAATGACCATTAAGTTTCCAGAAAAAAATCATGGTCATGATGATAAAAAGCCCCCAGACTGGTGTATCTGTACATTTTCACCAAATGTAACAAGTAAAAGGGCAGCATAAACACAGTTTGGGTATAAATGTATTCTTTGAAACCTACAATATCAATATTGAATGATTCTTTCATCCTTTATCAGGGCAATCATGTAGTCAGTATGAAGTCCATGAGCCCGATGTTTACTAAGTGTGGAATCACAAATATTTTTAAGAATGACAACATACCTTTTGTATTTTTCTGATACGACCTGTTTTTCATGTCTGAACTTTGTCTTATCAAGCGACACGGACGACCAAGAAACAAAGAGAACCAGCCAGCAATTCCTTCTCCGCAGTCATACGTTTTTACCCTATTATGAGAAAAGAGGGACTTAGCAAAATTTGATTGCCCAAAAATTAATTTGGAAAACTGAAGATGAATTATGAAGATGTTTTTTCAACTTCTTCCAATATAAAATACAGAATCTGTATTCTCTGATGAGTGATAAAACAGAGATGTGAAGCTCTGCATAATTTTATCTCCCAATTTCCTCAACTTTACTCTGTTAGTCTTGAAGGTAATATTCACAAGATCTAATTTAGTTTCATACAGAAAATTACTGTGGAATAAAGGATTAAATAATTGTAACACTCAAGACACTGACTCTGAAGTACAGTAACTGGTAGCCCATATTACAATATTATGATACACTATTATGAGAAGGTTATTCTCTGGTCTGTGCTTTTTACTAAAACAAAGAGGATTAATCTGAGTTGAATTTAAGATTGCCCCACTGCATGTAATTTTTAATGATCCCATTAGGTACAATGATGTTAATTCTCTAATTTAATTCATGTTAGTACAGACACTCCACATTAAAACATGGCTCCACTGGCAGAGCCCAAGTATCTCTCTATCTAAAGATGGTTTCCATTACTAGTAAATTGTCTAGTGAGTTATGCAAGGCTGGCAATAGATGTTCCTTCTTCATCTGGATGTAATCCCTCCTCTCTTGGTTCAGGAAAGGCACAGATCAGATCACTGGGAAGTGATCTTATTTGCCATTAGATTCCTCAGCCCCGAATAATCTTAACTTCAATCTTAAATTAGTTATCTAGGTTCCCCTCACAGATAATGGAAAGACGTAAGTAGTTCCCACCTGTATTAGACCTCAGGATGGGATGACTCTCACTCTGGGAGTATTTAATTGTCTTCATTGACTACAAAAGGAGATCTGACTGACATCTAACTTTTAAATAGCATAAACAGAAAAGAGGAATGCGAATTCTCATGCTGATCTAGGCTGATCTAGGAATGCGAATTCTCATGCTGATACTAGGATTCTTGTAGTAAGGAAAGTGAGGTAGCAGTGGCCCTATGCTCAACTTTTTGTCCTACACAGCCAAAGCAGCTGATCTGCATGGAGACCATCTGCCCTATGAAACAAGAAAACAGCTCCTCACAGAAGAAGATGCTAAACCCTCGGATTGAGAGAAGTGGCCTGGCTTTACAAAATGTTTTGTAGGCTCAGCTGACTTACACAGGTAGAAAGCCAGGACAAGCGAAATCAAAGAGATTTTATAATCCTGCAGGGATCAGATATCTCTTCAGTGGTTGTTCTGAATGTTGATTGTGGTGCAGCTCTGCATCCCTCCCCCCACTCTGAGGTTGGACTGAAGCATCTAGCCAGCGATGTCCTAGAGCTGAAATGAAACTCTGGTATTACACGATGCAGACACTGTGGCAAGAAATGAGGGCCAAAAGATGAGTCTCCATGTGAGATTCCATAGTCTGAGCTGAGCAGTTCTTGTGTCCTTGCTGGTCACTGCAGCAGGGCGAAGACTTATAATGAGGAGGTATGAATCTTCCATGGTAACAGTACAGGTAAAACAAATTCCCCAGATATTTTTTTCCCACCCAAACAGAGGCGCTAGGGGTATTTAAATACTGTCCTGAACCAATTACCTCTAGCATCTTTCTGGGGCTTAATATTGTATAAATCAGGATCAGAGTTTTGCCCTTTTTTTTATTTGCTTACCGTTTTGAGTCACAGCGGCTGAGTTAGAGACACACAGCATTCTAAGTATTTCATCAAATGTCGCTGTGTAGTTTTTGTATTCCAAGACTCCTGTATTTTCAAATTGCTTTCCCTTATTGTCCGACCATTTTCTGAGCAAGTACCATCATCTCATCAAGGTCTTATTCAAAGTCCTTTTGGTGCAGCCCAATTCTGCTCATTTTCTGTGTATGTTTATTTTTGTTGAGTATTACTTTACATCTGTCAGCATTACGTTTCATTTGGCACATGTCAGGCAATTTATAAAGGAGGGCCTAGTTCTCTCAGATTTTACTTGCTGTTTGCCTTGAGTTCCCCACTTATCTTCTTATTATGTCATTTAGCTTCGGTGCGTTACAGCTGGTCCCTCTAGCTAGGTAATTTATAGAACAAGAAACAAGGGCAGCTGAAGTCTGAATATTGATCCCAAGGGATATAATACATACAGTTACGCACACCAGGCTCAGTTCACCTTGTTTTTAACTACACTTTTATCTGCTTCTACCACTTCCTTTGATCTCGTTGATATTGTGGCCTGTCAAAGAGGGGTCTGTGTCCCTGCCTACTTCAGTACAGCACTAACCTTGAGCATTTAGGGTCTTCTACAACATCAATAACCTTAACACCACTAGCTTCTACTTGGATCTGCCCACTGTTAGGTATTATACTAGAAAGCCATGTCCCTCCGATGTCAGCAGCACATGCTGATGGACAACCTTGCTAACATGAAGGCTAACACTGATGAATTCCTTCACAAGGGAAATTTGGGCTCATTAAACTTTTGTGGCTGCTGTGAAATTAAATTTCCTCACGTGACTGCTAGCAGATTCTACATCGAGTGCTTTTCTCAGCTATCTCAGTGTAAATTCAGAGTAAGCACCTGAGACAACAGAACCGGATGAAATCACAGTGTCAGAGAGCAGAATTAATAAGTGGAAAATACCTTCTTTTGAAGGAGTTTCTTTTGAATAAAAGCCTTTTAACAAAGACTTTTGGTCCCACTGCTCACTGCAGGGATTTTGCAGAAAAGACCCCACACCACAAATCACCTCCTGTCCTACTGCAAAGCACTGTTTTGTTCCTATTTCCATTTTTTGGCCCTGGAGGCTCCTCTCCGGAAACACAGGAATCTGCCATCAGCGCTGTTGGTTCTCTGAGCAGTTTGGGAGCCTCATTGATGTTCCTCTCATTCTGCCTTACTTCCTGCCTTGTTTATTTGCTAATCACAGTCCACTCCGTGCAATTTGTCTTGCATCTCCCCTTTCTTTGTCATTCCATCCTTTTCTTCCTCCTCAGAACTCTAAGCAGTTTTCCATGAAAATTTCCTATTTCATACATTAAAAATGACACAGTCACTGACATGAAAGACAAACTACAATAAATAGTATGGTAGCCAATTATATGCACACAGAGAGAAAGATAACCTAGGCTATTTTGCAGCCTGTAAGAGATGGGCTAACCATGGGGAGGCTAAGGATGAGTCAACATGAGGGGAAGTGGGACAGATGGCTAAAACAAATGACTCTTGGGTGAATACCACTACCTAAGGAAAATACACTTCTGAGAAAAGGATCCTCTTTATCATCTGACTAGCTAGTAGAAAAGAAGGAGAAGATAATTTCCTGCATGGCCCAATGGGGAAAATAGTCAGGTCTTTGCTGGTCGGTTTATGTGTTACCCTCAGAGAAGCAAATGTAGCAGGTTACAAAGAATTAGTATACCTTGGTTAAAAGAAGACATAAATCTGTAAGTGGCTCTTTTAGTTGGACTTATCAAGAGAATCGGTGAAAAGAAATGTAGTAGCTAACGCAAATGTACTTTAGGAAGGCACTTGATCTACTGCCTCTCAGAAAACTTAATGAGACTGGGAAGTACTTAGAAAATATGATGGATAAACACTTAAGTTCACTGATAGGAAATTAATTTATGCATAATGTTATATTTCACTGAAGTGGTATGTCTCTTGATTAGAGTTACTGTTATTTCACATACTCACCTGCAATCTTCCCAAGATTGTTAAGGGGACAGTGATCAACATGGATGGTCAAAACAAAATTAAAAAGGGTTGTAAATATGGAAAGCTGTTTATAACCTCAGCGGGTTCTAGCGATTTTGAATCCACACAGCATGAAAGGGGCAAAGTTGCCAGCATCATTACTGTTAAATGAAGACACTGAATTCTAGAGTCCTGCTGAGGCCGCCTCCAGTTGGCATTTGGAAGTAACTGGGGACACCTTTCCTTTTTCTCATCCTTGCAGCAAGCAAAACAGAGAGCTCCCTTATTCAAGCGGGTGTCAGGTCATTACAGTCTCTTGTACTGTCCTTCCCCCCCTTTTCAAATTTTATTATCTTTTAGTGTTTTCAACTAGATATGCTGGGCATGCCAAAATTACCTATCTATCTAAATCTGTCTTCTCCTGGTCCACTAAGTCATTCATTGCTTTCCACCCTCCCCCCTTTTTTTAAGGACTTCTGCCCCTGTGTGTTCATCCAATCATCCAATCACTGCAGTGATTTTCACCTTCAGTTCCTCCCTGCTCTCACTCACCTGTGGGAACAGACTTTACTCTCACAGATCACAGCCTCGTTACCAGTATTTTCTTCTAGTGATACAGATATTGGGTCCATGCCTAGATGGGCAGAGAGCAAATCATATTTTTTTTTTAAATTTATGCAGAAACATAGGGTTATGAAAAAAGTTCTTATTTTTACACCTGTTCACAATCATAGCAGCCTCATAAATAGCACGTAACAAAAATCCTCTTTCTTTTTGCTAGAATTATATTCTCTGCCTGCAGGTGGCTCCAAATGATAATGCAAAGAGCAAAGGCTGCAGATGACCTTGGTACCCAAACCACATTAAGGAATATACAATTTCAGCTTTCAGTAACTTCATTCTCTCTATATCTTGGGCAACAAAACTGGCACAGAATTACTGCCTCAGTCACAGTTTCTGTTGAAAGGATGAGTTTATCACTGTTGTGCCCTCTCCAGCAAATCAGGAGATAAGGTTGATCACTGTTTGGTTGGGTTTTTTGGAGTGGTGGGATGGAGTGATCAGAAAGTTGAAAGATGGAGGTGGCAGGGGTGGGAGGAGGGAAAACATAAGCACAGGCTGTTCAAGGAAAGAAATACAATGTGGTGTCATAAAGCTACAATAATTTAAAGATAAAATGTATGGAAAACACTAATGAGAGAAGTATTCCCACCTATCCATCTTGAAGTTTAAACCAGATGAGGAATCCCTGGTAATGATCTATGCTAACAGTTTCTTCCATAGTTTTCTTATCTTGAACAGAATGAGCCACAGAGATGGAAAGGCTACTGTGGCTTAGTAGAACTAACAGAAAAGCTGTACTATTTTCCTTTCTGTTAATTGAAAGCAATAATCTGAAACAATGAACAAAATGTTTTACTGCATGGCTGCAATGAATCCAACTCTTTTCCATTATACCGCAACATAAACCAGCAAAGACTGATCTCCTGTACCCCAGCTTTATATCAGCATGCTTCAATTTCACTCATTGCTTCCTGTTTATATTACTGGAGTACAAATAGGAATGAAGCTCTACCAGCTCTGTGATATGCTGAAATCAAATTGTTTTATTCTCTTCTGAAGAATAATGAAATGTAGTACAGATTCATTATACTGCAACTATCAGCTCTGTTCCATGCAAGTTGTCAATACAAAAAGACATCTACTCCTTTTTTAGCTAATGATGTTAGCATACTTCAGAAGCGAAGACAGAGGAGCAGAAGCTAGGTTCACTTAGGGAAATAAAATACATAAGTAATAAATGCATTGAACCTGCTTGCAACAACCTGAAAAAGAAACCAATGTTATCATCTTATAAACTGGAACTCATGCTCTTGTACTTTCAAAAAATCATACATTAGCATCATTTCTTCTGCAAAAAAAGAGTTTGAAAGATTTCGTCCTGTATGCATCCTTAGCTATTATATCTTTTAAAAATACTTTCTAAGCAAGGCATACCCACTAAATTTCTTAAAATAGAGTCTCAGGGCTTTAAAAAGCCCTGCTTTTATACACCAGTAAGTGTATCACATTTTTATGGAACAGTATACATTTTACAGTGATGTTTAGGTCAGTTAAACATCGTTAATTACAATTTTATTCTATCTTAAGGCAAAAAAATAAAGCAGAATATTGACATTTACTAAAATGTAAAAGCTGTCATTCTCCATGGTCATTTGCTTGATAATAAAATTCACAGATGTGCTCACAGTATTAATATAAAAAAAATTGTTCTTGTCTTTATAGCTCCTATTTTCAGTCAATGAGTAAAATTAGAGGTCTGTTATTTCAATAGACTGAAATATAAACTATTCATGTATATTCTTTCATCAGTGTATGCACTTAATTCCCATTATTTTTACTGGCAGTAACACATGACTATTTGAAGGCACAATAAACTCCATAAAGTGTAATTAGTTGCTCAGTTTTGCTAGCATCTTTCTACTCCAATATTTTAAAGGGCCTTCACAACACTCAAAATTTCTCCCTCTGTGCAGTGGTAAACTAATGTCCAACTTGCCAAAGTAATGCTGATTGTTAGCTAAAATGGAAAGAGAGAAATTAGTTTTCTACAGAAATACAGTCTCAGCTAAATTCTGTTTGGCTTACTTTTATGTTGTTCAGGAACAAGCCCAGCGTAATCTGTGCCCCCATATATTTGATGGAGCAGGGCAGTATGATTTCCCCTGATTCCCACTCAAGTAATACGGCTTCTAGAAATAAAGGCACTTGCTCCTGCCCACCTTTAAGTTGCTGGGAGCCTAACCATTAACTGCTTCAGTCAAGATATAAGAAGTTGTCTTTCTCCGCAGGGGCTTATTTGAAGTTACACCGATTTTCTCAAAGTGGGTCCTGTGATAGCAAGGATTAGTTATACTCTTCACGTCAAAAAGAATAGGAGATGCCTGTTAACAACCATATAGCCTAAGAAAATTATTGTGAAAAAAATCAGAAATGCAGTTTCTCAAAATTAGTGTCTCTCTCCCTCTACCGAAGTAAAGTACAGCCAGTGAGAGACCAAGCACAAGCCCTTCCTCTCCCTCTGCTCTCACCCTCTTCCTCAGGGATGAGGGGAATACCTGGAGCTCCCCAGCTGCCACGCAAGCCAACTAATCTTGCAGGCATGCCAGGAAAAGATCCTACACCTTCATGCAGATTTGGCCATGCCTAGAGTCCCAGTCTGATGTCTTTACTACCCACAGTGGTGGCAGGATTGCACAGCCGCGTCAGTCAGACAGCGGATCTGCCCATCCAAGGCTGGTTGTTAGGCAGGCTATGGAGACACCCAATGTGCAGGGGTTAAAGAAAGAACATGAAGCAGTGTCTCAGCACACAGAGGATTCAGCAAAAGGTATTAAAGTAGTTACTGTCACACTAAATCATGCTGACAATTTTATTTTGTTGGACAGAGAAGACAGAGAATATTAAACCATATTGAAATAAAATAGCCATAAGCAAATTTTCCACTAATGAAAAGTTCTAAAGGGAGAGGAAAGCACGTGCCTGGAGGGGGAGAGAGAACAGGCTCATTATGTTTTAAAAGTGGCACAGATAAAGTCTTCACCATAATCTAATAGTGTAACAGCAAAATGTTCTGTAAGAATGCCGTATACTTGAGCTATGAGGGATTCGCCCCACTTAGCTTTAGGCACTTACCGGAGGCACCTAATCCAGCAGCACAGTTGCCTTAGGCTCTCTCTATTGGCGAGAGACGCCTCCAGACAGCAAAGGGTGGTCTATATGGCCATCATCGCCACAGCCTCCTCTCACTATGAGGAAAGCGCAGATGACAGCAGAGAAACTGGTAGAGAAAGCAGAGTGGTTACTGCCTCCTTGCAGAGGAGCAGGAGGAACAGCTAACTTTACTGCAGTTATCACCCGGTCAGCTGGGAGCCGCTGGGTTTTTTCATGTTCACTGGAGCGGGGGGATTCAGTACATGTGCAGCTCAAAGGTATTGTCTCTTTTTTTTTCACCGCCGGCACCTCCCTCACCCACTCCTCACCACCAGATGTGTCCCCATCACACTGTGAAGAACAGAGAAACTGCACGGGGACTGTGAGGGCAGGGTGAGGACAGAGGGAGTTGGAGGAAACACAACTCGTCATCTTGGAAAGATGCATGTAGCTGAGGAAAGGCAGTTCGGGTGGGAGGCATCTAGTGGGAGAGAGAAACCCACAAACCAACAAAGCTGGAAGAGACCTGGAGGTGGCTGTAGTCAGCAGGCAAGGTGCTACGAATCTGAAATACCATTAGCCACCGACGCAGGCCAGTGAAGGCTCTGAGCTGCGCAACAACCAGCCTGCCTCATCAGAGGGCTACTGCTCCTCACCGCACTGATCGCTGCTCCAGCTACACAAGTGGCGTTCAGCTTCAGGTCCTACATTAGCAGCAAGCTACGGACAGGCTGGAGAGAGTGGTGACAAAACCAACAGTGATTAATATGGGATTTTCAAGGAAAGAGTCAACAAATTAAATTAAATTTCTCTGCCATTAAATTATTCTTGTGGGAGATATAACAATGACCCACGTATGTGAAGGGATAAAAGAAAAAAATTAAAAATTAATACAAATAAACAAATCATGCATTTAGACTGCAGGTAAGAGGGAAGAAAACAGAATAAATATTGGAACAACTTCCTGCAGATTTATCCGCTCAGTCTTACCCTGCTGGTTTGTATTCCCACCACTGTGCTACCTTATGAGCAGTAACCTCTGGAATAGCCTCCCCAAGCAAATGAGAGCCATTATCTCACTCTCTGGCATTAAAAAAATATCACGGTTCCAAGTACACTATGGGAGTGAAAAATAGCAGGACTATTATAAAAAGAGGGTCCAGACCACCTTATGGGCGAAGATTATTGGTATCTAGAGTCATTATACAAATAATAACATTACTCTACTGTTACATACTGGCTGTACCAAAGCAGGCTACAAATAAATGCCAACTATGATTCTGTTAGAGCACACTAAAGATCTGATCAATCGCTTTTGGGTAGAAAAGTGATCCATACACTTGGTCAACCATTTTGGGTGGAAATAGTTCTTGCTTTCATGGGAAGTGAGGTGAATTACAGTGAAAACTCCAAAAATAACAAAAAGTAAAACGTAGGATTTAAAGGTGAATTTCACCCTGGCACTAACTCTGGCACGAGATTCTAAATCTCAGTGAGAAATGAGGGCCTTGACTGTCATTTTTGTCTGAGAAAACTTATTCCTGACTCTCTGAAGGTCAGTGAAGGTATTATTGACAGGCAAACATACTAATGGATATGCACTTGTCTGAGCAACGTGGTAGTAGCAAGGAAAAAAATGAAGAACATACTCAGAAGAGTGGAATGAAGCAATCAAAAGGCTCAACAGGGCTGAACCTCTGAAAATGGATAAATGGAGACGGTTTGAACAAGACTTCACACTGGATCTGCAAGCAAGAGGTACCTTGCTATCACACTGTATCTGCAAGCAGAAAGGAAGAGAGATGATGGAAAGGAACTGAATTACTAGAAATGATTAGTTCTGAAGCACTTGGTAATTTAAATATTGTGAGAGAAGGCTGTCTATGCAACTGTACTACAAAAATTTCAGCTGTAAGGTGCTCCAAATGGAACTGAAGTGAATTAACAATACTTTTTCAAAGAAAAGTTATAGAGGTGAGAATGGAAAATAGCAGTGTTTGTGCCAATGAGCCAGTCTGGAATCCCTAAGAAGAGACCAGATTGTGTTTGGAATCTGAAACACACACAAAAAATTGCACAAGACTAGTGGAATTACCCAAATGTACATTTGACAAACTTATTCCAGACAAAATACATCAACTGGTGAGACTTAATTTTATGGAGGGTGCTCAGACAGCTGAAGAGGACAACAACTGCAATGGACTAACAGAAAGGAGACTGTAGCTACAGATCCACTCACAAGGATTTCTAGTAAAGGGTGAAAAATCTGAATATAGATCCCTCGTTTTACTCTAGCTGCTGAAAATGCGGGCACATATATTATTAATGTTTAAGACATACAGGCTGAGTAAATGTCAGACCCCAGGGAAATGATGAATACCATTCAGCCACATACAAACTCGGCATTAATAATGACTTTTGTGGAATGCAAACCTGTTACAGCATTCAGTGCTAAAAGCACTGTTAGCAAAATAAATAATTTGCACCCCCAAGTAGCAAAGACCTTTCCGTAAATTTTTTTCCTTTTTTTTTCCCCTCAGCCGAAAGTAAAAAGGGTTTTGATGAATCCAAAGCAGCACAAACATCATGAAATACTTGCCTGCTAGTGCAAGTATTTAACTGAGCTAAATAATGTCTGGTCCTTGTTTTAATGCTTGCTAATTTCCACTGAAGAGTTACCCCTCTAGTCCCACAGCTGGAAGGAGGAGGAGAGCTATAAGATGGGAAAGTCTTTGGCCGGGATGTTTGATGTTAGACTCCTATTACATTACCTTTGCAGCAATAACAGTCCCTGCAGGCTTCATGATGTGGAAAGATGCACTAGTCAGTAAATTTCCACATCTGTCAGTTCATTATTCCTTCCTGGAGCATCCACCTTATGACTGCACATAAGGCAACACTGTCTACACTCTGCCCCTCCCAACAAGAAGGCAGGAAGGTACCCAGGGCTGTATGTCACAGCCTGGGCTTTCTTTGCCCACAGCTGGTAGCAGAATTCGTCCCTGAAGTCAGCAAGCATGCGCAGCATTCCGAAGTTTGGTGGGTGCATGCAGGTGTCTCTGCCTAGAAGTTTGACGCCAATAATGAAGGGGAGAAATGGATACTGTTTACTAACCTTCTGCCTGAATGACCATAATTTTTTGCTCCAGATCAATTGAGGGATTTACAAGACACAACCTTGGCTCCTGCTTCTGAGTCATGCAGACTCCGTTCTGGTTTACAACCATCCAGTTTCGGTCATACAGCAAACCCTGGTTTCCTACTGGCCATTCTGTAACCTGGGAAAGCAACAGGAGGGGATACAAAGATTTAGAAAATGCTAGCGGCATTAATAGATTAATGCTGAAAAGAAAAGAGAGGGAAAAGAAACCGTTAATGAAATTCTTTGAAATCAGGAAAATTTGTGCAAGCCAATGACAGCCTTTAAAAATAGAAACCTTAATTGCAAATCAAAGATAAAGATACCACTGCACAAAGCTGACAAAACAAAATGGAGTTACTATAATTTGTTACATACTATCATACATTTTGATTTAACAGAGCTATAAGAACAGAGTAAACAATCTCTGAAACACTGAAAACCGTTTTCAGTTTTATACTCATCCATTTTTAGGACATCTCCCCCCAACAATTTTCTTTTAATTTTAAAAGCATGGACATTTCATGGGAATTGTATGAATTATGGCAAAAACAAACACACAAAAAGCAAGAAAAATGTGAAATTCAAAATTCTGAAAAACCTTGTTTTTCATAAAACTGGACTCACTTTATCAATGACACTATTTATTTGAGAAAACCTCCACCACTGAGGCTTCTGGTTTAGCTAGGAGAGTAATAGTTTCTCCAGATCCCCTTATAACAAAACACATTGTCTTCTTTGCTATCTGTTCTTCCATTACTTCTATAACACGCTTTACATCCATTAGCCTATACAAGCATATTGTCCTTGCTTTCATGTAAATTTTTCTGGTGAAAAGAACATCTGTTACTGATGCTACACAGATGGTAATCTTGAAATCTAAAAAGAGAGCAATTTTAGTAATGCCTTTGGGTGATATTAATAACTGCTTTCTCCTTCAGAATGTTAAAATATTAATACCATTCTTTTAACATAAAGCTGGGCATTTAAACATATTGCTTCAGCTTGTATATGCTTTCTAGTCACAGTTGAATATGGAGAAAAGTTAACTACAGCTGAACTTTGTTGAGTTCTTGTAGAGAAGCTTAGCGCAGCTCACATGAATTAACTGGCAAAATACTTTCGCAGAAAGTAGTGAGAAAAAGATGTCAGGGACAACCTGATGATCTGAAGTAAAGCATGGCTGGAAGCACCGGTTAGATTAATTAAAAATCATATTTTTGTTTGGCATGTTCTCTATCCAAAACCACACAGAATCCACAACATCCCATTCTTATAAACTTTTCCAGGTTTTATAGGAGCCTGCAGCAGTAGCTTGACACCGACGGCCTGACTAGAGAAAGCCGAGGACAGGCACTTTGGAGTTGAAAATTTAAAGCATTAAAGCTGAACTCTAAATAATTTGGCCATAGTGCTATTAACTGTATTAATACAGAAAATGAATGGAAAACTTTTAAAGAAATGTACTTTATCAACCTACTTGATTTATAATATTCTTTGGAAGTTTTTTAAGTGAGCGTGGATGCAAAAAATCAGTCAAATATTGAAACTGTAGGTCTGACAGTGTCATCTGAAACCACATTATCCAAGCACCTCAAACTGTCAGCACCTAAATGATGTGAACCTTTGCCCTGTGTTTTAGGAGAGGAATCATAACCCAAAAACTGCAGTATCAGCTAAAGAACAGACTTTTGTCCTTGCTGGAAATTATTCTTTGGAGAGGCCAGTATTTTTTGGTTATCCTGTATATTTAGATTGCAAAGTGAATTTGGAACAGCTGGTGATCATCTGAGAGCTGCAAGAATTTCCTGCTAACAAATCTCCCTTCCAAAACAGAAGTTCACTAATCGGTAATACATCCTCCCATGGATCCAACAGATCTTTACAGGATTTGCAAGATATAAAGAGCAGAATAAACTAAAAGAGCAGGAAAATAGAAAAAGAGCACAAAGACAATGATTCATAGCTCCCAATTGTAACATTCAGTTGTTTTGGTTCCACTTCAGGACAGCAATTGTATTCAGGAAATAGCTTAAGTATTTGCTTACTCTTCACTGAAGGCAAGATGTTTTATGAGCAAAACAAAACATTCTCTCTCTAATCAGTGCTTCAGCTAATTCTTGCATGCTGATAGGCATTGTGGGGAAAGCCCAGCTAACTAGGTAGCAGGTATTTGGAAATAATCAACGCTTTCCATTCAAGTTATCCCTGATAGGTCCAAAATAATGGCAAGTAATCCCATGCTGCACTCAGAGATGCAGCACACGACTACAGCTCCTCAGCCCATTTCCGCCCTTCCTCTAGGTATTTGCCATTGGAACAAGAATCACACATACACGTGTCCAGCAGCGAGTCCCTGTCCTCTCATGGATGTCCCCCGTACACTGTCAAGTACCCTGCTTCCTCTCCACTTTTCAACTTACTGTATTTCATATGTTGCTAGGATCCCAATAAATAAAGTTGCAACAATAAAATAACCGTGTACCCTCCTTAGACAGAGAGTCGCAGGCGACCATGAAGCAGTCAGAGCTGGTTTGTTCCTAATACTGACACTGGAGACAAGCATGGAAGAACCTATACATTCCTACTCTTAGTACTTAGGCTTACGACCTGTGCAGACCATCTCCCACCATTATTTCAAAGAAGCTGAAGGGATTGTTAAATGATTACAAGCAACGGAATTAGAGCAGTTCAAGCAAAGTCTGCCTGCTCTGCTTTCATCTGAGACATGAGAAGGGTGGTTCAATTCACATCCCTCAGATGATGTCTGAGATGTCTGCCCAAGGCTAGCAGATAAGACCCAGGCTGCAAGGATGATCCACATCCCAGTAAACCAGCAGCAGGAGGTCAGGCAGGGCACTGAAATGTCACTAAATACCTATATTCAGGCAACCAATACAGTGAAGTAAAGCGGCCAATGAAGCTTACTGCAAAGTAAAATAACACAGCTTAGCATACATCGCAGTAAGAAATGCCTTATTACATAGCTTCTAAATTGATTCCCTGAAGTTGTGTGACCATCTCTGACTACAGAGACAAATTAGAAGGGGAAGGACAGAAAGAAAGCAGGGACACCATGATTTTACTGATAGATGCTAGCATACACCTTCATTCCCAGCATGGCAGGTGGGTTAATCATCCAATATGAGGTCTTCTCTACCTATCATAAGCCAGGATCATTGTCTAGTACAGCCAGTACATGGTATTGTCCTATCTATCTGCTTTAGTCCATTTTTTTTCTTGTAATGTAAAAATATCCATTGCAAAAATATGTTTTTTGGGTTTTTTTTCAGAATTTTCTTTAAAACATTTTGCGCTGCATTTCTCTATAGTTCACAGTAATGTCATCATAAAGGCTAACACAATTTTTGAACACATTAAAGGAATCTCTGAATAGCTTTTAAATTATGTAAGTTTAAAAATGTTAGTGGTCTACATATAATTTATCCACTGATCACTAGGAATTTGCATTGTATTTTAAATTAAAAGCTAATTTGTCTTCTGTGTTGAGATGCAATTTTTATACTTTGAAATCCACTGCAAGAATAATAAAGCTATTAATGTTTAAAGTCCTAACCTTTTGCACTGGGCACATTGCATTATGTAATTATGCAAAATTCATTGACATGAGAGATGTTCATGTTTAAAAATGCATGTTTAAAACACATTTTTATGTTGGAAAAGAAGAAAAAAGTGGTCTGGGATGGAGGTTACTCCTCTTCTCTGCTTCTCCCCATTTAATAAAATAATTGTAGGGAAAGGAAAGCACATTTAAGAAGTTGAGTTAGAATATTCTGCCCTCTGCTTCCTGTGCCATGTGTACTAAACCCATGGAATGACACTGTACAGAGACCTTCCCATGGTCAAGAACACTTTCTAAAATGCTGTAGGAACTAACTGACCTGCAGTGAGCTGATGATCTTCATGCCAAGCTTCATCCTCCCAGCTGCCAAAGCACCCTGCACTGTCATTTCTCTGGAGGTCAGGCACCTCCCATACTAAACCACTTAGAATAGAACAGAGAAATCAGAGTTTAGGAGAGGAGGAGATTATGTGACTCTAAAGGGGAGATCAAACAGCTGTGAGTTTGTACTCACATCCTCATCGAGTTTGTCCTCCTGTAACTAACCAAGTCATCTATCCTGCAACCAGTAAGTCAGAGGGCGGATTTCACTGGCAGATGGGCTGGGTCCTGCACACACAGTTATTTGGAATTTTCCACTGCATATATTATTTTAGGCAAACCCAAGTGATCATGTACTTACAGTAAAGCCTATTTAGTACACATGCTAAAGGTCTGGCCTCCCATACCAGCTGGAAGCCTGCTCTTGAACTTACAAATCTATGAGATTCTCATCTCAAGTATCCAAGTATCACAAGATGAGTGAATTTATTGCTGCCCAATATCTGAGCCACTTTCACCTTTTCACATCAGCTAGCTTAGAGCTACCCTATAACTGATACAAATGGAGATCAAATTTTGAATTGGGAAAACACTTTTCTAAATTTCCAACAACTACAAAGTGTCTAAATGTATCTGAGATTTAAAACATGAAACTGAATTTCAGTTCTTGAATTCTAACTGAAGACCAAGGAAATTACAAGCTACATGATTATTGTTTCAGAAGTTCATGAGTTTACTAAAGTAAGGAGATAATATAACTTTAAGCGTGAAGTCTGTATTACAAAGACCACTAAGAGAATGGCAAAGGAATAATTTTCTATAGGATTCAGTCCTTTAATGATAAAGCTTAGAGATGCTGGTATAATCAGTATTTTAGAAGGTAAAAGGATTTACAGGATTTCATTCCATTTAATTGTGGTAAGGTTTATCTAGCATGTCTTGCTTCAAACTCCAGTGCATGCAGCATGGGTTATTTTCCCTTTTCAAGGTGATACAGGCTGAAGTTGCAGTAATCACATACATAGATTTGTGGAGGGTGGTGCACTCTGCAGTTAGTGATGGTGTGGGTTCTGGCAGAGTTGCCTTCATATTCTACTCTTACCCATCGGGAAGGGACCAAGCCACTGCTTGATTTAGAATAGGATTAACTGAGTTTTAAAGCTCATTACAAATGGTGGGCTGTAAGTTGCCATTTTTACCTCTTCTATAGGCAGACAATGAGATTGACAGATCTTTCACAGGCTGATTATAAACGTACATCAGGTCTAGAAGTGCCACTCAGGCTTTTGGGAAGAAAAAGATCAAGAATGCCTGGTGGACAGGAAGAAAATCACAAAAGCAAACATGTTTTCTTTGAGGATATACTTCAATATAGAAAATCATACTAATGTATCTTCTATGAAATAAGTGGAAATGCACAAAAAATGCTCTTTGAGAAGCGTAGGAGAAGAACTTAATGCTATTTATAGTGAATTTCCAGTCCTTTCCAATACTACATACTAAATCCGGTATATATTTAATTGTAGATTGCTCTTTGGCAATACAGGCTATGACAGTGCTGAGCTAACTGGGTTCTAATGTGGATGATGCTTTGCTATCAAAAAATATCAAAATGCACTTCAAAAATGACTCTAGTCATGCAAAATTAAACCTCATAATTAGTTGCAGTTTTAATATCTATTTTGAAACCATTCAAATCAGCTAGTGTTAGGTGTGTAATCTAAGTTGCCTTGGACTCCTCTTGTAGTCAATGGAAAGAGACAGAAATATCCAGGAACAATTCGTTTTTCCTACTGCACATGCCTATTTTATAATAAAATGAATTAGCGGGTATCCATCTCTCACTGCTTACAGAATAACACCTAACTTCAGGGGGGTCAGCTGAGGTAAGAAGAGCCCTGCTTTTACACTGGGCCTGTTTACACATGCCTGGCACAAGAGGTATGCATTAGGCATGGGGATTTTCCCCCTCCATATAAAACTGCAGTTCTGTCTGCCAGGGAGCTCCAGTTTTGTATAAATTTATCACCTAGAGTCGTTTACCCTCACAGAGCTTGAAGAGAAGAAACCTGGCTCAGCTTGTGGGGAAACATAAGCTTTCTTTCATGCTTAGGTACGTCTTACCTGCTCCTGGCCACAATCACTTCAAAGCCTTCCTAGCACTGAACGTTGTCGTATGTATCTCACAACAGCAGCCTGCACATTAAAAATAGAATTTAACCCCAAAGAGCCCTGAATAATGCTACAACATGTTTCAGCGGCTTCTGTAGTGGGCTTCTGTAATACAGCTATAATGACTGCAACACATAAACAAAGGTTAACACGTTTTCACATGAAATGTGGGATTACTTTGATTTTCTAAGCAGTTTGATTTAGTGGGAGGTTAATAAGGGGTGGAAATTGTTTGTTCAGGTCTCATTTAATGCTCAAAGATTGTGCCTTTGAATTAAAGACATCATAAGCCAAACCAAATTTAAAAATGCAGTTGTTTTGTTGATCATGTAACAGTGTTTGCCTTAATTCCCCAGCCTCCTTTTGCATTAAGAAAAAAAAAGAATAAATCATGATCAAACCAGCTGAGAAGGCATATTTTAAATGCAGGTGATTTGTCACTGGATTTGACCCCAATTTTCACTCAGATGTGAGACAATGACATACACCAGCAAGTTTTCATAAGGAAAGTTATACCGTTATTGACATTCATTAAATCACTTCCCAGTATGGTACTAAGCAGAGTCACACTCTAGGTCATGTGTGGGCCATACACCTATTTCATCATGCATTATTTAAAAAAAAAAGTCACAGCTAAGGTGATGATATTATTAACTTGGTAAAAAAGCAATTAAAATTTTCAAAGAGTGAACTTTCAAATAGTGCAGCAACACTTAAATGTCATATTTCTGTTGCAAATGTATTTTTAATGATAACATTTCTTTGTAATGTAAATCGGCCTCCTCTCAATTATAACATGTTAATCAAGTTATTTCTCAATTGCTGCCTACCCATCAATGCCTACAAGTCCATCACATGTCATTCTGTAAAAGCATACTAATTACTTGATTATATTTTAGTCAAGTTTTGCAAATCCAACTATTTTCTTCAAGACTGCTTATTATGTGCAGATTTGTCTGTTGCGGGGGGGAGGGAGGAGAGCCAAAGACACATTTGCATCCTGTAACTTCAGTCTAATTGAAAATCCTTCAAAGTACCTTAGCATGCAGGACTTGATCCTAGAAATGGGAGAAAAGGAAAAATGGGTACCCAAATAGTGCTTCCTCATCTCTCATGCACATTCTATTCCTGGCTGACATGTCCGACAGGGGTAAGCCAAAACACAAGGTTGAGATGAATATTTAAGAATGATTCAAAGCATATACCTCAAATGCAGCGCAGGATTTGATTGGGTAGAGGTAAATGTTGGTGACAGTGATGGGCTTGCCACCTCTTCTACATGTTGGTACTGCAGTCTCAGAAACAGCTGCCCTTATGCTTTCCGCCTCAGCCTCCGGTGGTTGCCAGTTGCCAGTCGTCTTTGTCACAGATGAATTGTTCCTGAGTTCTCTGTCCCAGATGTGTGGTATTGGAGACAATTTATCTGCATTGTTAAAGGATGGGTGGTCATCTGGGACAGACTCTGTCGTCAGCTTTGTAATAGAGGACTGTAAGGGAATCTCGGTGTCTGACTTGGAGAGTCTGGTGGCTATGATGAATTTCAAAAAAGTCTGTGCATCTTCAAAAGAAGACATGTAGCCAAAGGATATTCTCACAGAACCAGTGGGACGTCCATCAACTAGGTCTATATCATCTCCACAGACATGGCCAGCCTAGTTTGAAATAGCAAGAAAACCAGAGAGCCGTTACAACAGACTTTGCTTTATTTTATTTCCCTCCAGTTTTACGTAGTTATTAATGAGATTCTTAATTCTAACCTGAAAAACTGTTTTCAAAAATACAAAGTTAACTCATGAATACACAGAGAAAATGGAGAAAAAAAATCACAACTACCTTATTACTTACTCAAGCTAGGAATAAGATTGTTTTGAGATGCTTGTCCTATTCTACCCTAAGGCAAGGGAGACTTCTCAAAAACATGTCAAGAATCAGAAGTTTGTATGTCCCAGGATGGCCTGTTAGCTAGGGTAGTCTCCAGGTATATTCCAGTCTCATCCACATAGTTCACTGGGATTTAAACTGTGATATTACATTCAGATAAGTGAACAAACCATGAGACTGATGATTCTTCTGGGGAAGGTTTCTTGATATTTGCTGTCAGAACAGTTTCATTTTATACTATCAGTGGCTTATTCATGGCTTGTGCTAAATAGATCAATGGACAGCTATACAGCTGAGAACTGGTCTGGATCTATTAGCAAAACACAGACTTGAATCTAGAGCTCCAGCTTCCAAAGTGACTTCCCTCGTCATTGGTTACGCAGTAAATCTATCTTGCTGATCCAGTCGACACATTGCTTTCAGGATGGAGGGAACCAGCCTTCCTTCCCCCTACCACTTCCTCCTTTGAAGAGCACAAGTTGCCACTCGTGAAAAATCTCTGTTGAAAAAGGCTTCCAATACCCTAGTAGTGACCTCCACAAAAATACCCCTCCATCTGATATATCTTTCATACAGCACTCTCTGGAAAACTCTTCCTTAGAGTAGAAGTTCCTCCTTCAGTAACTGGGTCAGTGAGTGCTGCCAATTACCTCTAGTGAGATAAACTAGAGACCCTCTTTGCCCATCCATCTAACATTAGCTCACCAGTGGACACAAGATTTAGTCTTAAGTCAGCATCCTTATTCACCTAAGTGCAGTAGCTTGTATACTTTTTTTTCCTCATAATTTCGTTTATTTATGCATTTCTGTTGCATAAAAATGGAAATGTGACTAGATTATTTACATGAGGGCTTTTTAAAGTAAGAAATGTCACAGTTCAATGAACACCGATGCCATTTATGCAAGAAGAAATTAAAAAAAAAGCACCCTATGTCAAAGCATGCAATGCAGAAGTAAATATTTTAATGCAGTTTGATGTAGTTTTTATCCTTTACGATAAAGCAGAAGCAACATTTGCAAAATTGGGTTGCATCTGTTAATATACATGTAACCCTTCTGCCAAGTATTGACTGATTGACTGAGGAGAGAGGTTCCTGCTGTGCAAATAAGTAAATGAGTTCCTACCTAACATCCTAAGAAAACTAACCACATTTCTCCAGGGACCCTTGAGGACAGGAAGTCCTCCCTCACAAGCAGCTTGAACATGGAAATCTTCATCAGGGAAGGAAGAATACAGTCAGTACCCTGGGAAAAGGCAAGACCAAAGTATATGTGCAAGTAATGTGATAAAAGGTGCCTTTCCCTACACAGTAATTTTAGTGACTTGACTAGATCCTTCTCAAAGGACTGATGAGAATGTCCAAAAAGAACAACTGCTTGACTCCATCACTTCATCACACCACTTTCAGCAGATTAAGTGTCTCTTTATAACCTTGTGTTTTGCCTATCCCTGTTTAAATCCCACTCCTCAGCAAAATCCTCCTTATATAAGGCGATCCAAGAGCATTGCAGCTGGTCATTTGGCATTTTGCACTTCAGCAGGAAGGCAGACCTTTTTTCCCTTTCTTAAGAGCATCCTGGGGAGCCTGCTTCCCCTCGAAAATTCAGGCATCACTCACCTGCTCTTAGGAAAACTATGCATGAGGAGACTATGGACATGGGGCTTTCCATAGTAAATCAAAGCACCATTTTGCCAAGGAAGGTATTAAAGAGCTCTCCCCTTTTAAGAACTTGTGCTATCAGTCTTGAATATAAATGTGTTTGCAAGTGTTATCTAAATGTCTCTGTGAAATTATAAGGGAGCTATAATATCAATACAGCCATTATAATTTTTTATCTTTTGAAGAATACCATTAATAAAATTTTGGATTGTTCTGTATTAATTTACTGTAATTTCAAACTCTAACAAATATGCAGACATGAAGCCTCCCCCACTTCATTGTAACACATCGTTACACATCTTTTAATGACAATTTATAGAAAATATTAATGATCAAGTCTTTACATTCATGTTCTAATAATCTAACACACCAGTAATCTAGGTAGATGTCATCTAAACTTACTTCACTTTCTGAGATTCACCTTGTATTCTCATTTATTGTTTCTTGTCCAATTATGATATGCCTTTGAAACTGTAACATCCAACAGCAATAGGTTTATAATACTTGAACATTATTAAGTACAATAAAGGATACTTAAGAAACAAGAGGAAATGAATTGTCCAGGAACTTCCATTCTGCAGAAACGTCTGTTATGGATTTCATATCAAATGAAATCATTCCAAATCAGAACAAGAAGCCACAATTTCATATTTTCCAATGAAATACAAACAAGCAACACATTCTGCTTTGGGTCCGTCAAGTTATTTTGTTTCAACACCTCATTTCAATGGATTGAATTTCAGTCCTTTTATTTCTTTAACATGCCAATTGAGTTGAAAGGTCAGAGAAAGCAAATACAATTTACCTTCACTCTTAAAGTTGCAGAGACTCAAAACCACAGGACATGATACACTTACCTTATCCCTTAACTATGTAGGGTTGGGGTTTTTTTGACACAGAACCAGATTGTCTTCTCCCCTTCAAACCTCCCATCCTTCAGGAAATTCAGAACTGAGAGCCGGAGGATGTCTCCTGGGTCACGGAATCTAGATATTTTCCATGGGCAACATATCATGTAATCTCATTCAGAAACTAACCTGCAGGTTCCTTTGGATGTCCTCATTGCTTATACCCAAATGTATCTGGCAGGCTCCTGTGTTACAGAAGCAACCTGTGCGGACATGTATGTTGTAGAGACTGGCCATCTTGTCCACCTTCCCGATTCAGCAGGAGATAAGACATAGGAGAATGAAAAACAGACATTTTAAAATTGTGGTAAACAAGATACAATGTTTTAAAGATACAATTCAATTGAAGATAAATTACTTCTCTAAATTATTAAGAACTTACTGTAGCTTTTAACACTCCCATACACATTAAGGATTTTTCAGCCTTGTTATTTAAGCTGAAAGGAAACAGTGATGGAAGCAGAAATGCTTATCTTGACATTGAGAGAGGGTGCACTGAACACACACACAGCACACACAGAGCGTATCAGTTCAGGTCCTGATCCTGTTAATGATGGTACATGTGCTTAATTTTAAACCTGTGAACAGCTTCATTCATGTAAGGAGTGCTAATTACAGGCCTGCAGTCAAGTGTCATTCAGTGTCTTGACAGACCAGTCACCTACAACTGCATATGCAGAGACTGAAAAGAGGCCTGGGGCACCTCTTCAGTTAGCTGAAGGAAACCTTGTACTCCAAGGATCTGAAACTGCAAGTCCTCATTACAGAAACTGACTGTATTTGTGGGATTTTAGAACAGAAGTGCTTCAAGAATCAGCCCCCTAGTAAGCAATAACATCTGACAGGGCAGGGACTAAACTGGAATACCTCCTTGAGTCTTCCCGATACGACCACCCAGTCCACCAACTCCCTAGTGTACTTTTTCCTCATGCTGTGCTGTTCTGTGTTATACCATTTCCTTACTGTCCACAAAATAATAAGTGGGCAGAAATACAATACTTGATGATGAACTGGCATGAATAAATTATGTGAAGGAATGAAAAAGATGTGCAAAGAAAACAGAAGCACGTGTCTATATGTGCCTTGGAAGGAGACGCACGCACTGGGAGGATGGCACTGGCAGGAGGGCACTGCAGAGAAGAGATATGGATTGTCAGGGTTTCATAGCACAGCTAAGAAACAACGGAAGCACACCATGGGGATCCTCTTAGCACAGCTAAGAAACCATGGAAGCACACTGCAGGGATCTGAAAACGCTTTATGTTTATTTCAAAAAGCAACAACAGCAGCTGGTAAGGTTAGCTGAGCGGGTATAGCTACCACCAGCTATTTCTTTGACAATAAATGATGAGCATTCATTCCCACTCAGATGGTCAGAAAGGTGGCATGAAATCTGGCGCATCCTATCTCTACCACAGACTTCCAGAACAACCTCACACAAGCTGCATTAATCCCTCTGTGCTTTTGCTCCTTTTCTGCAAAATGGCGAGCTGAGAGCTCTGAGAAGGACCCTGCCGTGCCTTCTCGCAGGGAGCTCAGGCTCAGCCACACGCAGAGCGACAGCTCAGCCTAAAGGTGCAGGAATGGAAGTGCTGACCATCTCAAACTAAGCAGTTTCCTAACTGTGAGCTCAGGCTTCATCTGACTGAGGTATCAATGTAAACATTCAACCAAGCTTTTCTAGCTGGCTTCATCTCTACTGGCTTTTTTTTTTTTTCAACATAAATTCTGTTTGTATAGGATAATAGCCCAATACATGTAGCGAATACTGTCTGGTATTTGACATCATCAATCTTCTGATGCCAGCCTATCTTCTGACATCTCCGAGTTTAACTGTGTGAGATATCAAGCACCTTTAACTTTATTATCAACTGCCTGAAAAACCAAACCCTCTGTTAGAATTTACTCCAGGCTGAAATAATTCAACCTAAGTAGCGTTTAGCTCTGCTAAAAGCAGTTCAAACAGCATTAATTTTTAATTTTTTTTTCATGTGAGGGGCACAAGGTACTCTGCACAAAAGTGTGCTGTACAGACAGAAGAAATCCTGCATCATTCTAGTGCACAAGTTCTCAAGTTCACACTTAAATATGTTCTGCCCCACCAGTTCAGCTCAAAATGGTTCCATTCTCAAATGGAGATACAATCGGAACCACCTCATACATCCAGACTTGGAAAGCAGAGAATAGAATCAGTCCTGAGATCCCTATTAATGCCTTGGAGAATACCCTGTGTTCAAAGCATGTTTCTCAAATCAAAGTTATAGTAAAAGGCATCTGTTGAGAAATACTGTTGTGGTGTCATTAGCTTTGTTTTGCCAGAAGACTTCAATCTGGGAACAATGACATTTTCTTGACTTCTTTTTTCATTTAGATGAGAGAAGTTGTCATCTTGGCATAACACAGTTTGTCATGGCGCTAGTGACTCGTGGGTGGATCTATCGTTCTGCTAATGATGACAAGCAAGGCAAAAATCATGACAGATACTTCACTACGGAATTCGTACAGTGTTTGGGCTTATTTGCTCAGTATAGAAGGAGCTTTAAAATAGATAATATTTTTATTTTTGTTATTTTTTGAAGAAACACTCCTAGGGCAGCCTCGCTTATCAAAGCGTATGCAGTGTAATGAAGTTTTCGTGACCCAACTTCGAGGAATTGCTAATAAGAAATTTTTATGCATCTTTTTCATTTTGTCAAATAAATTATTACTGTTCTTTAATGAACAGTAATTTCATTCTAGCCTTGTGACCCGATACCCTTCTCCAATAACACAATCACTAATTGTGATATATATTAATCTGTACAGTAGAAAAAGATTATTGATACGTAAAAATGTATGAACAGTAGCAGGATATAGGGAACTGTGGTTCAGGAGAACAAAGATAAGTTAGCCGTAGCTTTAACATTAACTGAACGCCATTATCACCAATGTGATAACACACACAGGTGCCCTGCAGATCTTGGGTTTTCATTGCAAACAATGACACCATGTAAAGAATTAGTAAAAGTAGCACTGCCAATCTATCTGTCCCTTGAATGCATGCTTGACTTTCCCTTGGACATATGCTTTGATTTCTTCTTGTTTAGTTTCACCCTAGAAATATGCTACTTGGGGAGTTAATTTAATCACTCTCTGCAGTGTTACCACACAGCAAAACAAATAGAACATAAAACATCTGTTACAGTTATTTCGATGAAGAAAAGCTTATTTAAATAAAGCACATCTTTAAAATTGCCATAAGGAGCAATAATGGGTATTGAGCTCAGGGATATAAAATACAGAACTCTGCTTGCAGCTCTGTCTGTAACAGCGGCAGCTGACCTTTGGGAGCCAGGAATATGTTCCTCAATGAAGGCACAGAAGCATGAATGGTACTAATGGTAAGTACACAGCTTAATGGACTCAGATTGTCAGTTTTGGTGACTCCCTGGATATGATATTTGGAACTACTGTGCCTCGGTCTTTCAGAGCTTAAAGACTACAATTAAACTGCAATACACATGCAGAAATCTTGCAGTAATTTTACTCAGTCAGTGAGGACATGGTAATTAAGCCATCATGACATTTTGGAGTCCCTTCTGCCCCTCAGAAGCCTTCATCACTTGGCCTTCATGACTTGGCATTCATCACTTTTTCTGAAGCTCTTTGCTGTGGGCCAAGCCCTGTAGGTTGCTTCACACACCAATGCTTTTCACATTTCCAGGCCGTGATCTTCAAGTTTAATAAGCACATGTGAATGAAGCTCATCTAAATCAACTTTTTAAATATTTTTTCCCAGACATAATTTCTATTTTAAACAGAGCTGCCTTCCTCAGTGAGCTTTCCTTTAGTACTGACAGATTGACTACTCCGCTCTGGTGATACCCCACCTGGAGTACTGCATGCAGCTCTGGAGTTGTCAGCACAAGAAGGACACGGACATGTTGGAATGGGTCCAGCGGAGGGCCACGAAGATGCTCAGAGGGCTGGAGCACCTCTCCTATGAGGACAGGCTGGGAGAGTTGTTCAGCCTGCAGAAGAGAAGGCTCTGGGGAGACTTTCCAGTAGCAGCCTTCCAGTAGCAGCCTTCCAGTACCTAAAGGGGGCCTACAGGAAGGATGGGGAGGGACTCTTTATCAGGGAGTGTAATGATAGGACAAGGGGTAACGGTTTTAAACTGAAAGAGGGGAGATTTAGACTGGATATTAGGAAGAAATTTTTTACTGTGAGGGCAGTGAGACACTGGCACAGGTTGCCCAGGGAAGCTGTGGATGCCCCATCCCTGGAAGTGTTCAAGGCCAGGCTGGATGGGGCTTTGAGCAGCCTGGTCTAGTGGGAGGTGTCCCTGCCCATGGCAGGGGGGCTGGAACTAGATGATCTTTAAGGTCCCTTCTAACCCGAACCATTCTATGATTCTATGACTAAATGCTCACTTTCAGTTTTGTTTTGTGTGGTTTTTTTTTTTTTATAGTGCTCTATCTGATAAATACTATTACATTTTTTTTTTTTGTATACATAAAAAAATACTGAGTTGGAGAGGGTTTTTCCTTGCTTTTAATGCATCATCCTACAATAGTCCCCTCTTGGGTATCTGGTATTTTAGCTCACTCTCAGCAGCGGGCCAGCTCCGAAAAGAAATGAGGTTCTGGTGTGTTCTGATTTCCCGTTCTCTGTCACACAGCTGCACCGGTGACTTCGCTGCCTGTGCTACGTGACTGACGTCTACTACCCATCCACTTCAGGGCCTCTGTGGCGGTCAGCTGAAACGTGTAAGCTCTCCTCTGGCTCCAGGCTCCATTGAAATAAGTCTGAGAACGATGTTTACTGTAGGTAGGTACATACTAAGTAATAGTAAAGATTTACAAATATCTTACCATTTTTGTGTTATTTCTAATCAACTAAGTCTAAGATTTTCACTGAGAATGATGGATTCCTTAGGAAGCCCTGCTGAAGTCATTCCCAGACAATCCAATTCTGTAGCTCTTATTCAAGCAAGTACTTCTTATTTGTGCAAGTCATTTTACTGAGTATCAGAAGAATTATTCACATGAATAAAGGAAATTCTTATAATAGATCATGAAGTGTCCGGAAAAACCCAAAATCATATAAGTCAATACTGGCAGGTAGTGTCCTTCGGGAACTGGGATTGGGACTTCTCATTCTACTTTCTGCAATGCCCAAATTTCAGAGCAGTTTGTCTGTCTGATGGATTTGCTCATTACACAAATTTCAATGCACACCACTGATAGCTGGTTATAAAACTGGCTTCATGACACCATTCTCCACATCCACTGGTAAATTAATTCACTGATTCATGGCATGGAATTGGAGAGAAAGTAAGCTAGCTCTTTCTGTCATCCAGCATTTGACTGTGAAATGTTGTTGCTGATGCAAATGCATAGTTAATCTTGTTTAATACAATTTAATAAGAAGTAGGTCAGAAGAAAAAAAAAATATCAGCACTTGTTTCCAAATCATTTAGTAGGGGAAAAAAGCATTTTATCTGAGTTACAGTACACTTAAACTGTTTTAACTGCATGGTTTCTCGCAAAAGAGGCATTTTTCCCATTCCAGGGAAAGAATTTCTACGTGGGCACATTCCCACAGTATTGATGAATCTGATCCTCTCCTCCTTCTAGCATCTTCAGTTGTTGACAATGGTTTAAACTAATTGGAGAGTGGATGTAAATCTCTCTTCATTCTACATGCATTCATCACTCAGTCTGACCAAAACCCCTTTGGTAGAAGGCAGTGAAATATTAGACAGGGATACTGAAATTTACTGAAATTGCCAAACTCAGTGTCATGACAGTGGAAATGCTAGCTTATTAGGATCTTTGCATTCAATGCGATCATTTTCTCTGCTGGTTTCAAAGACAGTCAAATATCAGGTAAGACTGGATGGGAGAGAAGCAGACTGGAAACATCAGCATAATTCAGAATATGTGGGTTGCCGTTCTGCAGGAATTCTGACTTAGAAGATGTCATATACATAACAAACTGCAGGTCTTCCATGCTTAAAGGAGTAACAATAATTTTACATTTCTGCAAATCAGAAGCTAGAAGAAACTTTGGGGATGGGATGGCTATAAGGAAGAAATGAAACAGAGTCTTGATTGTTAATGGATGACCTCACATTTTTTCAACTGCTTTTTTCTTTGCTGTAGTACATGTGGTGAATTAGGGCATAGACTTTTTGGATCGTATATAAACTTAATGAGTCCAAGATCCAGTTATTGGAAACTGAACAGGCTCAAGAGTAGGCCAAACACCTTGGTTTTCTTTGATTTGGCATCTCAATGGCTACAGGTCTCTCCAACCAATGACGCTTTCTCTTAGCTTTTTCTTCCTTTTTTTTTTTTTTTTTTAACTGCATTTAGTGACAATGAAAATTTGGTTTGAGAAAATGACATCAGGGAAAGGATGGATTCCAGGAAGAAAAGCAAGGAAAGGAACCCAAGCCCTCTGTGACTTCCTAACTCTGACTTCAACAGAGCATTCCCTTGTGAGTCATGGGAAAAGGGCTGTATCTCTACATCCCATTGTGCATCCCTAGCATTTTGCAGGCTAAAGGTTTTGAGTTAGACTACTACTAGTCAGAGAAGTGGAAGACAGAGGCAAACAACACAGACTACTAAGCCATAACTTGTATCAAGAAGGGATAAAGGGGAATGTAGCAGACTAGTACAAGTGGAAACAATGCTTAGGAACAAAAAGGTGCAGTGCATGATACTGAAAGTCTAGTGACATAGATTTAATTCATGTCCTAGTCAAAACCCTCTCCACCTTTTCGTCTTTCCCTTAAATCGCTTAAATCCTCCTTTGTCTGTATTTATCCCCTGAAAATGGGGATAATAGATCACAAGGATGTTGTACAGTAAAAATCCCATGATGGACTCTGTTGAAATATTACTTTAATTACAGACATACAGGGTCCTATACAGGATTTGTGTATGGGGCAGGAAGATGCAAGGAAGGTAATACAGGAGGTGGAGCCAGACTCTCTCCGTCTTCGGAGGATTCAGATGGTGGACGCTGTACGCATTCAAAGGAAGCTGATCTGCTTTTACCAATATCAAGAAAAAAAGAATCCAGCAGTGACTGTCAAAAGTGCAATCCTTTTGCTGCTACCATGTGTTTTCTTTTCACATTTATCCCCTGTGTAACAAGGTCTGTAGTTTAGAGCCACAGTTTGGCCCTGTTACTAAACAGAAAATATTTAGCCTCCCTCATTCATCTGAGATTCTTTTATCTGAACAACTATGAGCATCTTTCTTTTATCTCCCTTCCTGTTTCCTTAGCAACATGCAAGGACACTCCAGAGCAGCAGTGTCAGGCAGCACCTTTGGTCTAGGCTTTCATGAAGCTTTTTAACCTTGACCAGCTCTGAAGAGCAGTTTAATAGTAGGCAATTTCAAGCATACTATCTCACATGCATCTCTGTCCCCCCACAATGAGATATAACAGAAAACAACTCAGCCTGTACTCTGCCACTAATTCCTCAGCAAGAAGAGAGCTTAATTACCTACTAACTAGGTTTGCAGTTATCACACTGAGTCTTTCAAGTACAGCATCTCCTTACACTCGGTCAGTAATCCCCTACCTAGAGAGCTCCTTGTTGTAAGGGCTGTCTTAGAGTGCCCAGTGCCATGTAACCAAAGGTAAGCAAAGATCCATATTGTAATGGCATTTCTTGCTAGTTTGAAGCAACAAGGTGCAATTTATTGGCAAGCCAGTGTGGTTTGCTGCATTGCTGCTATCTCCCTGCTTACCAGACATCCACAGTGCAATTGGAAACTAATTGGAACGAAGAAAATTAGTGGATGTTCAACAGGAATCTTCACAACAATCTTTTTCTCCTTGTAATCCTGTTTGCATTCTATTGTGGTGGTCCATCTGCCATCCCTGGCTTCCTGAAATCAATGACTAAATCTATAGCTAAAATCAATACTGAGCAATAAGCCCAGCAGTTTTTAGGTAGCTATTGGGAAGATGGCCAAAAATCCCATTAGGCATGTTAAGAACACTTTTCTTTCCCTGAGTCATCAAAATTAATATAATGAGTGGATATACTTCTAAAAGCATTAGCGTAACTAACTTGAATCTGTTTGGCCATCTCTGCACAGACGTTCTTAGCTGGAATTAACAAATGTTGGATTTCCATTTTCTCTGGCCCAGATGAAAAAATGCTGCACTTTTCCCCTTGCAAAACTGAATTATTGTTTCACACAAGAGCAAAAAGTACCAGATGGAAAAAACATAAAAGGATTACGGTTTGAAGAACAACAAAGATCTCCTACTTAATAACTTTCTATGAAGATTTATTTCACATAGATTAAATAAAGCGGAAATTATCCCTCAGTGTTGCGTAACAGCAACCCGCTTTCTCCTGTAGGGACACAGTATAAATTTCCAGACAAGTACTGATAGTTGCTACTAGGCTCTGGTCAGTGGTCTGATCAAACTGACCTGGTAACAGCGTCCTGTGCGTGCGAAATGCTGCAGCTCCCTTTTTTCCCCGCTCTTCTAATTCATATGTTGTCATTGCTCTAATTCTGTACCAGTGCAGTGGAGCTAATCTCCCAGTGAAACCAAGGGTACTGTCTAAGACACAAACAGCAATTATTTAAAGAAATCCACCTACTACAGGTATTGCATGCTCCTTTTTATCATATAATGATAAGTAGTGATATGAATATGTATTCAATCAGCTGTGTGTATATACAAATGTATCCGCCACTTGATATCTGAAGATTTGCCAGTATTTAACATATTTCCTCTCCACTCTTGTGAGATTAGAATAAGTGGGGAAGACAGACATTGAATCCTTCAAGGTGACACTGAAAGACTACAGCAGAAGCAGGGGATTTCACCTGGCCACTGCCAGGTCCTGTCTACTGATCTAGGTCCACCTAAGCAATTTATTAAAACATTACTGAAGGAAAAGGACGCTCTTAAAAGAGAACATTGTGAAACTAAAGCAAAGAAAGTGTACTCAGAATATGAAGGTGCTTCCAGAACTGGCCATCACCATTTTATTTACCTTGAGCACCTACTTTTATGTGCATTTCCCGCCCTATCTCACACCACATTGTTTCATCTTACTTCTGTTGCCAGACTTGTCCAAATGCAAACAGACAGAATAACTTCTACCTGCTTATATCGCTCTGTCTTTTCCCTGGTCACACCTCTCCCACACAGCACCATTTCAGACTGCTTGTACAACTCTCCTCTGCCTCTCATGGCTGGAATCTCCTTTTGTTTCTGCCCAAACTGGTGTCTCTTTCTTTGCCCAATCCATGTAATAATAGACTCTGCCTACATTGTGGGAAATTTAGCTTAGTCATTAGGAAATATTTCGCAATAGTGAATGTAGGTAAGTGCCAGAACAAACTGCCTCCAGAGGCTGCAGAAAGGTTCAGGTAAAGATGATCCTGTCTTGGCACACAATGATGATGGGTGATCTCTCATAGTCCCTGCAATCATAGAATCACAGAATCATAGAATGTGTTGTATTGGAAGGGACCTTTAAAGGTCATCTAGTCCAACCCCCAATCCTAAAATCTATTTTTCCCCCTCCACATCTTATCAAACCACAGGGATGAATTTGGCTTTGCTGCGAAGTTGCTTACAAGACACTGCACTGCCATACGATGCTTTGGTGCTGAAGGATAAACGGGGTTAAAAAGAAAACAAAATTTAATTTGCTTTTTTGGAGGAGTTTCATACTGGTTTTGTCCTCTTCTTATACCGCTGCATGTGAACACTGGCAGAAAGAGACTACAAGGGCAGAGAAAGTGCCATGGTGAGATCCCGTATAGCTGTTCTTACATCTGAGTGATTTGGGCCACACATTCTGATTTAAGACCCTGGTCTTCACTTCAGAATGGTAGAAAATAAATGCAGAAGAGGCAAAACCCCAGCAGTGAGTCACTGAGTCTATCCTTACATTAACTCAGGGGAGGCTGAGATAGAAGGAAGGTGGATGAGACAGTGGGCAAATGCCATAATAAGAGCAGTCATCAAATTGCATTATAGATTTGTGCTGAAGGGACAAACACTGGAAGTTATCTGCTGAGAAATGTTGATAGTTTTTTTTCTTGAGAAATGGATGAAGAAAGATAAGTTCAAAGTCTAGACCTCCCTTCACTCTATCTGGGTTGATGAGAGTGAGCCAGGACATGCTAATGTAGGCTCCTAGACAAAACCGATCACAATCTATCTGAGCAGGGTTCTCAGTCTTGAGAGGCAAAACTCATCCATATGCAACAGTAGAGAAGAGCCTTCCTCCAGCAAACCAAAATGTTTACATTCTCCATCTTTGGCAGCTGATTCCTGTTATAGCAGTTTGTCTATCACACACAAGTGTGAAGTGGCAGGCGAGAAGGATGACTGCTAATGGACTGATGCTTGTTCCCTTCCTGACAGGATCTTTAGGAGGCATGGTGAGCATATATGGATACCAAGGGAGCTTTTGCGGGTGAGACAATCACGGCAAGCTACTTCTGTTTAGCTTCAGGCTCCAGGCAAAGGGAGGAATGTGAAAAAGCAGAGTGGGAAAGAGAGCTGGTAATCCACAACTGAAATGATGGCCATTTTTCAAAAGATAGCTATGATGGTTTGCTCACTTTTCTATGTCCCTGACACATAGGAGAAAAAAATATTGTCTCAGAAAACCAGAGCAAAAAAGAAAAAGTTTGATAAGGGAAGTGCTATTTTTCACTGGGGACAGAAAACACTGAACTGGAAGATGTGACGGGGTAAGAACTCTCCTGGGCATACAATTCAAGAAATGTTTCAGGTGAAATTCCATCTGCCCATCTCTGCCTCTTGCCCCTTTCCCCTCTTCCAGCTCCCAAACTGACTTTACAAAATGAAATGTGAAAGGATTATAAAAGTACTCTGCAACTATCTATTGAATGTACAAAGAGCATTTCACAGGTCTCGTCTCCTGATCAGAATAAAGAGGAAAACTTAAAATAATATTAGCACAAAAGGTCCCTCATAGCAGAGATGGTGATTTTTTTTTCAGATCTGCAAATAGAAGGGAACATACAACTTTGCACTTTGACCTGATTTGTAAGAAATCCACTTTTTTTGTGTGGATGATTGTTGTTTCAAATCAATGTTTTTCCCTTACAGCTGCTCCGTCTCCTCTTTGGCGTTCAAAACAGGCTGGAACCTCACAGAGTCATATGCAAGCTTTTGATAAAAAGGATGGCAAGGATGCAAACTCAAGCTGAGTCGTTGCTGTCAAACAGTGCTTCAGAGATTGGAAGGATTTGGGGATGTATAAACACTTGACATTCATATATGCTGAAGACTACAGATATTCACTATTAATAAATGAACCAACGCTGCTTCTCTGTGTGAAGAGCCTGCACTATCAGCTCAGCATCCAGCATGTATGAACCCCATTTTTGTGACATCACAAACCCCCTTTAATATCCAGGGCTAATTGCTTCTTTTCCCGGTAGCCTCACAAGGAAGCAGAAGATTGACAGCTTGCTGCATTAGTGTCAACTCTGCTGCTTCCATCCTGCACCACTGACTTAGCAGAGGTCCTTCATCTCTACCCCTGCACCTTCTCACCTTTCAAAACCACCAGCTTGTCATCTGTCCGCACATCATTAATCGCAAAAACTATAATGCTGGAGAATTATCCATTCTAACTAGACAAGTATATATGAAGAAGCTGTTTGGCACAAAGGCCACCTTTATGTCCTGGACCTGTCAAGTACTCATCATAGTTTAACCCCTGTTCATAACCAGGGCTTTTTGGTGCTGCAGTGCAGATAAACACATAACATAAAATGACAGACGTGCTACTGCAGAGGACAGGCAGCTTGCATGAAAAGAATACAGGTATCCTCCCAAGTAATTTCAAGAACAAATTACTACCAATAGTAGTCTACAAGACAGCTATACTGAAGGAAATAATTTTCATAGGAATTATTTGGAGCAGCTCAAAGGATGAATTTTAAAGTAGTTTTAGTGCCCAAAGACAAGGGTTTTACACAGATTTCAAAACCGCAATAGTTTTATCCCTAGACAAAGAAAAATCTGAAGGAAAAAAAAGCTTTTGAGTGACTATTGGTGTTTGGAGCCTGCAAGTCCCTCTTCTTTAATTGTTTTAATTACCATTTAAAGCAAAATAACTAAACCAGTAATTAAACTGTCAATTAAACCAACGATACATATAGTATACAAAGAAAGTTTATTCCAAATATAATACTCTAAAACAGTGATACCCTTCAACAATCACAAAGAAACATTTAAATGAAAAAGCAAAAGCAATTCAACTTCCATAATTACTTCACTCCCACCTTATCACTTTGTAACATCCGAGTGTTCTATATCATATATATTGTGACAGGAGGTTATCAAAAACACTGCCATCCTGAGAGTGCAATCACGGTATGGTTTCATTTGTGTGTCTCACTTTAATGAAATGCCTTCATTTGGTCCTGAGTGCTGCAATGGTTTTACTCAAGGATGAACCTGAGACTCCGGCTATTTCCTGTTGGTGCAATTGACCCCCTGTATGTAATTCATAGCATGTTTGCGGTTAGCGGCACAAGCTTGTTAGCTCTGGTAATTAAACTCAGAAAACAGTGAGAAATAATAGAAGCAGGTAAAACCAGCTTTCCTCCCAAATGCTACACAGACGAAAGACATTTTTTTCCCTGCTTTCATTTTTCAATGTCAGTGTTAAATGTCATGTATTTCACTACATGCCTTTCACACCCTAAATATCTTGGACTTAGTTCAGAGTTCTGAATATCATGTAAATTATGTAAATCTTGAGGCTTAAATGTAAGCTTGGTATCCTCTGAAGACACTGTCTACTTATGAAGTCTTTCTTGCCAGTCTCAAATGTTCCAAATAAACTGCTTCAAATCTCATCATAATATTTTTTCTGGAATCAGTTAGTCAGATTGTCCTTTTCAGGCTACCAAATGCTAATGTCCAGCCACACGGTGCCCTCTAATAGGCAACTGGGATAACAATTGCCTGTCAGAAAGACAAATAGAACTGGTTGGATGCTTGGTTATAAGTAATTAATTATAGATGGAATATCATCCATAAAGGAATAGTACATTCTGTCATTTCTGTTTTAATATCCTAGCTGAAATACAACCCGAACCATTAACTGGTGTCCACTAGTAGTAGGTATGTCAGACAGAAATGTCATCCAATTTTTCCTTCATTAAAAATTCCCCAAAATGTTTTCTGGGAGCCTTCTGAAACTGTGCTCTCCTAACTCCGCTAGATTGCATTTGAAGGCTGGTCAGTGAATCCACGTGAATGTGCAGATCACAGACATGACCAAACTAAAGGACACTATTTCATTTCTAAACCATTAATGAAAGTATTTGATTTAACTTTGATTTGAATAAACCTATCTAATTTTAGACATGCATACAGGTATGAAGATGAGATTATATTGTCAGTTCGATGAAGCTTCTCTCCGTTGCATGTATTTTCTTTGTAATCATAAAGAAGAAGCAAACGTTTTTCACCCCCATAACTGCTATGAGATGCCTATGAAAGAATTTCATTCCATAAAGGAGCCAATTATATATATCACACGTATTATAGTTTTGGAAAGAATAGTGCTGTTGCTTGTTAATTTCTAAAAGTCATTAAATTGCACATTATTTTAATTAAACTAAGTAATCTAACAGGCACTGCAGATGTGACTAGTATGCATTTGAAAACTTTATAGTTCTTCATTCTACATAGTCATGCCAGAAATTATGAGAATCTGGTGAATAGCACAATCCAGATGATACAGATCAATAAAGAAGCTTTTTATGAGCATCTGCTGCAGCAAACAGGCACAATGGAGGCATAAGACTATAAAGTAATTTTTTCTTTGAGGGTACAGTTGAGTTTAAAAAAGTGAAACAGGCAAGAGCCATTTTTACTGAGAAATTGTGAAAATCAAAAGTGCAAATAAAGGTTTTAGTTTTAACCAAAGGACTGAAGCAACAGGGTGTTTGTGTAGTGTTTTACCAACCCAGTTGTGTTAATACCTCCAGTCTTTTCTGAACATTGCCACGCATACTCAAGACTGTAGAAATGGCTAATTCACTCCTAAAATGTGGAATTATTTGAAATGAAATGTGGCGAATGTTTGAGACTATTTGGTATCATAGTCTAAAAAGATGTATGGGAAGAAAAACTTCTCCAGCACTATACCCTTGCCCATCCCATGTTCATCAGTGTGGTAAGTGCCTTAAAGAACCTCCATATTGACAGGCTACAAAGTAACTGCTTCCCTTCTGTTCTCCCTTGTGTATTCTCCTAAGCATGTCTCTGCTTCCCCTCATTATCTGGTTCTTCTCTGCAGCAGAGCGTTGAGGAACACCTTTCGCAGCACTCCCGCTCTGTCCCTAATGGTCCAGAATTATCAGCTTCCAAGAGCAACGCAGCTCCCGCCACTACTGCTGGCAGAGGGAGGTAGTCGCCGAGAGAGATGGTGTTAGTTATCGACAGCTTTTAAAAAAAAATCAAGGTCATACACTTGAACTTGACTTGTGGGCTTATTCAATGGCCAGCCAATGAAAAACAGAAGAATTAAGCAAAAACTAGAGCACTGTGTTTTTTCTGACTTCTGCCGATGAGCAAGTGAGCTACGCTACCCTACGTTACTCACTGCCTACACGGCGCACACTCATTCCTGATTATGGTCATAGAACATTACCTCTCTACTGAAGGTAGAAAAGTTTCACAGTTTTGTCTTAGAGATACTCAGTGCACCTGATGGATAAAGGCTAGCAAAAACTCTTGAGAAAGACAGCATTAAAGATTTTTTGAGCTTGAATCTCGCTTCTTACCCTGATCATTCAACTTTATTCAATGCTTCCTCGGGAATATTACAGGAATGTAATTATTATAACTGAAGGAAAAGAGAACTCCTTTCACGGGTGACTGGAATATTTTGAGATCTGATTTCACTTGCATGTCAAAGCTCCAAGGCAGTCTCTCATATCAGCTTTTCTAGACTCGCTCTTCAATTCACAGTTTTAAGTACTCTAGAGAAGGAAGTCAACAAGAAACCAAACTGCCTAGTCAATGCATCCTGGTAAAACAGCCCACTTTCAAACTTCCTACGTGTAGAGTATTAAATCTGTAAGGTATTGTCTTTGTCTGTTATGTACTTTGTATTGTGCTAGTACTATTTATTGGATTCTTTTTACTACTTTAAAAATGGTGTGAATTTATTGTGCTGAGCTACGAAGAAACAAAAGCAAAACCTGAGAAGGGACCACTATAGACAAATGTTTTCCTTTAGGATAAAGAACACATTGTGAATATGCTTAAAATATAAACATAACACTCAGCTAAGGTAAGAGAAAAACATACCTCTGAAAAGCCGATAACCTCTCCATTTTCATCGAGCACGTTAAAATTAATGATTGGACCCTGGACATCAGGATTGCTGAAATCTGTATCGCTGTAAATACGTACGACGGGAGCCCCATTGGCATATTTTAAGGCAGACAGCACAGTATAGGTGTAGTGAGCTAACGCAAAGGTATGCTGTTTTATTTTCTCCATTCCACCTACAAAAGAAAAGTGCATGTATCTGTTAGATGCCTTATTTTTATGGAAATGTAAAAAAAAAAGGATGATTTTTCAGAAGAGTGTAGCTGAGAGGTAACTAGCAAAAAATTGGTAGTTCTGGGTTCCTTTAAATGAATATACAATTTGCAAAAGTTTTTTCTTCATACAAAAGCTTCAGAAGTATTGTTGAACCAAGGATTTATCTACAATTTATCTACTGTAGAAACGTAAAGGTACACTGAAATGGATTCACACACATTACAACATTGATAGTTCCAGCCTATACATATCACTAAGACGTTCTGGCACAATTAATTTGAATTGCTCCAGATCTGGTTATGGAGATCAGGGGAATGAAGCATCAGTTCTAGCACAGCACGGAAAGCAAATTGCTACGTCTAAGATAAAATAAAAATAATAAAATTCTAAATTAATTACAGAAAACAAGTGTTAGTCTACAAGGAATTTACTTGAATACTGAAGAAATATTCTTCCAAGCCTGCTCCTCTTTTTGCAGAACAAAAAGAAAGAGGATGTTGCGAATGCCTCATTGACTACACACATGCAATCTACTTGCTCCAGAGAAGCTTTGCAGAGAAGTCTTTTTTTTTGCTACACTGAAGAGTTTGGAGAAGAGGACTGCAGAGATTTCCTGACAGATGGACATCTTGGACAGATGGACCGATCTACATCTCTGCTTTCTGAGAGGAGGTTGTGTCTCTCTTAGATGTCCCTATCAAAATAGCTTCTCATTCTTGTGTTCAGAAGGTATGCTATAGGATGACACGCCATGGTCACTGAAAACCTATGATTTGCATGTTTATGGAAGACAATTAGAAGATAACAATATGATCTCAAAGTACTGTACGAAACACGGGGGGATACTTGAAGGCCAGCAACATATTTAAATCCAAACAAATCTCCACTGGAGACAGCTGGAATTTTGGCTAAAAATCCAAAGTGGTTTCTGTTCCGCATACTATGCATTGCACTATGGTGGGCCTACATCATGTGGGAAAAAAAACCCGAAAGAATAATTTCCTCAAAAGCCTCCTGAAGTAGAACAGTATTTTTCTGCCTGGGTTTTAAGACCAGAGTATTTTCTGTAATACTGAGTATCTTATTTGAGGTATATGAGCATTTCTGTAACTAAAGAGATGTCTGACATTTTCTTTTCTTTCTTTGTTTAAACTGCATAACTATGAATCTTATGCTTCTGAGCATACCATTTTTATATCTGAGTATCTGGAAGCTTCTACAGTCTGATACAACCACCCCTGGACAGAAATCTTGTAATCTGCTTGTTGACTTTTGTGCCTTTACCCGTACAAAGATTGTGTCATTTATGATTGTATATAAAAGAAAAAAACAAGATATCTTTCTCCTGACAGAAGAATTACAGCAGCTTCTCTTATTTTGCCTTTCTTCAAGTTTCTATATTATGTGCTATCTCCTTTAGATAAGCTAGGAGAGCAGACTGCAAAAGCATTGAACCTGATTAGATATAAGGTGGAAGTATATTTTTTGGTGCTAAAGAATAATAAAGAGGAATAAGATATTTAATGAGATACTAACACACAAAGCACTTTCAAGGAACTTTGCCAGAAGCTAATCAGTACAATTTCTAGATGTTAGCCACAGTAAACTTGGCAAGCATCTCTAGAACATTTTGGTCTGAAAGACGATTTGAATTTTCAGAGTATTTAAGAATAAAAGATTGCCTAGTCAGAGATTCAGAGATGTCCTAGTCATTGTTTTGTAGAAGTTAAGAGTCTTGAAATAGAGTAAAAAAAAAAAAAAAAGAAAAGTTATTTCTCAGCATTTGCCAGAAAGAAGCTGTCTTAAGAGAAGTGACTGCCTTGTCAGCTTCTGAGACGTCTGTAATCTCCTGATTCAGAGCTTTTCCAAATTGGCAGGAACCTTTTAATGGAAGATTAAACTACTGCCCTTGTGTCTTGTTGAAGAAATCTCTTATTCAGAAATTTCAGTCTCTCATTCACAGCAATCATCCTGCTATCATTTCTATATTGTCTTCAGCCATTCTCTTTTAAAGTTGCTTAATCACATTTCCTTGTTCATTAGTGAGAAGCTGATGAGCTTCTTAATTATTTATTCTGATAAATCCAAATGCAATAGCCTGCAGTTGCTTTGCTGCCCCGTGATTGGAGAGAGGAAGCCGTGTTGCCAGGGTCCCGTATTTTTAAGTAGCAGAATAGGCCTGATGTCACAGAAAACCCTGGGAAACAAATGACGGCAATCTGAAGTTGGTTCTGACAGAAAAAGAAGTATATTCAGAAAATAGTTTTGATTTATTTTTATTTTGCTAAACAAAATGATCTGTACTATATCCTGCATAAATCCAGTGCTTACCTCATGTCCCTCTCCTGACTAGGGAAAAAAATATGAGGAGGAGAAAATCAAAATCAGAGCAAATCTTTGGTCTCTAACATGATCTAAGGACTTGCGCTATTGCATCTAGTCTCATATTTGGGGTGACAAAAATAAATCTCATTGCTTGACTGAGCCTTTCTAAGGCAAAGGAGAAGATTATCTTCTACATTATGGTTGAATTGGTATTTATTACTTTATTGCATTCCTGCATTTTATCTTCTTTCTATACAGAACTCCGGTTTTATGCCCAGTTCCTTAATTCTGAATACTTGGTGAGTCTTCCCTAGCTGCCTGTTTGGGGATAAAAGAAGTAGCACACCTTAAGCCTTTTGGAAGACTTACAGCCTGGAAAAATCATCAGTACTTCATCTTGAGAAGGTGCTGGGAAGGACTCAAGTGCCCCAACTCCCTCTCAATTTATGGATGTTATTCCTTATCACTGCATTATTTCTATTTGCTCCTAAAAATGATTTTAAAATGAAGAACAATTTATGTGCTCTGTAATTTGGATCAGAATGAATCTGATGTACTCTAAGTTACACCAGTTGAAGTCTATGTAATACCATTCACTGTATTTATGTGTGTAGGAACACATTCAGCACAAAGGATGCTCTCATTAATGACTTCTTCCTATGGTAGAAATGTAAGGACTTCCCTGTCAAAAGGGAAACTCTTGCATTTCTGTTTATTAATATGTCCCTTATTACTTTGTCCCCATGTGTGTGTTTTGACTTTTCATTAAGCCAGACATGATAATTTAATTAATTCATCTTCCCAATAGCACCTCATTTTTCACACTATTTGTTGCCACAATCACTGCCATATATTTTTGCAGTGGCAAAGTTATTGGGCAGAAGAGATTGACAAAGAAAGCTTGTATTTTTGTGTACAAACCTCCTTGGCAAAGTATTCTAGTAAACCTGTGGAGGTGTTGTTAAACCTCACATTGCTGATGTATGTTTGTACCCTACATCCTGACAGATTAGCATGATCTCAGACTTACCATCCCATCTTATGCTTCCATTTGGGTACTGTTACAGAAACTGATACTGCTCCAGCATGGAAAATTCAGAGTACCAGTGCACTGGATAACTCATGGACAAATGTACAAGGTCAGCTTTTTCACAGGAATTGCATGGGTGCATGTGCCTGTCCATAGAGACTGGGGGACAGTTCAGTCATCTGGAAGAGGAGGGTAAGCTACCTCACATTTACAAAAGGGTTGAAACTATGTGCATACAAACTAGGCACAATTGTCACTAGAGTACTGTAAATCCACTGCTTGGCTTGCCTGGTGATAACTTCTTGTGTTATGTCTGTATTATTATCTGCTTGTTATATGCAAAATACAGTAATTTTTTTTTCCAGTGGAATTTTATCTCATCAGAGAAATATGAGATACATAGATGTCTGATAAGTATTCAGTATAGAATGTCTTTGAATCAGTGTAGACCTGGTTTTGCATTACGTAAGTGGCAAACATGCAATGGCATACAATCTCCTCTCTGAAACAAGCAGGATTTCAATAGCTCAAATGTTCAAATGTTAGTTCTTCCTGAAAGAACTGTAGACAGATAGGCGCATGTCAACATCTATAGAAGATTTTGAATAAAGAGATTCAGATAAAGCAGAGACTGTAATTGAGCCTCTAGAATGAAATCTCTGGTGCTTAAGGTTTTCAGGCTGTACTCAGAAACCTCTGTGATCTGCATTCAAATACATTCCTTATCTCTCTTATTATGAGAAATTAAATACTGGAGATAAGGAAGAAGAGAGCCATAAATCAAATATACAGTTATTTTTCTAACTTGCTATGAGAAAAACAGAGAAATTGAGGTTTACGTGAACAAATTCTCTGTTACTCTAGGAAATCCAAACTCACATATATCTTTGGATAAGAAAAAGATCCATGTGATTCATTATTCTTCAGCATTATCTAACAGAGAGAAAAGAGGCAGAGAAATGATGAGCTGAAATCTCAGCAAACCAATCAGCAGGAAGTGAAATCAAGATGTAGCCACATCCTAATAAATCTCAAACAAGACAGATCACCATGTGGGACCTGTGAGTCAATGTGCTGATGAAGCCATGGAACCTGTAAATCCTGTCAAACATTTGGAGTCCTTCCTTCACTTCCTCCAAGAAGCATACATTAAGATTCATTTCTGAGCTTTTTTTGGTGTTCTTTTACGTGTAGAACTGAATGTCTCTGACTGAAGCCTGTCACCTACTTACTGTTATTCTCCCAAAGAACATCTCTTGAGGATGAATTTGGTAATGTATCTCCTTTGTAAATTTGAGTGCTTTGGCTTAAAACCACATTAAACAATGTATTCCAACCACTGCTATTTTTTGGCAATCCTGCTTCAAACAAAACACTGCAAACACAAAAATGAAATATTCATATGATGATCCAACCCCCTGCCCCCAAAGTGCAACCCTGAGATGTTATGAATACAATACTAGAAGAACAAATAATGAGAAGAAAATGTAATCAACTGTATAAGAAACCTTGATCACTCATCCTCTGGTAGGTAGGGCTCCTACATTCATCAATAAAAATATTAAATATACATGTTCCTGGTGGGCTTTTTTTCCCCTAATTATGAGAACAGCCATCCTAAGTCAGACCAAATCTAGCTACTGCCTGTCTCTCAGAGTGAGGAGTAGCAGATGCCAAGAGGAAAAATATATGAAAGAAATATGTAACTTGTAAGCAGCTCCAATCGATAATTTAAAGATTAAATAAACAGAATATAAATAAAAAAATATATGAAAATGAGCTTACAGGTCGTCTGACAGCAACTAAACATTACTTTTAAAAACAGAACTAAGGGTATAAGAGCCCCTCATGGAACTTAAGCATTAAAATTAATACATTAACAGTTGCTTGGAGTCAACAGAAAGGAGCTCTTCTAATTTAATACCATTCCAATATTGGTCATAACCATTAGCAAATATAGTTCATTAAAACTCAACATGAAACACTGCAACTAACTTATCATCAAATTCATAAAGCCATCCATCATCCACACTCGCAGACAACGCATAAAGCACGGACAGATTGCAAACCTGACTCACTGACTCACGTGAACAGTCCAGTCAACTTGATCCATAAAACACATGTAATAAAAATTGATTTAGGGAACACAAAGTGGGGTGGACCGTGACCATTTCTGCAACTGAGCTGACTGCATTCGTGAGCAAGGAGGGAAAAATATGCGTCCCCATGTCATTTGTACTTCCAAAAAAATAATACCTTGCCATGCATAGATTAGAGCAAGCTTCTTTCCAAAGTTAATATGTAACAAAAAGAATTACATAGAAAGGAAATTTTAGTTATGAAACTATGGGGTTTTTTTCTGTTCAAAAGTACATAGTTTTGTTTGAAAGTGCATAATTAATTTGCAACAGTCCATCTCACAAGCTCAGTGTCCAGGTTGAAACTTTAGATGGGCTCTTGCAACTTAATTATGTACTTTCTGTGTGTCCGCAATGGAGAGCCATGTTACGTTCTCAACACTACTAAATCCACGCAGAATTCAATGGGTAATAGGGGGACCTTTTACTCTCTCAACACTAATTCTTTGCATAATAGCTTAAATCCTTTTATTCACCTCCTTCTCCCATACCATCTCAATAGTTTAAGACTGTGGGAAGCAACTGCTTAATCCTCTATTCAGAATGTTATACCAAAACTAAACATGAAACACATATTCGGTGTTTATCTTAATGAACAGAAGGCTCTTTGATGCCCCATCTCCCACTTCTTTAGAGAAGTTAATTCAAGCTCTTTTTTCACACAGTGAGGGAAGTTAGAAGTCTTTGTTCTGAATAAAATGAGCAGCACATTCTGAAAGAAGCAGATCCTAATTTTCAAACATCATAATGAGGAATACTTTGCCTTTTTTTTTTTTTTTAATTTCTTGGGAGTAGTATAAGAGAGGGAAAGTTCTATGTGCCAGATGGATGACTCACTTTTAGTATAACTGTTTTAATTACAGGTACAATTCAATTTCGGTTAACTGCCTGTTAGACTGAAAACTATCTAATAATTCAAATAAGCCCCAGGTAAGATAGATACACTTAATTTACTGTTTGCTATTGTTATGAGATTTCTTTTTTTGAGTGGGGGGAGGGTGCATATGTCTGTCCATCCTTTTTTTTGTCTTCCATAAGCCCAAGCCATTCTCTCAGCAAAGGAAATAATATCAGAATGACTTTTCAAACCATAAAACTAGCAACATAAAAGATGAATGGGGAGGCTTTCTTAAAAAGGCAGAGTGTTTTGAACACCTCATGGAAGCAGCATTCAAACTGCATCTCTGGAGTGCTGGATGACAAGAGCCCACAGAGGTTTCTGTGAGAACAACAGAATCTTCGTATTTATGAGATACTCACATTTTACCTCTAAAGGCTTTATCTCCCAAGGTTCTTCTCAGTCCAGCAGAACAACTTCTGCTTATGGTTCTGTCATCTTAAGCACTAAATGCAGGAGAAGCTTGTACTATAAAAGCACATGAATTCTCCTGGTAGCTGTTAGAAACCTGAATGTAACATACAGGCCTGTTTTCTGCTTCACTATAAAAGTGGCTCTGTCCTTTGTTTAATGGAGCCTGCTATGCACAATTCCTTGAAGTCAGCATGTGAAAGCTTTACTACTGCTTGTTTCCTGGTTTCAACTCTCGACAGTTAGACTGCTAATATGAGGCAGAGCATAAAACTCTTTCTTTGCCTCAAAGTTACAGTCATGGGGATTTAGAAAATGTAAGATGGGGCAGTAAGTCTTATGTTTGCAAGTAAATAAGAATAGCTCAGCACTGACTTTGCATGAACACTAATTCATTTATTTATTTACTTATTTGAGTCAGCACCAACTTTCTAATCACTTTAACATAGTAGGAGGGAAACCTTTCTCATCTTCTGCTCAGCCAGAGATTATGACACTATCATCAGGTCTGCAGTTAAGTACAATTCTTCCCTCAAATAAATTTTCTGTAAGACCCAGTCACCAGTATTACTTGATGGTCTCATGATTTTGTAATGGCTCTGCAGTTTTGTGCGTTGCTTCTTTTTGGTTTTCTTTTCCCTTGAGGGGAGCTGCAGACCAATGGAGACAAACAACCTGCACCAAAAATAAGCTGAATATAAAGACAAATCCAATTGTGTTTTTCTTAGGAGGAAATCTATCCCTCAGCACCAAGAGAACCCTTTAAAATATTCTGAAAACCCAGCCAGCTTCTTCCTTTTTCTCCCTAAGATGACAGATCCCAATCTAAAGCCTTGCTAGGATATAAATCAGTTCTGTTTCAAAGCTCACCATGCCTGCATTACGTGAAGAAGAATGGGTAACCATGGGCTCACAGTTCAGTAGCCACTGGTTTGACGCTACCTTCTCACAGGTTTTACATTAGTGATCCTTTTAGCATAACATTTCTGGAATCTCTTTGTCGGTGAAACACTTTGGTGCCAAAGGCAGCATATTGATTTTCATTCCAGGTTTTCCCTGCCTGATAATATTGGCTGGACGTCTTCTCTCTTTTTCTCTGACAATCTCTGAACCAGGGCTGTGGCTGCCAGTGTATGAGGTAGTGGCAATGCTCTACATCTGCTCTTGTGCAGCCTTTGTATCCTACTCTTTGTAAGGCTCCACACAAATTGCCCATCATGGCAATACAGGAAATACCACAAGTTCATTTAACTAAACTAAGAAATATGATACAGAAAAAGAAAAGTTTCCAGACAACAAATTCTAAGGCATGATGTTGACTATTCATGGAACAAGGAAAAAATGCAATCAATTTTTCCATTCTGTGTCTGTAACATTTAGGAATATTGCAAGTTGGTAAAATAATCTCTAGCCATTATTATTAACAGGAAAATATTTTCCTCAGTGAAATTTGGGATTTATTGATATTCATAATTTTCTGCTAGCCTGAAAGGACGCTTTGCCATTTGTTTTGCATTCTCAGACTAGGTCTCTGCGGAGTAATGTTACTATAATAACAGCTGCCATGGAGGGAACAAACAGTGTCATTCATGAAACAGAGGTAATAGAGCCGCTACAATGAATTCTAAAAACTGCTTTGAAATTTGCCTTAATCATAAGGAAGCATGCAGTCAATATTGAAAAGCACTCAGCATTCTTGGACCTCATCTTAAACTGAATTATAGCAGGACTTGTCCCAAGCTTTTTAAACAGGCAAATGTTGTATTAATAAATATCTACATTAACACCACAAGAGAGGCCTTTAGCTAAACATTTTGGGAACCCCTGAATTCTTTAATTTTTTATTGCTGTTTTTATTGACCCTCCCCAAAGGTCACAGCATTAGCTCTGCTTTACATCACTCACGCTTCTTGTGAGGACCAATTGGTAACCTGTTGACACACTTTCGTTCATGTGGCCTTCATGTGGCCTGGATGTGGCAGGCTCAGATCTCTTGTTCATCAGCGAGGTTTGTGAGATAGTGAGATGTGTGAACATGCATAGCATTTCACAAATAGTGAAAGGAAAAACAGAGCAAAAAATGGCTTACTTTGCCAATGCTTCACACTCTCACCACACAGAGTTCATTCAATGAAAGTGAGATGCCAGTACTTCTTAAAGTACAGCCACTGCTGTGGCACACTCAGCAATAACCTCTGTAAGACAGCACCAGTGTTTTTATAAGCAGAATGTTCTGCAGTGTTGGCTGGCATAAATTAACTTTGGCAGGTTGTCATTACATTGCTCATTCCTATGAGCTTCTGAAATCTACTGCACCTAAAATACCGTGTACTCTCCAAGTCATGGGGGCGATGAGTAATAAGATAGCGTGGTGGATGAAGATCGAACATCTGTAATTTTGTAAGCACAGTATAGGTATTTTAATAAATTGCAAGTTCAATTTGCAGATCTACTAGAAAGAAGACTGGAAGATAAACCTAAGGTAGGAAATATGAATATGATAAAGTAATTTATTCTAGTTTTTACTTCCTTCTAAAGACTGTAGGTAGTGTGCTTCAGAAAGAATTAACCACTCCTGGTATTACATCAGCTTCAATGAGCTGTAACACCATAAATCAGTCAGAATCTGTGCTTCAGATTCAGTTCGGAAGAGCTGAAGCATTTCAAGACATGAGCAATTCTTATATGTACCACTTGCTGTCTCATGCTGTAAATCAGGATCTACAGTAAACTAAAGAACTGCCTCTGAAGAAAGACTTAGACAAGGTTAAAAGAAAACACTGATCCAAGCAAAGCATCGGTGAAGGACGACTGCTACCAACTCAGAGGGAGACACTACGAGGGAAAGAAGCAAGGCAGCGTGCACTTAGGAAGCCCTGGCCTTTTCCCACTGCAACCCGTTACACCTGAGTTCTGCAGAAGTGAGAGAAAAAGAGTAGGGGCTGCTGCTGTTGTGTCAAGTGAGGGACTTAGCAGTTAAGGGGTAAACACAAAGATTAAAAATGGCTTAAAAAAAACATTTTCTCCATTGCTTCCATTTCAGATATTTTTAACAATAGCAAGGCTTTATACAAGGGAAGGTTCAGTTTAAGGCACCGTTCACAAAATTCCCTTTTTGGTGAGGAAGAAAAGGCAAGACGGCAGAGGTTCCCTTCCCACCAAGTACGGATGAAGCTACAACACTCACAAGGGGTGTGGGGGCCCAGATTCACTTTTCCCTTAAGGGGCTTCAGACTCTAGTTTGTTACTGGACATAACAATAAAACAATACATTTTACTTTTCTGGTTTCTTTGGAGCTCTCAGTTTTTGGAATGCTTTGTCTTACATCCTGACACAATATTACTAAAGTGGTAATATTGGTTACTGCTATTCAGACTGTTCTATGAGATCCATATTTTACAATGATAAAGAACACTATCAGGGCTAATGAAGGGAAAATCAGAAATACATCTCTTTTCGTATTTTCTGGTTATTTAGTATTATCTGCAACACACTTTGATGCAGCATACTTGCTAAAGACATGTAGAATGCAGAAGCAAGCCACTTTTATTATTTGATAAATGGAAATATTCAGAATATATTTGGGACATTACAAAAGAACAAAGACATTTAAGGAAACACAGAAAAAGATAGCCCTTGTTACTTTCTTTTTCATTCTTGCCCCACCAATGAAATGTGTGGTCTTGCTACTATAAATGAAAAGTATGACCATGAAAAAATCTTCACATTTAAAGCATCATGAAATAAAAATCTTTAGAAATGAACCACAGTATATACAGCTACTATTCCTAACAGATACTGAATGTTACTTCTGTCAGCAAAGAAAGTTGACACAAGCTTAGCTGCATGACCTTTGGCTACACAGAGATGCTGCACAACATGAGATATGCAAGTTCCATAATACGAAGCAAAGAATCTGTTTGATTACCTTAGCCTTGAATGACAAAAAAATTTTGTTGAAATACATTCATATAATACTCTTTCTTCTTTTCCACCTTGAGAGATGCTTAACTCAAGAAATAAGACAATTTGAATGGCTTCCGTTATACACAACGAGACCGCTTCTTAATAATCTTGCCTTAGCTTAGTCTCTCTAGCCGAGCAGTTGGGAGCTCTGTTTTGCAGCTGAAATGACTCAATCCTTTTAAAGATTATTATTTAGTCTATTTTGTTTATTAGGTGACTTTATGCAACAGATATCCTCTTCTGAATTGGACTAACCAGAACAGCTATCCCAGGCTGCTGACTTTCTAGTAGCTCTAGAATCAACTTTTCTGGGCTGACCTGATGGAAGACTTTGGTGGTCTTCCATCTCTAGGAGACGATCCTGCAGGAACTACATCATCCTACCATGGTACTTTGTGAGAGATACAAGACACCTAATTCAAAACAGCAGCTAACTTCAGACAGATTAGGACTGCAGTGATTAATCAAACTGTTCAAACATTTGACTGCAAACCCAAGAGAGAAACTTTGATAATTAAGAAGTGTGAATTTAAGTGCATGGGAATGCATTTAAAGGCTGCATGTATCAAACATTCATGTTGGTGCATTTCATGCAGAACTAGTATATTCATTTACCTCCCTGAAGCTCTTCTGCCTTCGTGCATATGGCAGGATATGGAGGAAAGCAGTATGTAAAGGATCAGTCCTGTTTAATTTTATGAGAATAATAACAGTACCACAATATTTTGTGGTAACCCATCAACCTTGGTGTGTCATTTTATTTTAGGGTGTTCTAAAGTGATCAGATGAAGCGTTTATCAGATAAAGTTAGCCTGGATGCTGACATGGCATTTCTACGCTTTTCCTTTTCATTATAACTCCCCTTATGACTCCCACCAAAGAGCTTTCTCAAATGAGAAGACACCAATACAACTATGAAGAGAGATCAGAAAGGTGCAGTATAAGCTGGCATTTTGTGGCCATGGCAGGCAGTTAGCTTGAACTCCCCAGGAGAGACAGAGCACTGCTGACAGCTATATTGCAAGTCCTTTTTCAGCAAGCTGCTGGAACTTCAGCGATCTGGAACTGGTCTGGGATTTTTTTTACAATGGTCAGCAATTTTGCATTTTCCTGTCTTCTTACTTAAAGACCATGCTCTCCAGAGTGTGAGAAGGCTTAGCATGCGACATACCTCCTCCTCTCTATTCTTTCTAACAGTATCGTATTCTATCTTTTTTATTATTATTTTTTATAACACTTCGTAGCTATTCTAATACATCCTGCATTTCAGTATTCACAAAAGGTTTAACTGCACAGACATTCCAACATAGCGTTAGAAGTGATAGAAAACCTACATTTTGCTCTCAAGAGAGACTCTAGTGCGCCAGAGAGTTCTACTCCCTCACGTGCCAACTTGAGACGGATGTTTCACAGGAATAAGACACCCCTTGTAAAGCTGGAGAACAAATAGATAAATAGATAAGTGAATAAATGTTGGGTCAAATACCTGTATGTCTCTGAATATTCAAGAAATAAATTGATTATTATCCTCAAGTTATGACAAATCACATGATTTTTCTAGGATTGGTAGAAGTGGTGAAGTTGGAACACTTCACCTTTCTTGAACACAGAACAATAAAGAAAAAATGGAAGTATTATAAATTGAAGGGTCAGAAACATTATAATTTTATAGTCCTGCCCAGTCTTGTCTCACTCATAAGGTCAAACCAATCAATTGATCAAAAAAAGAGAAGTTTTCTTTCTGAGGTCTTACAAAGCAAATCTTGCCACCTGTACTCATTACAGCTCTTCCCTTTTTTCTTTCCTTATTGGAATGATGCTGTCAAGTTCAGTATGTGATCCACTATAAAAGCTTAGATCCTTCTCTATCAGAGCAGATAACAAGATATGTTGGTAACAGGAGAGTGTGTTGATTATTTCTGACTAAAAGTTGAGCCTTGAAGGCTCACTTTGTTCAACAGCCAGAGACAGCAACCACAGCCTTCATTTTCTGCTGCAACCTACTAAACTTTGACTCAACTCATACCACACTTTCTTGTAACATATGATGTGCTCTGTCATGAAGGATTAATTTGTTTCCCACATCTTATCCAGCTCTGTCTCTTCTGTCATTTCCACAACTCTTTTTGGATCATATTCCCCAAACTTGGGTATGTGCGATAAGTTCATAATTTTACCTGAAGGTAATTCTGTAAGACAGAAGTTAGACACATCTCTGCGCTGCTCTGCTATTTTTGATTTTTGACTATGCTGGTATTAGTTTCCTCCACAGATTTTGTCCCTTGAGTTATACGCAGGGAAGAGATGAAAATATGTCAGGGGCATCAGGCAGTTTAAGGGTAGTTGCTTGTAAGCCAGGTTAGTCAGTAACGTGTTCAGGGCCTATGAAAGCTGACAGGATCCTTCACAGCTGTAAACCTCTCTGGCAGCAATGGGCAAGAACATCTTTCCATACCTTCCATGCTGCTGAGATGAGGACCCACCTTCTCAAGATGTTCTGAAATTCTGCCTGGCTAACCGAATGCTCCCCATCGAGTTTTAGTTCTTTATTTTTTTGCATTTTGTTTTGCAGCAGAGTATTTGACCCAAAGACAGATACCAGATCAGCCTGTTTCGCACAGCTGCTTGTTGGGCGGACATTTATTTAAAACTCTTCTTGTCAGAACAGAATGATCTATTAGTAACACAAAATGGCACGATGCCCAGAGACAGATTTTTGAGAATTTCTGCTTTCATGAACAGGAAGACATTTTCAAGACTAGTTTGTAAAACAGAGAGCAAAATATATCTTTAAAACCTCTTAATACAGTCAGAAAAATATATTGCTTTTAAACACCTATGATGTTACTCAATTAATGATTATTGCTACTCTCAATTTATAAATTCCAATTTATAAAACACTCAGAATCTTTTTTCTACCCTTAGTTTATGCCCTACTTGTTCTCATGCTCCCCCTTTTATTAACCTCCAACTTTTATAGATTAAGAAAGAAAATCAGGAATGTTCTCTGGCAACTACACTGAACTGTATTTTAAATAATGTACTGGCTTTGCCCCATGAAGCTGATTTTCAGCTATTCAGAACTTGGAACAATCTTAAGACCACGTCCATTTTTGTAAAAGCAAGGAAATTAAATATGCTAAAATTATAAAATATGCCATTATTTAGTTTCAGACAGAAATTCATCCATTATTGTTATATAGAATTCTCACTTTTAGTTAATAGTAGTTGGAAAATGGCATTCTGCTTACGAAGAAACTAGAATAGTGATATTTTCTAAATATCATATCAGGAAGAAAGATGGAGTATTCAAATCTCCCATCTAATAAAACCTCAAAGAAATGTTCATTCCAAAGACATTAAAATATTTCACGTCCATGCAGTCATGACTACCGAAATGCAGGATATATTAAGTAATAAATTTAAATACAATTAAATAAATACTAAGTACTATATCTAGATGGCCTGAAAGAATAATTCTAGGCTTTGTCTTGGAAAAATATTGTATCAAAATAAACAGATTTCAGTAAGACAGATGTCCCTTCAGACAATTCTTCAGTGAAAATTATAACCAGTTCTAGTCTCTTCCTAGTCCATTTGCTTATTCAAAAGACTGAGCAAACCAAAGGGGGAAAAGTTGAATTATTATTGCTGTTAATATTATTTTATATTTAGAAACCATTACTTTTAGGAAAAAGAGGATTAGAATGTGAGACTCAATTAATCCTTAGACATCTGCAATAGAATTTCCCCCCATTTTGTTTCATTTTCTATTTCAAGGAGATGTCCAGGTCATATAAAATTGCTTCTTTTCCAGAAGTGGTTTTATATTTTTTCTTGCCTTTTTTTTCCTTTTTTTTTTTTTTTTTCAATAACTCATGTGTTTCTTAGGGGATCTACTCTTGTCTTTATATCTAAAATAAATTCAACCAGTTCTTGGAAGGAAAAGTAGCAGCCTCAAAAGAAAACTGGAGACAAAAAATAATCTGATGGCTGGTCCATATACACACACTCCCATGCAGAAACACACTCATCTTGATCAATAAAATACCACCTGTCAAAAACACGTAATGTAACTCCTAAAGAAGGCCTAACAAGTAAAAAATGAAAAGAAGTTTTCTTAGTGGGCTTTAGTGAAGAAAGACTCATTTATAAAACACATTCTGGTTTGTGATTTAAGAGGGGAGCTACCACAGTCCAGAAAGGTTTTATATTTTAATCTTAAGCTTTTCAGTACAACTTTTTGTGTTGAGTTTCTCCTTCTGAAAGGCCTCCCTGACTCCCTCTCAAGTTTTTTCCCTATTTATTTGTTCTGTTCTCTTGCTGTTGTTCTTCTCCATACCTTTCAAGTACCAACAGTGGTGAGGCTACTCGCTTCTGTTGCTAACTCACACCATATGAACAATATCCACGGAATCACCTTTTCTCTGAACCTCACAAGCAGACTATTTTTTTTTTTTTTCACAAATACTATCAAAATCAGAGTTGGAGATCTCACAAACCAAGTTCAACTCCACTCATGTAACTTATAATATATTTCTTGTAGTGGGGTCAGAAACTCTGAAGAGGTCCCCCCTAAGTCCCTTGGTCAACATCTGAAACATAAGCGTGTCAGCAAAATGTATGTATATTCACTTTTTTCCCTTGTTAAATGTTCAAAAGCTTGCTTGATCGTTAAGCACGAGGACAAGGAATGTATTCTTATTAATATAATAAAATCAAGTATCATTTATACTCACAAGAGCCTAGGAGTTTGTTATTTGGGAATGATATCACACAGTGTAAGACTATGAGAACAGTGGAAGAGTTAGGAATGCTAGGCATCAGTCTGTAGCTTACCGTAACTGGCTTGCCCCATGCTTTTTAAAATGACAGTTCCTCTAAATAAAGATCACAGCCCTCTTAAAAGCAAACCAAGGCCATATTCAGATCTCATTTAAAGTGGTATCAATCGAGGAGAAATCCATTGATCAAATTTAACTTTATCCCTATTTTCTGCTGCATTTATAAAAATTTCTTAACATACTCTAAATCTACTCAAAATGTAGGCTATTAAATTTCTAAGTTATTTATACAGATTTGGTTGCATTCCTTTACTAGTTTTCCCTTAACCGTATTTCCTGTTTATGCATGGACTTTATTCTTTGTACATTGCTAAAGCTGTGCATTTTCATAATACAAAAACTTTCAAGCGGCAAGGTGATACAGCGACTACTTGCAATGTTACTTTTTAGATGCCTATCTTTGGAAGGAATAAACAGGAGTGAGAAATAATATTCCAAATCTGGAATAATTTCAGAATTTTCCAGTTGATCTTTTTGTTTACTAATACGTGATCACAATGCTGCTGGGAGTATATGGAAAGTAACAGGGAACAATTCCTCAAAAAAAAGAAAAAAGAAAAAAAGAAAAAAAAAAGAAAAAAAAAGAAGGGTTTAACAGAAAGTGTAAGTTCCAGTGTAGTTGTGCAACAGATGAAATAAATACCAATGCATTGCAGAACTCATAAATTTTAGTCCTCAGGGCTTGTTGCTATTTCTTGCCTTCTGCTGTCTGAATATCGATAGATTGTGTTTTCAAGCTTTTCTCTCAAACACTGAGCTAGCAAATGAAACTTTGTTTTTTAAAAAAAGGATGTTCTTAGTCACATGACTATAAGCCAAAGTTTTAAGGAAAATGTTAAGTATCTCAAACTTGTGAAAAAAATCTGAAATGCTAAGATCATTGAACCTGCACTCATTTGGAAAGCATTCTTAAGCTGTAGGTCTATTTTTTCAACTGTATAAATATATTTGTTATAATTTCCTATCTTATGCTCTATCAATCCCATAAACTAAGCTGGAAGAGACTAGCACATAAGTACTCCCAATAAACACCCAAACACGGTATTTCAGAATACCCTCTTTTGCACCATCTGAGGAATGAAATGTGCCTTGTCAAACACCTGGGGACTCAACAAACCAAAACTTTGAGACATGAAAAGAAAGAGTGAAGGGACAGCCGCACAAGACGTGGCAGTTAGTTACCCACGCTTACCTTGGTGCTCTACAAACATGCTGGGAAACAGGCACTGCCCACAAACACGCACCATTCAGATAGGCTGTGCGTCAGATACAAGGAGGTTTTTTTAGCTGCAAAACAGTTTTTCTCAGGTTCCTAATAACACAACTGTGAACCTGTATATTTATGAATATTTTGTGATATTAAAAAAAAACAACCAAAAAACCCAACCCAAGAACAAACCACACACACACACGCACACACACGGTGGCTTGCAGCCTGCAACAGTTCACTAGCCGTGCCCTCACTGGCTATAAGCTCTTCATATGCACGAAGCCCCAGATGTCAGCAAGAGCCATGTGTGGCCTCCTGGCATGGGACGGGTCAGCAGCTCCGACCCGCCACAGCTCACCCAGCTACCCTGGCATCATCGTTCCACTGGCCTGCAAGGAGGCTCCTAGCAGAGCGGCCAATCTGAACCGGTGCTTGCGTTGCCCTTGCTTTATTCTCCCTGTCCCTGCCAGGACAGTTCACAGGTTGAAGGTCACAACTCTACTTTGGTCCTTATAGAACAGCATAAGGTCTCTCAAACCAGAATAATTAGACGTTGCAAGCAGGTTCCAATGTAAACATAAAACCAGGACTGGAGGGAAGAGGGAGACTTTGAGCTCTCTTCTGTTTTAAAGAGGGTAGATGTGTGACGATGAGCAAATGCCCAAATAAATGTATTAAACTTCTGTAAATTCTTCCATGACTATTACAAAATACATAACACCAACAAAATGTTTAAAACATGGCACTGAAGGAATAAAAAGTCATATTTCTCTTAACATATAAAGCATTATGCTTAACAAGACAGTTTCCAATTTCCACATCCAAACAATGCAGCTTTCAAGTTGAGAATATTTGAGCCGAATCTCCTCTTAACCTCTCTAAAACAACTGCAGTGAATCAAATCACGGTGAAATTTTACGTCTTCCTACCCAGGCACAGGGCTCCCACTGAATGCTGTAGGAACTGGACATGCTCAGAGACAGGCCATACTCAGCTTCTTCAGCTTGGCTATGACCACAGCTGCACCGCGTATCTTGGACAAATATGAAAATCTCAAAGAGAGAAAGGCTTCTTTTGCATGGGCAGTAATTTCCATGACTCATGGGTAAATCAGCTTCCCTGTGCTTCTTCGAAGAGTGCAAGCTCTGTAGCTTCCCATTTCTTGTCTGCTCATTTCTGTGGCTAAACTGTTCCTGCATTCAATGCCTAAAACTGATACACTTCACCACGAATAAATATAAAAATGCAGCTTTTTACTACCAAAACCCCCCTTTTCATAAGGTGCCCAAAATAAGAGGACGGTAAAAGTCATTCATAAAATAAGTTAGACAGCAGTAGTCGAGTTTCTCCGCAGCTGAGTCGCACAGCTGCTGTATTCCACTGCAAAAACTCATCTTGTTTGGCTTCAGTCATCAGAAACATCTCACCAGGAGAATGTGTTGATGACCAGGAAAAAGTTCCAGTTCTTTTTGAAAGCCACTAGATCTGTATCAGGTGATATGATACTTGGCAATTCTAAAAGTAGTTGGTAGCATGATTTCCTATTCAAGATGGCATTATCTCTCATACTGTGACGGCGACAAATACTGAACTTCGGTGTTTTTGCTGGGTTATGGGCTGGAAACTACCATTTTTTTCTAGTTAAAAGAAAAGGTGTTCAAAAGAAATAATGTTATTAAAAGAGAGAGAAGGGCTGAAGATTTACCCAGTGTCCCACAGACTGTACCTGAAGGAATGCTTTTCTTGTGTTCACTAGCAAACAGAGAAGCAATGCCAAAAAGAGAAATTAAACATTTATGAGGAAAAGATGAATGAGCTTTTAAAAAATTATACTAAAACTGTGTCATTTGTCAGGGTTTTGAAGGAATCCTGAGAATGAGAGCTTACAGGCTTTGCGTAGCTCATTATATAGGTGCCCCCCCCTCTCCCCCCTGCCCAACTCGTGGGGTAGCTTATATTTTGCAGCTAACTTTCTTCAGACAGTTTTGTCAATCCTGGACTTTGTTCTTTTGCTTAGAAAGGTTTTATTCAAACACTGTTGCAGGTAGTGCAGACTTAAGAGTAAAAGAAACCTCCCAAAATTTTGCAAAAAAGATTAGCTCTGGTTCATATTTTTGCCACAAATATTTTGCCAATATTTTTTTTTCTTTAATAAAAGAGGCAATTTAGACCAATTAACTAAGTGGTCCTAATACAAAAAAGGGATTCAAATAAAAAAAAAGTTTGGAGGTACCTAAGCTGAGATAAAGTACAGTTTTCAATTTCAGAGGATATTTTTATTATCTCTAAGCAGGTGACAGCTACTGCCAGGTATAAGAACTCTCTTTCTTCCTCCGCTCCAGCCTTCAGTCTTCTTTAACTTTTCTAAGCTTTGAAATGAAGATGTTCTTAATACCAGAGAAAGAGGCTTTGCATATGAAACGAATGATTAAACTCGCATGAGATGCATCCATTTTGGAGATGAGGGATTGCATGAAAGGAAGATACACTGTGATCTTTTCCTTCCTGTCACTTTCATATTAAAACAAACGCTGTATCATTATTGGGAAGGGTTTGTCCAAGGTCACTCAATTGTTCTGCACTTACAAGCTGGCAGCCCATCACAGGCAGAAGCGGCACATAGAATCATTGATGCTGGCAGGCTCCACCCTCCCTAATGCTGCTCCTTCTGTCAGCCAGTCCTTGGCTTGTCGCAGGCGAATGTAATTATTCTTTGAGCCGTGCCTCAGATCTTCACTTGAAGGGAGCTGTTTGATGCTAGACCACAACTAAGTACCAAATGGTGTCATGCCTATTACAGAACATGCAAGTCAACAACTACTGTTTAATTAGGCTTAAATCCTCCCATCCAAGGCACAACATGAACGCCAAGCCGTGTGCTGGGCATGTCTGAAGCAAAGTACCTCGCCTCCTCTCACATGTGAAATGGCTAAAAAACTGCCTTCTCCATGCTGTTGTAGCCCCCAAAGAGGCCTCCCTCTTGGATGACGTTGATCCCATCTTCAGGATGTGAGTGAATGACTCAATTAACTCAGCTTCTGCTGTAACTGTGAGGCAGAACTGTACAAGCTGCAGGCTGGCTCTAGAGCCTCGTAGAAAATTCCCTTTGCTTTGCAAACGTTCAAAACATTTTTTCCCCTCATTTTATTTATTATTCCTCTTTGAAATATGCAGTTGCAACTGAAACTGCTGAAACTGACACTATTTAAATGAACAACTGGATTTATTAACATAAAACTAACTAATTGAGTTTTCAGCCAAAAACTTTAAATAACTTTAAAACATGAACAATTTGGAAATGAAAAAGAATTCTGGTTAAAAGACTCATGATATTGCATTGATTATTATTTTAACAGCATTGGCCAGAATATGTATCAATTAGTATGTTCAAAAACAGGAGAAGAAAACAAATATTTCACAAGCTTCAAAGCTCTGAAAATGTTTTGCCCAGACTTTCAGTAACAATTATAACATTCCCTACTTCATCTACGACTGGTGTCGTAGACAGGGCTTTGGGTTTTACGTTCACGGCTTGGTATATGAGGCACCAGAGCTGCGAGCAGCTAATGGGATGCACTTATCCCAGAGGGGGAAAAGGATTCTGGGGCAGGAGTTGGCAGGGCTCATTGACAGGGCTTTAAACTAGATTTGAAGGGGGAAGGGGTCAATAATTTCATCCGTGCCTGTGACAAACTGGGGCAGCACATCAGGGGCAGAGGGATGGAGTCCTAGTAAGGGCTCTCAACTTGTTGCCCTAAGGCAAGCCGGAAATGATGCACCGGGACGCCCCAAGGAAATCAAGGGGGATTCGTGCAAGAGGGTGACATGGCCAGCCCAGCTGAAGTGCCCCTACGCAAATGCACGCAGCTTGGGCAATAAACAGGATGAATTAAGGGCCACTATGCTGCTGGAAAGCCATGACATAGTGGCCATTACTGAAACTTGGTGGGATGATTCCCATGACTGGAATGTAGGGATAGATGGATACAAGCTTTTTAGGAAGGACAGGCAGGGTAGGAGGGGAGGAGGTATTGCCCTCTACATCAGTGACCAGCTAGAATCGATGGAGCTCCACATGGGGAAGGACGAGGAGCTGGTTGAGAGTGTATGGGTTAAGATTAAAGGGAAGATAGGGGAAGGTGATGTTACAGTAGGGGTCTGCTACAGGCCACCTGACCAGCAGAGCCAAGCAGATGAGGCCCTCCATAGGCAGATAGAAGTGGCTTCGCATTCACAGGCCCTGGTCCTCGTGGGGGATTTCAACCACCCCGACATCTGCTGGAGGGACAACACAGCAAGGCACCAGCAATCCAGGATGTTCCCGGAATGCATTGATGACAACTTCCTCCTCCAAATGAACCAACAGGAAAAGGTGCTATGCTGGACCTCGTTCTCACCAACAGGGAAGGGCTGGTGACCAGCATGAGGCTCAGGGATAACCTTGGCTGCAGTGACCACGAAGCGATAGCATTTAAGATCCTCAGGGCAACTAGAAGGATATGTTCCAAGCTTACGACCCTGGACTTTAGGCATGCAGACTTTGATCGCTTCAGGGATCTGCTGGCCAAAGTGCTGTGGGACAAAGTTCTAGAGGGACGGGGGGCCCAGGACAGCTGGTCAGTATTCAGGGATCACCTCCTCTGTGTCCAGGAGCAAACTATACCGACAAAAAGGAAGGCAGGAAAGAATGCTAGGAGACCTGCCTGGATAAACAGGGAGCTCCTGGACACACTGTCACACAAAAAGAAACTTTATAAGGAGTGGAAGAAAAGACAGCTGGAATGGGGGGCATATAAGGAAGCTGTCTGAGCAGCAAGAGACCTGGTGAGAAAAGCTAAAGCTCAGTTAGAATTAAATCTAGCCCAGGACATCAAGGGAAACAGCAAGAATTTCTATAGGTATATTAATGGTAAGAAGAAGACTAGGGAGGGTGTGGGCCCCCTCAGAAAGGAAATGGGGGAGCTGGTGACAAGTGATATGGAGAAGGCCGAGGTTCTCAACGACTTCTTTTCCTCAGTCTTCACTGGCAAGGGCTCCAGCCACACTCCCGGAGTCACAGAAGATAATGGCAGGGGTTGTAAAGAACTGCCCATTGTAAGTGAAGATCAGGCTCATGACCATCTGATGAACCTGAAAGTGAACAAGTCCATGGGACTTGATGGGATACACCCACGGGTACTGAAGGAACTGGCGGATGAGGTTGCTGAACCGCCCTCTATTACATTCCAAAAGTCATGGCAGTCTGGTGAGGTCCCCACTGACTGGAAAAGGGGAAACATAATCCCCGTTTTCAAAAAAGGAAAGAAGGATGAACCAGGGAACTATAGGCCAGTCAGTCTCACCTCCGTGCCTGGTAAGATTATGGAGCAGATCCTCCTGGAGGCGCTGCTGAGGCAGAAGAATAACAAAGAGGTGATTGGGTAGAATCAACACAGCTTCACCAAGGGCAAATTATGCCTGACAAACCTGGTGGCCTTCTATGAGAAGGTCACAACATCAATAGACAAGGAGAGAGCAACTGACGTCATTTACCTGGACCTGAGCAAAGCCTTTGACACTGTCCCGCATGACATCCTGGTCTCCAAGCTGACAAAATGTGGGTTTGATGGACGGACAATTCAGTGGATAAAGAACTGGCTTGACAGCTGCACCCAAAGAGTGGCTGTCAATGGGTCCATGTCCAAGTGGAGGCCAGTGACAAGTTGGAGTCCCTCAAGGATCAGTACTGGGACCGGTCTTGTTTAACATCTTCGTCAGTGACATGGACAGTGGCATAGAGGGCACCCTCTGCAAGTTTGCCGACGACACCAAGCTGTGTGGGGCGGCTGACACGCTGGAGGGAAGGGATGCCATCCAGAGGGACCTTGACAGGCTGGAGAGGTGGGCCCATGCCAGCCTCATGAAGTTCAACAAGACCAAGTGCAAGGTCCTCCATCTGGGTCGGGGCAATCCCAAGCACCGATATAGGCTGCGCAGTGACTGGCTTGAGAGCAGCCCTGAAGAAAAGGACTTGGGGGTGCTGGTGGATGAGAGGCTCAACATGAGCCATCAGTGTGCACTAGCAGCCCAGAAAGCCAATCGTATTCTGGGCTGCATCAGGAGAAGCATGTCCAGCAGGTCGAGGGAGGTGATTCTCCCCCTCTACTCTGCTCTCGTGAGACCCCACCTGGAGTACTGCATCCAATTCTGGAGCCCCTACTACAAGAAAGATATGGATGTGCTGGAACGTGTCCAGAGAAGGGCCACGAGGATGATCTGAGGGCTGGAGCACCTCTCCTATGAGGACAGACTGAGAGAGCTGGGGTTGTTCAGTCTGGAGAAAAGAAGGCCCCGAGGAGACCTTATAGTGGCCTACCACTATCTTGTGGGGGCCTACAAGAAAGCTGGTGAGGGACTTTTTAGGATGTCGGGTAATGGTAGGACTAGAGGGAATGGATTAAAACTAGAGATGGGTCGATTCAGACTGGACGTTAGGAAGAAGTTCTTCACCATGAGGGTGGTGAGACACTGGAAAAGGTTGCCCAGAGAGGTGGTGGAAGCCCCATCCCTGGAAGTTTTTAAGGCCAGGCTGGATGGGGCTCTGAGCAACCTGATCTAGTGGGAGACGTTCCTGCCTATGGCAGGGGGGTTGGACCTAGATGATCTTTAAGGTCCCTTCCAACCCTAACAATTCTATTATTCTATGATTCTATGATTCTACTTTCAAATGATTTTATCCCTTTATGAAAATCTTCTTGAGGTGGAGATGCCTTCATTAGTTCATTTGAAAATATTTAGATTTTACTACTTGAAAATTCCAGAGATGTATGATTTAATACTATTTTTAAAATTACTGAATGCTCTTTTAGTTAATGTGCAGCTCACTGAATATGCCAAATTGATAAATACACCTGGAATGCCACACACATTATATATAGAGAGAATAAAGTATGCACTGCTGAGGTTGTTTGTCTGCTAAGAACTGCTGTTCTATCAAAAAATCCTATAAAGAAAAGCCCACTCCGTAATGTTAGTAGAACACACAAAGCCATCAACTACTAACATCTGATAGTTATGCTTCTTTTCAGTAGCTTGACAATTCAAAATTAGCATTGATTTAAAACTCTCCTTCTGGTAAGGACCAATACATAAAACATATCTCTGTAAGTATTGTTTGCTGAAGAAAACGTTAAAAAACAATAAAAAAGATGAAAGCACTTGTTTTGTGAAGATATGTTGGGCTGCTTTTAGCAAGACACTTTTAAAAAAAGAATTTGTAAAGGGGACATGTGCATATTTATGTAGATAACTTCACACTTTGCAATTATGTCCATTTTATCATATATATTAGTTTTACTTAGTCTGAGCAAAGCTCGCTATCCAGAAACTGCTCCTTTTCCCCCTTTATTTTGATGTATGTAATAACTTTTTAGTCTGATGGATAAACAAGTGTATTTTCCAGAAAACGGTTTAAAAAATTACTGCATCAACACCACCCCTTTAAATTGCTTGAAAATAAAACTTCATTAAGACCTCAGTCCTAGAAATAATTTATTAAATGTCATTAATAGTTATATTCTGGTAAGAGACTCTATAGAAAAGCCCAATGAAATCAAATCCATTGGGTTGCTTAGCAATTATTGTGAAAGTCCAGGTATTTTAACAGAGAATTTTTCCTTTTTCGAGGTTGTGGACTTTTCTTGCTTTCATATGGGGTTCTATATCCAGCTCGTAACTCTCTTCTAATTGCTAGCACATGGTTATAAATGTAATAGAAAAGCTTTTATTTTCTATTAAATCCTTGATAGCTTTTTTCAGGAAGGGCTAAACCCTAAATATTTAAGATTAGTTTCAATAACCATTTTTTTTACTATGCCCATAAAAAGCTTACAGGCTCCATTTTCTCCCCTTGCTACCATTGCTATACGTGTAGCATGGACTGATTCTTCCCTAAATGGTATTCTGACCTTGAACCACAGGAATAACCCACTTCCTGATTCTGTGCTCATGGAAATCGGAGAATTTTTGTAGTGATTTAAATTAACCTTGAATCAGATACATAGTCTACACACCTGCATGCCCATTTTTACTCAGATGCTGATGGCCTTGCCCAGCTCTTCAGAAATGCTCCAAATCACAGTTAGGATTAGTCACTGCAAAAATTTGTTTTTAACCTGAGAAGAAAAATGCAATTTCAGATCAAACAAAATGTTTTAAGGATCACCTTCTTCAAGCTCAAGGATGGTCTGTCCCAGCAAGCAGGAAACTAAGCAAAGGCAGCAGGACACCTGCATGGATGGACAAGGAGCTCCTCGCAAATCTAAAACCTAAAAAGTAGAGAGGTGGAAACAGGGTCAGGTGACCCAGAAGAAATACAGAGCCATGGTATGAGCATGCAGGGATGCAATTAGGAATTTGATGAGGGACATTTGAAGGGTAACAAGAAGGACTTCTACAAGCAGAAGCCCTGATGAGTAAGGATATGGAAAAGGCAAAAGTTCTCAACACCTTCTTTGCCTCAGTCGTTACTAGTGAGCCTTGCCTTCAGCAATCCCAGGCCCTGAGACCAGAGGGAAAACCTAGTCCAAGGAAGTCTTACCATCATCGGAGCAGGATCAAGTTAGGGAACCCTGAAAATAAACTGGGTATAAACAAGTCCATGGGCCCTGATGGGATGCACCCATAAGTGCTGAGGGAGCTGGCTGATGTCACTTGCAAAGACAATTCTGATAATCTTTGAAAGAGCATGGTGACTGTGAGAAGTGCCCAAAGACTGGAGGGCCACTTCGAGAAGGGCAAGAAGGAGGACTCAGGGAATTACAGGCTGATCAGCCTTACCTCAGTCCCTGGGAATGCGATAAAGAAAATGACTCTGGAAACCATTTCCACACACACAAAGGGCAAGAAGGTGATCAGGAGTAGTCAGCGTGGTTTTACAAAGACGAAATCGTGTTTAACCAACTTGATAGCCTTCTTCAATGTGACAACTGGTTTGGTGAATGAGGAGAGAGCAGTGGATGTTGTTTATCTGGGCTTTAGTAAGGTTTTTGACACTGTCTCCCATAACATCCTCACAGACAAGCTGATGAAGTATGGGCTAGATAAGTGGGCAATGAGGTGGACTGAAAACTGGCTTTCTGCCAGGCTTAGAGGGCTGTGTTCAATGGCACAAAGTCCAGTTGGAATCTAGTCACTAGTGGCAGGTGTTGATACTGAGTCATTTGCTGTCTAACAAGTTCATAAATGACCTGCTGTGTGCAGTTTTGAACTCACGAAGTACAAGAGATACAGACGTACTGGAGTGAGTCTAGTGATGGGCTACAAAGACGAACAAGGAACTGAAGCATCTCTAATATGAGGACAGTCTGAGAGAGCTGGAACTGGTTAGCCTGGAGCAGAGATGGGTCAGGGGACATCTTCTCAATGTGTATAAATACCCGAAGGGAGGGTGCAAAGAAGATGAAGCCAGGCTCTTCTCAGTGGTGCCCAGTGACAGGACGAGAGGCAATGGACACAAACTGAAACAGAGGAAATTCTACCTAATCAGAAGAAACTTGCCAGAAAGCTCTCAGCCTTGAGCTGGGAGGGCTCTTTATCTTCATGCCATTGAGAAACGCATTTAGTCCCTACGTGGGTCTAGAAAAGACATTACAGACTCATTCATTGATACAAGCAAAAGGCAAAAAGGCCTACCTATTTATGCTGCTTGTTCAGTTTTCTAATGATATATCCGTTGTTCTTTCATACAGACACAGTGACTAACAGCTTTAATAACCTGTGAGCAGCCAGACTTGATTACAACTCTCTTCATTGTATTATAAAATTCAGCCTCTTTAAAGAGAAAGCAGAGTTTCTACACAGCCGATCAGGAACCAGAATTCCTGTTATATATGAAATTACAATATATTAAAAAGTAATTCTGATTTGAATTGCAAATACAAAGTGATGAAATTCCTGTGAAGTAAAAATGTGAAAAAGAACACTACACAATTCATGCTCATGAACAAGCATCTTCTCAATAATTTATAAACAGGTTTTAAGGAAGTAGTTGCTGGGGTTGTGAAGAGATTGCACTCACGGGCCTAATAAAGTGTCTTTCCATCACCAGCTACATTCTGAGTGACATAACTCAAAAATTCACTATGTTGGTTTGTTCTGATTCCTGTAAACTTCTAAAGTTGGTAAAAAAATCACATCTCGCTAATTACATTTTGACAGCATTTAACAAGATGTATGAAAACTAATATCTTATAATCTAAAACAAAACCAGATAAATCAAAATATTTCCATATTGCAAATGAAAGACACCATGACACCTCTTACAAAAAAAAAAAAAAACAAACCCTCAGAAATTGCAAATTTCAAAAGAAGTTTAAATTTCACAAAAATTTAATATCGGGGAAATAATTTGTTCAGTAAATACATTTCTGACCAATAACAACTGCAAGTGAAGGTTATATAAATATCATCAAGAAGCTTTGCATAAGACTTAGCTCCTTCTAGAGTTACCTTTCTGATATTTGGTAGACTCCTGTTTGGCCACAACACACAAACAGAAAGAAAATCAATTTCTGTATTTAAGAACAGCTGAACGAAGGTCTTCACAATTCCTTGGGAATGTGCCTTATCACAAATCACATGGGCACTGCTTGAGGGAGAAGGAAGACAGTTGCTAACTTTTCCTTCTAGCTGTATTCTACTAGGCTCATCAAATAGGGAAGAGGCTCCTATGTGGGCACATAAGGACTTCTTATGGACTTACTGGAAAAAGGAAATTATCTGTGCAAGATACCACTTCAAAACAAATCATGTGATCCTTATGTATTTTCCACACTTCCTGGAAGAATAGCTTCAGTGCACAGAGGTTGCTTGGACACCTTGGATCATTATTGCTGAAGTAAAGGGGAAAAATGCTTTTCTGGAGGGAAACACTTGCAGCTCAGTTAAGGTCAAGAAAACAAAAATCTGAGACTAATAAAGTTTCTTCCTTTATAGAGAAACCCTCCCCTGTGGTGGACAGAGTAACATATCTATTTCCTAGTAAAACCTTTCTCATAAAGATCTGTAGGCCGTGGATAACTGGACATAAACTACGCTAGCTTCAAGGCTATGTAAGCTCCAAAATTATCATACAGATGTCCTAATACCATTTTTACCTTTCTTCTTTTACTTTCATATGCCCTAAACTCAGCCTTAAGCACAGGTCATCCAGACCTGGGTTTTACCCACACCAGGTCACCTGCAACGTAAGTGATGTAAGCACAAGATGGTAAATCCAAACATTTCTGCTACTGCTAGTCAAGTCACACTGAGATACTAAAAATTACAATGACCAAAAAAAAAAGAAGCAGTAGGTATACCCACAACGAATTCTCCACAAAAGTAGTCTCTGGGGTTCTGGCAAGGTGGAGCTGAATTCTCACTGCTTAAAAGCAATGTTGCCACCGCCATCTGAAAATGCTATCTGAGCCTGGCGTTGCACTCAGCAGCCTCTGCTTGGGAATGTCCTCCAAGGACCACTAGCTGATGGACACAGAACACTGACAAAATCCACTGAACAATCCACTGATGACAGACTGCTGATGCACACCTCCACAAAATCTTCCCAGTAAAGAACCGCATGCACACAAACCAATATATGAGGGCTCATATACCTCACAGTCGATGCTTACTCCCGTTCTTTTTCCCCAAACACGCACCCTTCAGTCCCAGAAATACACAGGTCCCACGCAATTATTAAAATCTGCCAGTTCATATGCTTTATGCCACTGCTATCTAACTTCTCACAAACATCTACAGTTCCAACTCAGGTATCTCAGATTACATCCATTCCCTTTTAAGGATGCAGAGAAAGCAAGTAAGAAGAGGAGACAGAAGCTACCACTGCTCAATCAGCTCCTCAAGGGGCAAGTGAGACCTGCAGCAACTCAGAGAACACTTCTGACTGGTCAGTAGAGTTGGGAGAGTTGAGATAAGGAGTTCATAGCAGCACTTTTGTCAGATGTAGGCACATACTATCCTTCTCTACTCTTGTTTGTTTCGTTGGTTTTTTTTTAAGTATAAGCCCAGGAGAAGTTTGTAAAAATTGCTCCTAATTCTCTTCTGACACGAATATTAAGTCACAAAGAATGAAAAGGTAGTCAAAGATTGTTAACAGGGGAGAACGGGAAGCCGTCTCTAAGTGTCTCCTCCACCCCATGTTGTAAAGCAGATATGGATGCTTTCTTTAAATCTCAAGGCATTAACACTGCTTCATAGCCATTCTGCCAGTTTCATTAATTGCACTTCTATTCCAATCATTTCATAAGCAGACTGTACTTATAATCTGGCTATTTATCCTAATGTTTGATGTTTCTGACTCACATAAATACATTATGTTTGAATGCAGAGAAGTACTTTGCATGACAAATTTGAGATTTCTGCCGGAAACATTTGACTGAAATTTATTTTTGCTATCCATAGGGAATAAGCCTCTACATTATTTGATTGTTATTCACATTTTGGTAATCGCATTACAAACCTCTACTAAGAAATGAAATGGCAATGTGCCTTTTTTTCCTCTAAGAGCAAACGTCTCCCTTCCCCTCCCAAAAGCACAGACCTTGAAAAAGCATTAGAAAATTAAAAAGCCAACAGAAATAAAATGATGTATCTGCGCCTGAATATTCATTAAAACACAACATTGCTTAGTCACTGCTCGCCATTTGGATGATGCATGGTGCTTAGGCAAGCTTAATGCAACAATGGGAATTCAGTCTTGTTTTTACAGGATGGGTGTAGACTTTAGTGGCCAGATTCCTAACCGTGTTCAGTCGTCCTAATTGCATTAATTTTGTTAGGCCATAAACCACTTTACATCAGTTGATGATCTGACTTTATGTTTTAAATAAGAACACAGGGAAATAGTAACAGATTTAATTTCTAGGTTTTATTCAGATCCGTCATGCTACCCAGCAGCTGCTCTACCTACAATGCATTATACTAAACACCACATGCCTGAGATGTCTACTGGAGTTACTTGCCCTTGGCATTGTTTGCCCTTTGCTTCTGTGTTACACTCTTCTCTCCCAGAGACTTTCTCTAGCAGTTCACGCACTGGCAGAAAATTTACTGCATTTTATCTCATGCTGTAGAGCTATTGTCAAACATCACAAGCACAAAACAGGATGACATAAAAATATCTTTGGGCTACTAAAACCCATGAGTCAAACTCATCTCTTGTTTCACCTCACAAATCGCAGCAATCTGTTAATTGTGTCCCTCGCTGCTTTTAGATTTTATGAGCATCAAACCACAGAAGTTTTTGCTGAAAAAAACAACAAAAACTACAACTAAACAAAAAATACTGCCTCTACTCTTACACTTTTTAACATCAGTTTTCTAATCTGAATATCTGACATATTTCCTGCCCCCTGATCATTTGGCAGCACTTGAGAATCGCCTTTGCTTTGTTATACCATCCCGAAACTCCCATTGATCACATTTCCACCAACTGACTATCAGGAAACCCTCGTTTTCTGTTCTTGGAAAAAATATGAACACAAAGTCACAGTGGAAATGGAAACCCAGGAGAACACACAGCATCACATTCCAAGTACAGCTGCTCTGCTGAACCAGTTGTACCTGCGCTCAGAGTGTAAAGAGGAGCTTGTTGAACTGCACAACAGCACAGGCACCTTTCCCAGCTGTGACCCAATACCTCAGGCTCAGCCCCATCATAGGACAGCAGGGCCACAAAAATGCTCAGAGGGCTGGAGCACCTCTGCTATGAGGACAGGCTGAGAGAGTTGGGGCTGTTCAGCCTGGAGAAGAGAAGGCTCCAGGGAGACCTTATTGCGGCCTCTCAGTACTTAGAGGGGTCTTAGAAGAAAGATGGGGACAAACCTTTTAGCAGGGACTGTTGCGCTAGGACAAGGGGTAATGGCTTTAAATTAAAGGAGGGTAGATTTAGACTAGATGTAAGGAAAAATTTTTTACAATGAGGGTGGTGAAACACTGGAACAGGTTGCCCAGAGAGGTGGTAGATGCCCCATCCTTGCAAACATTCACGGTCAGGTTGGACAGGGCTCTGAGCAACCTCATCTACTTGAAGATGTCCCTGTTCATTGCAGGAGGACTGGACTAGATGACCTTTAAAGGTCCCTTCCAACCCAAACTATTCTATGATTCTATGATACTAGAACAGAAACAAGTGGGAAGATTTGATTTTTTTTATTATACAAATAAATTAGTGAAGGAGGAACATAATGCAAATAATCATTTTTTCCATGAGCTCAACACAGACCTGGCAAATCCAACTCACTAAATATCTAACCTCATAATGAGATCTACACAAATAACTCCCATGTAATGGCACCCTGCAACTGGGCTTGCATTGTAAGTATTTTGGCATATCACCTTCCTTTTTCCCATTCTACAGCTTTCTGTGCTGGATGCAGCCATTGGCCTGATCCTTTCATCCTCTGATGAGAGCAGGAGTAGGGAAGTGATCGTGCCTCTGTACTCAGCACTGGTGAGGCCTCACCTCGAGTACTGTGTTCAGTTCTGGGCCCCTCTGTACAAGAGGGACATTGAAGTGCTGGAGCATGTCCAGAGGAGAGCTACCAAGCTGGTGAGGGGTCTGGAGACCAAGTCATATGAGGAGAGGCTGAGGGAGCTGGGCATGTTTAGCTTGGAGAAGAGGAGACTGAGGGGAGACCTCATTGCCCTCTACAACTACCTGAAAGGAGGGTGGAGAGAGGTGGGTGTTGGCCTCTTCTCCCAAGTAAATAATGACAGGACCAGAGGAAATGGTCTGAAGTTGCGGCAGGGGAGGTTTAGGTTAGATATTAGGAAGAATTACTTTACTGAAGAGTGGTCAGGCACTGGAATGGCTTGCCCAGGGAGGTGGTTGAGTCACCATCCCTAGAGGTATTTAAGAAATGTCTAGATGTGGCACTTCAGGGCATGCTCTAGTAACAGAGATTGTAGGGGGTTTTTTTTGTGTGTGTATGGTTGGTCCTTTCCAACCATGAAGATTCTATGATTAGCTGGCGACAGATGCTGCTCCCCAGTTCACTCCAACCACAAGTCAGGAAGCCAGGCACACACCCTTCTCACTACCCTTTATGCTACACGTATGCTTACAGCATGACTGAAGATCTTCCATGCTGGAGAGCAAAATAATTTGGAAGCCTGTGAAAACCAGGACTTTGAAAATCATCCATTATATTTTAGCTTGTTACAGTGTAAAAGATAAAGCATAGTTGCAAATCACACAAAATACTGTTACCTATATAGAAATGTTATTAAATCTCAGAATGTAATGAAAAACTTATGGTTTGTTCTAGAAAACTTACGAAGTTGGGTCAAATCCTGCAGACCTTAAAGAAAATAGCTGCTCAAGTAACAGTGAGGCTGGTTCAACCTTTTGCATTATCAGTGTATGATGGATGCACAGTGCTATCTAGTTTGCTCAGCTGATACTTCTCGAAAAGGCTAAAAATTCCTTCTAGATTTTTTGTCAATGTAATGTCCACTAGTCATGTAGTGCATGTTAGTGCTAAAGATAGATAAGTGGCTTAATAATTTAATGAGAATGATTAACAGAAACATGTCAACCCATTTAACTGGGTAATTATTATCTTTGCATTACATTTTTCACAATTTAACTAGCACAATCTAAACATCCAGACGAATTACACACATCAAGAAAAAGATATTCTGCAGTTTGAACTTCATTGTTTTCCTTAATAACTGGATGCACCCAGCAGTTCGACTGCCCAGCTCAACAGTGCATGTTGGCTAGCTCAAGGACCCCTCATTGATCTTTTGCACACATGGTAAATTACTCAGTACGACAGCAGCTTGCAGCCCCCAAATCCTTTTAATGTTTCTGTTCTTATTGAATTAACTGGCATAGGAACAATTGGATTGTCCCCACAGTTTCTCTTCCTGTTCCCCCCTCCCTCTCTTGAACACTGGTTTAATTCCCCTGGTGACTTCCTTCTAAGAATAGCAATGGCCCTGTGGAACAGCAGGAACAGGAGGCACTATGGGAATGCTTTAAACACAGCAAACACTGCAAAACCAAACACATGTGGGAAAATACAGATTGTGTGTTCTGCTAAGCAGGGTTTTAAATCCACACAAGCATCCTTTTTTTTTTTTTTGATAAGCAGAGACACGTCCCTAAAGGATGCCATCGATTACTTTAGTCTCCATTCATGTGAGCACTCTTTTGTGCTGCTGCTCATCACTGAGCACCCTCCAATTCTGTGGACGTACTTGTGTGATGAGGTAATCAAGACTGCATTACATATTTTGGATTATAAGAAACAACTGATTTATAGGGTGGCACTTGAGTATTTTCCATGTTACTCTCCGCGATAGTCCACACAGCTTCTGTTCTCCACCCATATAATCTTAATATAAAATTATGGGAGATTCTATGTCTCAAATACCTTTGGACTTGACTCATGTTTTTTAGATTATATTGATATGAAATTCAAGCATCTGCTTAGCAGCTTCTGTCAGACTACTCAACACACTGGCTATAGAAGAAGCTATAAGCCAGAAGTGGCAAACTCTGTAACCGTCACCCATAGTCCTGACAGGGACTTTGAATCCAAGCATTCAGCCACGGCATTTAATGATTTTTATTTACGAAGGCAGAAGCAGATGAAACTTAGGTTAGTACGTTGGGCTGCAAACTGCCAGAGCTCAGAAGTAGGTACACCGACTACTCAGCCTCTAGGCACCAACTCTGGCCAAGATTTTGGGTGGCTGTCTGGAAACAGAAATCTCTTAATTACTTAATCAGCAGTGATGATGGTGAGTTAGCAGATCTTGTGAACCAGAGCCTAAGTGAAATCTAACTGAGTTTCACATCCCTCTAGAAGATCATCTCATTTATCCCAAAAGAAAAATAAAAAGTAGATATTCTCATACTGAATCAATAAAGATAGTGGAGAAGAAATTAAAACAAAAAAAATCCAATTATATGTGTTCTAAATGAAATCAGGTTGAAAAAATAGTTGAAAACACCTCCATGAACAGAGATGATCCTAGTTTCCAAAAAACAACAACAAAAAATCTGCCACTAATGTGAAGAGGAAAAAGGGAAAAACAAATGTAAGAAATTAAAAACAGGTGTCTGGAAGCACTCTGTAAAGGCACTGGCCTGTTGCTTTCAGTTACCCACATAACATAATTTTTGGTATACTTTAAGAAAGCAGCTTACTCACACTTGGGCCCAGGCTCTCTACTAGTTAGAAGCTGAGTTTCACTCCATAACATATAGTCACAAGAAGGAAAATCAACTATTGTTGTGATTATGGGATCTATATTGAAAAAGAAACCTTTCAAAACAGACATCCTCCTCTGTCTCAAAACAGGCTCAAACACAACGTAACTCTGAGCATCCAACCTACCCTGTCATCTGCTCACTCATCTAGAATCAATTTACTCCAATTTTTCTTTATATGGTATAGAAAGTAAATCATACTCTAGAGTGTTGCCAAAACTTACAAAAAATCGGTTATATAAATAAAACCAGCTCAATAATTCTGATCCCCAGCCTTGTCCTTCGATTTCTGGGATGAATTTCTTTTATGGTGTGAACTCTTAGCCACGTCCAAGGAGTGAAACTAGCTCAATTGTTAGGGGTCAGTACTTTGAAGATATTTCTCAAACCCACCTATAAATGGCAGCTTTTCAAACAGCATCTCCATGATCTTGGCCAAAGATTTAGGGACAGGTGGTGTCAACTATCATATTTCCACTAATATCATTAAAATATGAGTATAAAATATGAGTTTATATCGGGTGAGGACTCCCCACAGGATCATGAGTATTGGTTGCCTTGCACAGTGCTGTAATTAGAAAAGGGGTGTAGCATGTTGTCATGTTAGAAGTGTGGCATTTTCACCTTATTTTACACTGACTTAAAACATCATGCCTGAAATACAGAATTGTGTTGCTAGACACTCAGGAGTGAATAGCTTTTTATTCCTTAAAGGTTTTGCCAGTGTGTTCATGGTATCAAAATCATACATAAAAACATAAAGGGTTTACACAAGCTCTCGTGACGATAGTTCAACCAAGTTTGCTTAGCGAAATAACTACGTACAACCAAGCAGACCTTCTGCCAACATTGCTCTACTGTAAAAAATGGAAGTCCTCTGGCTGACGTAGTTAAGCTGAGAAAATTAGTGTTAGTGATCTTATCTCCCTAAATCCCTGTGATGTGTACTATTAATGATAAAATTAATTGAAATTAGAAATCTGCTCATTCAGTCCTTATTTTTTAAGAGAGTATCAAATTGTTTTCATGGACTGGATAACCCAAGAAGTTTTTATTACATCTCTGTACCCTCAATTTATAAAGTGGAATGTATCTTTTATTCAAATACTACCTTCTGGCAGAATTTTTCCTGCTCAGCACCATTTTTTGTGGCTACTTGTGAGAGTATAATTGACTTTAGCCTAATACTTACAAAATAAATTGATTTTTATGACTGCCTTAAAATCCTATGAAGCATTCAGTAGGAAGGTAGCCAAAGTTCAAGCTGATTTGGAAGTTTATACTTTAAAGGAGAAACTAGGCAGAAATTTTAGTGTCCTGGGGTTTCAATTAATAATGTGAATAAAATACCAGAAGTAGCAATTCTTGGTCAAAACAGTAATAAAATGGAAATTTTAGCATCAGCTTGAGACAACACGCTTATGATAAAATACCATAAGCAACAACCAAGTTAAACCAACCAATTTCAAATGTTGGTATTAAATTCAGTATAGTAGAGCACAATTTGTAAGATGTGTTAACAAAATACTTGTAAGCTCTTAAAAGTAAAAAGATAAAAGGAAAAAAAGAAAATAGAAAGGAGGGAAGGAGAAAGGAGGAGCAGAGGAAAAACTTACAAAAATATTTTTCCAGCTGTCATAGAACTGCAGCATTTGCAATTAAAGCAGCTCACAAGTGGAGATCCTTTGCCCAGTGAAGTCTTCTTGTCATGGAAATTAGGAGGTGGATGAAAATGGGGTAATAGGTGATCTGATATGGGTGAGCAGATGTTTGGATCTTAAATCTGGAGTTTGGTGAGGTGCACACATAGACCTGAGAGCATGACAGACCTGAAATGGCCATTACAAACGCATATAAACCTAGAGTAAAACTAAATTAATACTTTTATGAATGTAGTGCATGAAATGATCAAAATAGGTTCAGTGAACATTTACTTCAGAGAATGGTGACATTTTACTTGAATAAAGCTGATCTGAAAAATTTCACTGTTGTACCAGGCCTCTTGCAAGAGGGACTCATCTCTTTTAAAATGATTCAACTGTACCCTGAAAAACAAACATTAGAAGGCAAGTGCTTTTTAAAATACATTTTAGTAGAAGCAATTGTGAGAAAATATGCCCACTCTAACTAGGTGGATGAGATGCTTCTTAGTGTCTTGAATCCACAGATTACCCGAAAATGCAAAGACTGATTTTTAAATATTTAATGACCTTTTCCTGAGGGGATGTAATCATCTGTGTTATTTCAGTTCTGCTTTTCCACCTCCACAAGGCTGTGCCCACCCCAAGGTACATGGGTGTCTCCAGGGAGGCTGCTGAGGCTGGTCCAGAGAAGAAGAGGCAGGGCTGCTGGCCAGACTCCTGGGGGCTCCTCCAGGGCCTGAGCCCAAAGAGGACTTGCTGGTATCTCCACCTGTGCAAGTGCCACATATTTGCTCACTCCACCACTGACCGCCCCTAAGCGTTTAAACCACAACTCCAGCAGGTAATGCAGAAACATTGAAACCATTCCTAGAACAGCTCTATTGAGAGACATTAAGAACTCGGCAAAGTTGACAGCTGAGGTAAATGCTTATCAAAAAAATAAACTGTGAGCGTGGAGCAAGCATTAGACATGAAACCAGTCAATGTAGGCAGAAAAGCTCTTCTGATTAAATGCTGTAATTTCTTTCTTTCCATTCTATATTGACTAAATCAAAATCAGTGGAGACTAACCACAAGTATCATGTGATTTGCAATTAGTCCTGTTCATCTACAATGGATCATAAACTCCTTTATTCTCTTCTCTGATACACACATCTCTGCTAAAATTAGCGTAGTAGTTCAACAGGAAGTAACCTTAGTCAGACAACAGGAAAATTTTATTTTGCCTTTATTAATTTTGTATCTGTTGATATACTAATTAATGCTTCTTCACACATGATAGATTTAATGCTCCAGTACATCTAAAAGCTTCAAAGTACTTATTTCTCTATTAGCAGGTTTCCCTTCAGAGATGTAAAAAATGGCATTGTAGGACCGAGGAAGAGAATGCTAGTTAACATTTTGCCAGTAGATGTCTCTGCTAAACGCACTGAAGGGAACATACTAAGTTTAAAACTTCAGCAAAATGCAAGGGGCAGTTTGCATCCTTCAGCTGAAGAGCAGGGGTAAAACCAACAAGGTCACTAACAATTTCTGAAGACTGTTCTTACACTGTCACAATAAAAATTGGATTTACCTAAAACTCAGTGACTCCCAAGTTAACTAAATATTAATTTTGTCTCCTGATATTATCTCACTGAGTAAGAATCCACGAAAGGCTAACCTTATATATTAATGTTCTCGACAGAAGTTATGAATGTAGAGTCTTGGGGGAAAAAATATTTTAATCGTTTAAATTCTAGCTTTTGTGAAAACAAGCAGTCCATTCCTACTTCCAACAGAGAATTTTCTTTGCTTACCATTTCTCCTCAAACTAATAAATCAGTATGTGGAAGAATAAATTTTAGTTTTAGGCTGAAATAGCACAGTACATGTTAGAATAATTATGCCCCTGATGGGTAACATTCAGAGGTTCTTATATTTTCTTTACATCTATATGTTATTTGGCAACGGTCTTATTTGCAAAAGCACAGCTTCTAAGCAAAGAAACTAATATTAGTTTCTCATAATTGGCACTTGCCATTAACATACAGCGTGATTTTCTGATTAATAATGAAGAAAAGATCTCAAAAGGCACAGATCAGCTGGAAAAGCATCTGCTTAAAATACACACACGTAATTAGGAGAGGACGTCAAACAGACTTGATTACATATTTCATGGGTATGTGTCAAAGAGTGTAAAGCATTTGACTTAACCCCAGGGTGACTTCGAGAGGATTTAGTCTATCTAGTGTTTGTGATTAGCACCATATAATCTGGATATGCTGAACAAGTAGAGTTTTACACAATATGCAAATTTCCTTTCGCTTTAATTTAGACCCTTTGGATTTAGCATAAAATCTCTGTGTTGCATGAAGGGCTGAAACAGCTGGATCCAGTTAGCTAGGAAATTAAAAATGTAATAAATGAAATAAGGTAATCCTTGCCATGGTAGCCAGTGCGCACTAGAACGGGACACTGAGATCTGCCGTGGGATGGCTGACGTGCACCCTTCTAATGCCAGCCAGACCTTCTGCAAATGCCAAAATGCTGATCCCTTGTCTAATCACAGTGTGCTCTAGTTGTTCATATAGCTAAATTTATTTTACCACCCTGTCAGGGTTCGTTTTCCAGGTGCATGTTGGTAAGAAAACTGTTCATGTATCAGTCAAGGAAATTAGTATCCACAAGGTAACGTTTTATTTCCTTGTTAGTATATCAAGGTGTGGCAAAAATTAATTAGCAATATATTACATTGTTTAAAATGTAATGGCATTAATTTATGTGTAATTTTATTTTCTAATTCCTTTTCAATGATGGTTTTTAGGTAGAACTATACAGAGAAAATTCTTGAGTATTTCTTATACAGGTTTTAAGAATACAATTGCAAAATATTATCTTTTTTCCCCATTTAAAAAGGGTATTCCAAGGATAACAAGAACTCTAACCTAATCAATCAATTTAGATAGCAAAAAGTCTTAGGAAGGTCTGCACCCAAGTCTAAAAGCCCTCGCTTCTGTTCTCCTTTGAAATCTCTGGCCCCACAGGACTTTAAAGGTTCTCTATCTCTTAGCAATGACAATGACAACTTTGTAGTGAAAATGACAATTCCTTCAGATCCTAACTATATCTGACACAGAAAATGATCTAGGGAGAAAGGTATTACAGACAGAAAGCACTCCTTCTCCAAGATATCCTTTAGCCATGTGTAAGCGATGCTGGAGCGGTCTAGGAACCAGAGGATCAGAGCTGCTTTACTCTTGACTGCTGTTAATACTCCCACAGACTTTATGGAAGAGTTGGGTCTTACACCCATTCTCTCTTGATGTAGGCTACCACAATTTCTCACACTTTATTTATTGAAAGTGACAGATTTCACAATGCTACCTCAGGCAGAACTGGGAACAGATTCTGCATCTACAGTAAAAAAAAGCAGGCCCCATCCATTAATTCAAACTTGCCTTCCAATACATTGTATGCGCTTGTCTGTGCTTTCAGACAGTTGCACAAGAGTGCCTCACCTACTTGGTCATTTTGTAATACTGATTCCTTAATTGTTTTACTTCCATCTACAGTCATTAGCAAATATGTGCTCAGTTGAGCATGTCTTTCCTAATAAATTAACCACAGTCCCAACAACGGCTTCTTTTGATGCAAAAGAACCAACTGAGCTTTCTTTCCTCCTAATCCGCTTTAACCAGTCATTTGAAAATGAAAATGATCACAGACTTCTAAGTCAGCTGTACCTACACACTTTTTACATAAGACATCTTTTTGACTAGGAGATTCTCACCCTGGAGACAGATTTTTCTTGCCTTTGCAAGACAGTTTGTCTGCTGCCAGACTGTGAGCCCTTCCCTCTCAGAGAAAGCAACACCCACCTGAATAAGCTTGGATTTGAAGCACGAAATATACGTTGCAAATCAGAAATCGCTCATAGGGTAATAGACAGATGAAGGTTTCCCAAATAGAAAACTGCACACTGAGCCTTCCTGCTCCTCAGGGTTCTTCCAGCACATTCCCTGTTTTGCTTTACTGGTTTATTTCAACCACAAAAAATGCAGAACCTGTCCCGCACAACACTAGCTGCATATCCAAGGGAAGGTAAAAAACCCAAAACACTACTCCCACCTCAACTAAGCTGACAGCTCAGATTTCTAGTCCCAAATGGATCATTAGCAGGAAAGCTATGTAAAAGTCCAATACCACACTAAGCTAACATCTAAGCTCCCTTAACAGATAACCAGACCTGGTATTCCTGGGTGTAACTCCTCTCATCCTAAATTTCCGAAAAAAGTCAGAGGGATCAAGCTGGTGAAGTACTGTCTGTTCCACTGATGGCAATAAGAAACTCAATGGTCATCTCAGGCATAGGTGCTGACAGCAACATAAGACAAATCCTAGTAGAGACTAAATGCAGATCTGGAAATACATTTAGTTACCTAACTCCCTGCTCCCCTGAAGATTAGTATCTATGTGATTTAATAAAACTCAAGTAAATTTTGATGTCAAGGAAAGGAATTCAAGTCTCTCCAGTCCTCACCTAGTTCCCTGGCCTTTATATTAGCCTTCTTTTCATGGTCTCATTGATTTCAATGGGAGCATTCACAAGTGCCCACACAGGTGAGGTCCTCACAGTGAAATGCAACCTCCTGCTGAAAACCTGAAAGTGATCAAGTGCAGGTAATTAGTCTGGAGGAGTTCTGATTCATCAGTAGGTCAGGGCGTAGTTTCACAACAACCGTCTGACATAAGGCAGAAAAAACACCTTCCAGTATAAGTGGAGTTGTCTCTCTGTAACTGCAGACCTCAACAGTTCCGTTATCGCTGGATGAGCGAGAAGCCTGTCAGTGTTGGACACGGACGCTCCCCGCCACTTCTTGCCTTGGCAAGCCACAGCCAATGCAAAAGCACCTGCGGTGATCCCCCAGTTATTGGCTGCCCCAGCTTCCTCTTCCCAGAAGTCTCACAAGCATGAAAAGACTCTGCTGCAAATCCCTCCCCTACATCCAGTAGTAACACTGGATGCCATCAAATGCCTTCACCACAGAAGTCTTGTTAACTCTTTTGTCTGAACACAGAAGAACTATCTCTTGCCAAGAGTATGCTTTCTGTCAGCTGTGCTGCACTCTTTCTTCATCAGCTCAGCTTATAATAAAGACATTTTCCCCTTCTTTCTGTTCCTATGAAGCATATTTCTCTCTCTATCTGTGTTATGCAAAAACATCCAAGACATTTATGTCCTGTACTACCTCTTCCTGTGTTATCTCTACAGGTCTGAGGAATTACTCTTACTTTTTTGGTTCTTTCCTAGGCCTCTTCACAGATTAGTCAGTTTGTGAATGCAATTCACATCAATATTAGCAAATGCATATTAAAAACCCCCAAAACATAAAAGCAGGGTTTTTTTCCAGAAAGAAACCTCATGTACAGATTAAGGTCTGCAAAGGCAGCTCTGGCAGGATTTCTTTTGGTAACTCACTTTTTCAAAGCTTCTCAAATCGTGCTCTAGCTGTTCTGCTCTGCTTTCAATGGTACAAATGATGTCTAGTTTGCATTACTCAAGTCACAATAGAAAGCTAAGAGAACCAGCAAGAACTCTTAGCAGTATATAAATAACTTCCTAGTTTTTTCTTTAAACCAAATTTATCTTGAGACAGAAATATAAAAATCCATGAAAGGAGAGGAGAGATCTTTGTCTTTTGACATACCAGTAGTGTCATTATCTGGAAATCAGAATGCCTTTGGATTTTAAGCTCTTATGCTCTCCCTTCACATTTATAAGTCAAACTTTTCTTTCTGCTGCCAGAATTTAAAATGCCCTCTCTGCAGTGTATCCATATTTTCATATTTGGAGTGTGGATGAAGCATCTTCTCCCCGCTGTCAATTCATCAAACATTTTTATTCAGAAAAAAAACCCAAACAACAATGCATAACTCTCTCTGCAGTACAGTTAAAGAAGGTGTTAATTATGATCAGTGAGGTGAGATTAGTACAAATTGCCCAGGTTCTTTTATATTAAAGTTCATCTTGTGGCAAATGGCTGGCATTGAAAAAGTAAAAAATTCCATTAATCATTCATTCTGTCTCTTAAAGTAAGGGAATAATTTCCCCCTAAAATAAAGAATTTCATAAATGTCAGCCAAAATGCAGCATCCACTTCCAACACACCTATATATCACCAGCCGGAACACATGTATTAACGCCATCTTTAATCTTATGATTTTTAAAAGAAAAAATCCAAATCCATGAAAGTTATGAATGAAAGCAGCACCAAGGATGAAAGCAGTAAAATTCATAAGCATAATACCCAGGGTCCAAGTTTAGGTGACATGCCCAGGCAACAGCAGGATGCAGTCACGAACTCCACACAGGAGAAGAAATCCCAGTAATCCCTGCCAATCTGATTGAGGACAAAATTCTTTTCTGGCCCTAAACTGGATGATTTGCATAACCCTAAGTATCTAAACACAAGACACATGAGAATCTGTGCAGTACCACTAAATGCAAACTGCCCAATATCCCATCACTGGCTGCAACGAGTTCCTGATGTACCAGAGGATGGTAAAAATTATAACAGGGAAAAACACATCCCAAAATTTCCAAAGGCCAAGTTAAAAATCAAAGTTAGCCTCACCAATTAGCATCCTGCACTGTATTTCGCTTTGGCTGTTGTGTGGCATAATTCCCTTTAAGAAAGCCAACACAATTTTTACTCTCCAACAACCAATCAAACATCCAAAGTGAATTTAAAAAGAGCTTTCAATTAATCATCCTTAGGATATTTAGTCTGCATCTTAAAATTTATTCCAATACGTATTATATTTTCTTGTGAAGAGAATTAATGTTTCCTGAACAGACGTTATAATTAAAGTACTCCTTCTAACATAACTGCAAATTATGTACCTTAGTATCATCTGTAAAACCGATAAAAAATTACTAACAAAAATACATACCAGCTAAAGGTTAAGTTTAAAAATCATAAAGAAAGAAGACCTCTGAAAATGGCTTACACACACACACATACACACATCATGATGTAACTCTGGAATGAAATACGCCTTGTTGTTAAATGGAAGTTGAAATAGGTCAATAATTTAGTCAGATGATACTAGACTCAGAAACAGATCTCTATTTTTCACAACACTGCCTAACACTGAAATTCTGATTTACCTTCTGTTAGTGATCTCCCTCCCCATCTTCAATAATTACACCAGTACAATCCAGCTACGCTACATCCCAAAAGAGCTCCAGCAGTGCTTTTATTACACAGAAGGACACAATTAATAATAACAATACTTTGTCCATTCTGCTTGTTTCTACTCCAGGCTATTTCCAACCCAGAATGAGAATCATTGTTTATGTTGGGGGAGTGCAAAGCAAGTACTCCAGGAGCTGCAGCAAAGTGAGACTCAGAAGTGGTTCACAACTGACAGTGCATTTTGCCACTGAAAACTCTGACAGTTAAAGTGGAAGAAATATTCATTAAGTGGACTAAAACAAATCTGCAGTCCTTCTGGATTATGAACTGTTTCTACAGCATGCAACGGCTTTGTTGTATGCACACAAATGCCAATAATCTCTGTTCAAAAGGAACAGTGGACCTTTCACAGAAATTAAATAACCTACAAAACTCCCATATTCTCAATGATGGGCAGGAGAAAAGAGGACAGTGAGGGGAAAATGGCAATTGCATAGTACTGAGTCTCTTGTTGAAGTGGTCGTGCCAGGAACAGATATATTCAATGCCTATACAAACTGAAGAGCTAAACCTTTGGAAAGGTAACCATAGTGCTCCGGACAGCATGTCCCACTTTGCAGGCGCTGGTGCTACACTGCAGGCTCCCAGGCAGCCTTGCTCTCACAGCCAACACGGAAGGGCCGCCGGAAACGCTGACGGGGCTGAGGAAGCTGGAGCACTGAAGTCACCCTTCACAGTAGCTTTCATGAGCTGGCACACAAAACGCGTTTCATGATGGAATAACCCAAACGTGACCATAGCCACACATTCTATTATCACCTTTGCATGGTGCTTGTTTGATTTATCTTCTGTATGATTAAATTCTAACTAAAAAACACACCACGTAGAAATTTTTGTACTTACATGATCATCCACGTGGGCATAATCACATAAGTTTTACCATGAAGGGAGATGTTGAAATTTCCTACTTAACTGGAACACAAGATTAATTCATCTGGGGCCACAGATAATGGTGTAGGAGTAGCCTGACTTGGTGGAAAATTCGTGGAGCATGTGGTGACTAAAATCTTCTACAGAATTCAATTTTTTCTTCCACTATGTATAACTGTGAGTTACTTTGGTCTCTTGTAGATATAAGGCGGCGGTGCTGGCACTTCTGCTTTTCAGTGGGGCACTCCAGAACTTGACTACAGACCACCAAAGCACCTAGGCTACATCAGCAGCTCAGAAGCTTTAAAATGCAAATATTTGTCAAAACTACTTTTTATTTCATTTTTCAGATTTCTCCTCAGTATAGGTTTCTTTCCATTTATTCTTTCAGCCTGTAATTTTTTCTCATCTCTCTTTACCTATCTACATTTTAGCACTGTGGAAAAAAGACATTTTTAATTGAAAATAGAAATATTCCTATATTTTTGTTTTTCATTTTTTTATGAAAGGATTATAAATCTGAAAATTTGAAGCCACATCCACATTTTTTTACATAGCAATTTTCAGCTTCAAGAAAGCTGGCTGTCTAGTGAAATCCAAGCTGTGCAATAAGGGACATCAGAAAAAAAAAGGTTATTATAGCAGTCAAAATACATCAATGAAAATACTCTTCAAAAATTACTGAAACTACCTCTGTGAAGCTAATTCAATAGACATGTTGTTATACATCATACAACAGACATTACTGTTTTGGCACATTTACTAAACTTAGAATCATAGAATCAGAATTGTTTTGGTTGGAAAAGACCTTTAAGATCATCGAGTCCAACCATCAAGCTCACTGCCAAGTCCACCACTAAACCATGGCAGGGGGGTTGGAACTAGATGATCTTTAAGGTCCCTTCCAACCCGAACCACTCTATGTTTCTATGATTCTATGTCCCTTAGTGACACATCTATATGTCTTTAAATACCTCCAGGGATGGTGACCCAACCACTTTCCTGGGCAGCCTGTTCCAATGCTTGATAACCCTTTCAATTAAGAAATTTTTCCTAATATCCAATCTAAATCTCCCCTGGCACAACTTGAGGCCACTTCCTCTCATCCTGTCCCTTATTACTTGGGAAAAGAGACCAACATTCACCTCACTACAACCTCATTCCAGTTCCCTCAGCTGCTCCTCATAAGACTTGTTCTCTAGACCCCTCACCAGTTTCATTGCCCTTCTCTGGACCCGCTCCAGCACCTCAATGTCTTTCCTGTAGTGAGGGGCCCAAAACCGGACACAGTACTGGAGGTGGGGCCTCATCAGTGCCAAGTACAGGGGGATGACCACTTCCCTAGTCCTGCTGGCCACACTGTTCCTGATACAGGCCAGGATGCTGTTGGCCTTCTTGGCCACCTGAGCACACTGATGGCTCACATTCAGCTGTCTGCCAACCAACACCCTCAGGTCCTCTTCTGCCAGGCAGCTTTCCAGCCACTCTCCCCCAAGCCTGAAGCATAGCATGGGCTGTTGTGACCTAAGTGCAGGACCCGGCACTTGGCCTTGTTGAACCTCATACCATTGGCCTTGGCCCATTGATCCAGCCTGCCCACTTCTCACCACATCTACAGAAGTCTTCTAGCATCCAGAAGACAGGAGTCCATAGTGCTTCCCAATGTGATTAAGAGCGCCATAAAAAGCTTTTAATGATTTTATTCAAGCATACTGAGAAAAAATATGGTGTTGATACGGTCAAATGCATTTTTTATTAATGAGCAAATACAACAATTCACCATATTCCCTTCAAAGTAGTATAAATGCATCTGCTTTGCTATTTGTACCATTTAGGCTTGATATTGATGAGTGTTAAAGAAAAATAAAGTTAATCAGATACTGGAGATGAAAAGCTATTACTTCAATCCAGATTTTAAAACATTTTCAAACAAACAAACAACCCCCCATAAGCAATAAATTAATTAAGCCCAGAATTAAGGCCAGCTTATAACAGTTTTGGGGGGAACGCCATCGACTAGTTATTCCAAGCCACTTCAGCTGCCTTAGATTTTCATCACTGCTATAGGTCAGAAGGCAAATTAAAAGCAATAATAAAGACTGAAAGGTCTCAACATACTATTTATTCATTATTCTACTCTTTCATCCACTGCTATCCACTTTATTCAGGCTCAGGGCTAAGCATTTCCCTCAGTCTACTATCAGGAGATTTTTCAATTGTTTAGTTGAAATAGGTACCAATAGGAGGTTTGGACAGCTGAGAAATGCAATGGAGGAGGTACTATCATCAGCTCTCCTGTTATGGCAGGTAATGGTCCTACACATTAAACCAAGGCAGTTGTCCCTCTTTACAAGCAAATGCGTTTGTTTAAGATTGCACATTCTTCAAAAGCATTTTATACTACAAGAACATATACTGATCCATTGTCTATATATGGAGCATCATAAAGCAAAACATCCTTGTTGGGGCTCAGTCAGAATCCTGTTGAAGTGGATGAAAACTCTGCTATTGATTTCCACATGACCAAGAGCTCAAGCATCTAACAGAATACTCCTCGCAGAAGTGTTGCTCTGTGAGGAAGAATCTTGAATCCTTCAGATTCTGACAATAAACCTCCACAGACACTAGCAGAAATTATACCAGCCTGAAAAATACAGTTAGTGTCTCTCTGGACACGGGTCTCTTTTACCTCACAATGCACTTTATGCCTTTGTATAGGAAATCGAAGAATGCACTGGAGAAGGGAGGTTCAGACATTACACATGAACTGTGCACATACCTGAGTAGGAAACACGTATTTCAGGAACATGTTTTGTTAACTTGGCATACTCCACATGTATACGCATGCCATGGTGCAAGCCTCCTGCACAGCCAGTGATGCAAGCTTCCCTGGCCAGGTGTCATCTCCTGCACCTTTCAGGAGAATCACTGACCCATGGCAGCAATCACAGAGAGGCTGTGCATTTAGGGTGATGAGCAGGCTATCCTGGAGTCAACAAGGCACATGAGTGCCACCCTTCACATCGAACTTCTGGCTTGAAGATGTGCTCAAAGTTTTATTTTGGACTTTAACGTTAGCTCCATGTTAAGGGCTTCAAAGATACTCAAACTGGGAGAGCCACTGAAAAGAACTTCAAAGTCATGAGACTCCCTAGCAAGATAAAAAGCCTGCACTGGCCTCTTATCCCAGGTAGTAAATGTGCCATGAAAATGATCTTCCCAGAGAAGTCCAATGCGACAAGACCTTTGCCAGGTTTGCACGACCTTCCCAAACTTAGTGTGACTGGAGAATTTCAACTCCATAAACCATAGTCAAGATCAACGTGGCAGGCTGTAAGCTCGTTTATAAGTCTCAGATGTAGTTAGCTCTGCACATAGCCACAGACTCTACTGCACGAATATGCCCTCAGCAGTACCTGGAAAGGTCTGTCTTCCACTCTTCACAGCTCAATATGCCCCAGCCTGCATTATAATGTCTTCTGCCTGGAGGGAGGCATTACCCTTCGGTAGTTAAGAGTATCATAGAATAATCTAGGTTTGACCTTCTGAGGTCATCCAGTTCAACCTCCAGTTCAAAGCAAGGGTAACTTTTAAGCTAGACCAGATTGTTCAAAGCCGAGCCCAGTCAAATTCTTAACATCTCCAAGCATGGAGAACTGACAGCCTCTCTGTGCACTTGCTCCAGTGTTTGACTATCCTCATCCTGAAAAATTATTTCTTTATGCCCAGTCAGAATTTCCCCTGTTGCAGCCTGTGACTGTTGTCTCTTCTCCTTTCACTTTGCACCTCAAGACTCAGGAACTGCACCAAAATTTCACAACCACGTGCTTTTCTGGGAATTTCCATAAGACTTACAATGCTAAGTTATATCAAATAGAGAACAAAATGAGACAAAAAACAACCCAACAACATAATGCTGCTTTCCACTAAAGTGTGTCAAAGTACAGACATAAATAAACTGCTGTGAAAAGTCACAGTCTGGCAAGTTTGCTGTTTTAAGATAGCTACCTGCACAGCGGGACTATATTTCTTATTTAACAAAAAGCTTTGAGGTGTACTCTAAACTCTCTTTTTCAGTTCCTCTCTGAATCTGTGTTACCAAATGGCTTTTCTGCACCAGGCCAAGTTCTCTGGTCCTCACACACAGCGGGAACTCTTACTGCATCAAGTTGCAATAGGATGTAGCTCTGCTACTTTATTATTTTCCTGTTGCATTTTTGTGAGTGTGGGGCAGACTATATGTGCTCGATGTACTCAAGTCTTGCGTGTATACTTTTGGAGAACAGTCTGCATATTTTGTTTTTTCCAAACCAGGCTGAAATAATCCCATACACAAGACCTGAGTAAACCAGTTATGCTGATGTCTGATCTTCACACTGATGAACATGGATAATAAAACTAGAAAGGAAAATTAAACTACAGCCTTAGGAAATATGATCAGATCTGTGCCCTGAGTACAAATCTGGAACTTCACTCTTAGTACTAGAGTTATGTTAACTGACCTGTGAGTTTTTCCAGAACATCAAATCCATGTTTCAGAGCAATGATATCAAGAAAAGAGACTGTGCCATCTTCAAACCTAAAGAATGGAACAAATGAGCACAGTAAACAAATCATGCAGCTACAGTACAAACTTCAAATCTATTTTGAGAGCTATTATTTTATATTCAGTGAATCTAACTCGCAGACCAGGAACTCTTCCCTTAGGGATTCATCTTCCAGTCTTGTAGTGTCCTGTAAAGCAAAAATACACTTTACAAAGCCAGAGATTCGTATGAACAGTCACAGAGAAAGTGATATTTTCCCCTGCATGGGCTACTCGTGGAGTTTGGATTTCTAGAGTAAAAGGTAACAGTCATGTCTTATGACCATATGTTATAACGTCTAAGTTATCTTCTGACAGTGTCAGAAAATGTAGGGAACAGGTGAGGAGACAGCTAGAAACCTTGCATTTGTCCCACTTTGAAATGATTATATCTAGTACAGTTGAGTTAAAAGGCAAGAAGATTCCTCCCTTACCCAGAACAGAGAGGAAGATCACCAACAAATCTCCCTCCATGTGCTCCTCCTGGAAATTAAAAATAACTGGCCTATAACAAGACGTTTATACAAGGGTGGGGGAAAATGCGCATCCCCTACCAACATCTTTTAAAGGAAATACCAAATGGAAACAAAAATGCCAGATTTGATGAACTACTGCAGCCATTCCCACAGTTTAGTAGGAGAAGGTGCAGGTCCAAGGTGGGGATCTATTCAGGAAGTGCTGCCCAAGAGAATTTCAAGGGGGCAGAAAGGACAGTGTATCAGGCATCAATATATGTTTTGTTAAGGTTTTGTGTGTGCTGTAGTCCACGAGGAGTTTTAATGAGTGATCATTCAGTTTGCTTCACCACAGAGGAGAACGCAGTATAATGCTGACAACCGATGAAGTCAAAACTGTACAGAACTCACCACCATGTAAGGCTAAACCTGGGGTCATAGCAAGTCTCTAAGAAGGAGGGAGCTATCTCTAAAACTTCAACAGTTAATGCTGGAAATGAAACCACCAGCAACAACCCTAACAACTGTGACCATGAAGATGAGAGCTTCCCAAGGACCTGGTGTTCCTTGAATCTTTCTCAGAAAGGGCTGATGATGTCCACTTTGAAAAATGTCTGGACAAGCACAACAGATGCATGCTTGGGCAAAAATACTTTACGTGCACATATAATAGAGAAGAAAGTAACATAATAGACAAGAAAATTGGTATTTACTTTTTTTCTTTTTGGATGTACCATTTTTCATAATGCGTGTAAAAAGCTTTTGGTGCCACAATAAGTATGTATTGTGAAAAGGCTCAAAGGTTAAAAATGTCATGCTTCAAACTCTTTTTCTTTAATAAAATAAACCTCAATACAATAGCATAAGAGGTCTCACTTCTACAGTGATTTTTCTTACTTATTTCATTTTTCTGTACTTACCAAATAATTTAAACACAGCAAGTGACACTGTCAGGTGAAGGACATACAAAGCTTCCAAAAATACTTGGTAAAGTTCCACACGAAAGAATAATGCAAGAGTATTGTGTATATATGGTAACATGTTCAGCTGGGATGAAAGAAGACAAATAGAGGCAGCAAATAATTATTAACCAAGTGGTAAGAGAAAAGTGGTGGACTGTTACAAGGATGAATGGCCCAAAAATGACCACTCGCTCACATATTTCAACACAACATAGGCCAAAGAATCCTTCTGAGGTATTTCAGAATCTTGCCTAGTAATAATTAATAGCAAAGTCTATTGCTCCTGAACTTCAGGGAAGAAACCTTGCTGGTTTTCAGTGATGAAATTTAAAATGGCCACTTGTGATTTGAAAGAGACCTAACACCAGGAATATTTTCACAGAGACCTGTGGACCAGTATCTGAGGGAGGCAATACACTTTCCCAAATGCCAGAAAAATTGGGGGAGGAGAATGAAGAAGAGATAAGGTAGATGCTAACAGTGGTTTTGGAATTAAATGCAGAAAAAAACATTAAAAATTTGCACTGGCTGCAGGAAATGTCACAGTGGTCCCACACAGCTGCCAGGGAGAGATTACAGAAAGGATCTGTGAGGGTGAATTGACCTGCCCTGCTCAGTTACTGGCAATGGCTACCAAAGCAAATAAAACACTGGGAACTAAAAAACAGAGCAGAGACGCTGGCACTGAGCCCATCAAGAAGACTGCACAACCCTCAACAACCTTATCATCATCAGAATAGACAAGCACTTGAAAGGGCAACAAAGGTGACAGCCTAGATCTTCAAAGGCCACCAGATCTCCCCTGTAGTAAAAAGGGAAGAGAAAATTCAATTTCTGTTCATTAGATGAGATTATTAACTAAGCAGACAACTACAGTACAGCCATTGCTAAGTAGCAGAAGAGATGCATGAACCATGTTACTGTTCTAAGATCTTAACGATTTTCATGGAAATAGTCTAGAGCCTAGGAATCTCTTCCTGTTCAGAAAAAAAGAAAGCAAGCTAACACAACTGTGGGGTTTTGATCAAACATTATGCTCCAGAACAGCACAATCGTTGTGGCTGTATATACATCCTGCATTGTTTTGTCAGACCCGCGTTATTTATTCTTTCTGAATCCCCCCCCGCAAAAAAAAGCCTGCTGGAAGCTGTATTGCAAGAACCAGAGGCCATAAAAGAATTTAAAAGAATGCTAAAAATATTGGCTCAAGAATATGGGCAAGTCTCTCTTTTTACAATTTAGATATGGACTATTCTACAACATTCCTTTCTTGTATTTCGTATGTTCAGGCCCCCTCTGTTTCTACATTACCAGCTTTCTATTTCTGATAAAAAAGCACTAATATTTTGTTATTCCTATAATATGTATATTTACACTACCTCCAGTGCACTTGACTTTCACGTATATTCTTCAGATTTACTGAACACCTGATGTGCAATTTCATGTAAAGCCGTCATCTCCCCCATATTTCCAGCTATCGAATTGATTGTTTTGCTTTATCTCCAGAAAAACGTACAGGGATCATCTATAAATTCTGTTATCTAGCAAATTATAAATTCTGTTATCTAGCAAATTAAGCCTTAAGTGCTGTAGTAATTTTACTTAGCACCATGGCAAAACATGATGTTATGAAAGGTAGCTATTCCTCTCTTGGGACACAGAGCACTCTCTTCCAGAATATTTACCTGCATTTAGGACTGTGAGCAAACATGCTCCTTGCATTGCAAAACATTGACTTCAATGGCTACTTTTGCATTTGATGTGAGTGATGCTTCAAATAAATTGTTTCCCTGCTCAGTGGCAGTTCCAGTGTTAGAATAATCAGTTTAGGATGAAGTTCATTTGAATGGTGGTCTAGAAGCCATTTCCTGAAGTAATAAAGGTTTTGCAGCTGATGATGTATAAAGGATACCGACAAAGCCTAATACTGCAGACTACCAACCCAAGAAACAAGCTTATCTCTCTTATCTAGTTCTTATTATAATTGATCCCACTTAACCACGTCTGGGATGAGCTCAGTTGCTAAGCTGATTGTGTTTGTGAAAAGCTGACAGCATTTCACGTCAACCTGCTACCTGGCAAACTCGTTAAATTGCTTGTGGCATAATAAAAAACAGAGCAGCCTGCCTAAATCTATCAAGGAGTTATGATGCTGATAAGCTGCTCTTTTTTTTCCAAGTCACACAAGACCTCTGTTTCTGGAAGCAGCAGTTTTTCCTTTGAGTCACAAGAGCGAACTATTGCTTACAGAGAGAGGTCTCACCTTTAGGATCTTCCTAGGAATGGAGATAGGCTAGTCTTTCTTTGAATCTTTGTTCAATTGGTTGTCGTAACACTTCTCTGTTACGGTTCTGCCTACAAATGTTATTTTCTAAAGCCACTATCCCACACTTCGGGGCAACTAAAACCAGGAAGGAAACTGTGACATCTTGGGCAGTTTGAATTCATCCTCTCCTTAGCCAGGTCACCTTTACATGGAAATATGACGACAAGAGTGATGGCCTGGACAGATGTGATTGGAAATAAAGTGCTTAAGGACTAAACAAACAACTCACGTTTAAAAAGAGGACTTATGAGTAAAATTTGGTGGAAGACAAAAATATTATACTGGAGCTGGACAGCACTGACTTAAGTCAGGAGTCCAAAAGGGCCCTGAGGACCAATAACCCAACGCTGAGGTGGTGAAATATCTTGCTTAACTTAAGCTATTCTGTATATGGGAAGTATACAAGGCATGGCTTTTAGGTATTTTGGGGGGGAGCACCTGCCTCTGGATTCTGGAAAGGCTGACTTGCTTAGCAGGCAGATGAGTGATTCAGCTGGTTTTTTTTTACAATTCATTTGCCCAGACAAAGCAACTCCAGACACAGACCCACTACACATATGCAATTTCTGTCCAGAACACAGCCCTGAGCTTTGAAACTTTGATAAAAATCCCATCACAAGGTCAAAAATAATCCCGCTCATTTGAGAGCATTGCTGAGTCAGTGCAAAGTGCAATGAAGGAGCACAGGGGCGAGAACATCTCTGTCAGCCAGCTTCCACTCTCCTTTACACCAGGGTAATGACTCCATTTAGGTCAAATGAGCAGAAGTCATTCCTGAGTTTCTAAAGCAGGTAAAAGTGAAACCAAATCCACAGAGAAAGCATATTTCTTGAATAAGCTGCTTTTCTTTTCTTTTTTCTTTTTTTAAACACTCCTCAAGAGTGGAGCTGCCCTTTGAAGTGAGATGTTACACGAGCTCCTTTCATCTTTTCAATTCATTTATTTTCATCTAATTAAAAAGTACAACAATACAGAGAGGTTCTTGGTATGCATTTAAAAGTAGTTCATTCAGATCCTATTTTTCACCTCTTAGAGATATTCCATATCACCCCCACATGAAACAACTGTCTTGGCAAATTTAATTTTTACATTTTATACATTTACCTATCTATTCTATATTGACACTGCTGGAATTACAATAGCAAGAAGGGTATACCGTGTCAAGCTTATGACTGTAGGAACAGACTGTTTTCAGTCACATTCGTGTTCTTAGGTTAGTAATTGCCGTCTCTGATATTAGCAGGGGAATGGATCTTAATTGGTCTCACTGCTTTCCAACATCAAAATCCAACATTTGCAAAAGAAGCCTTATTTGTTTTGCTTTTCTTTAACTTAAAATAAATCATTACTAGTCTATGAAACCTACAGGGCCCTGTTCTGCTCTTTAGCACATCTACCAGCTCCTCCTGAGACAAAGTTCTCAGGTACCTTCCCAGGGCATTTGTGGCTCTCCAGAGGACACACTCCCTTCGGCCTGGTTTTGTCTCCCACAGATGATACTCTTCATTTTTAGCAATTTGCCAGTTGTCCGTATTAGTCACTTTCTTAACTGGGTGAAAACTGTGGTCACATTAACACCAACAACTGAATTTTAAGGCAGCATTATGCAAGATCAAGCATTTATCTGTGGGCTTTTTGATCTTCTCCCTAGTAAAACCTTTGGAACAGGATCTGATCCACAGACCACTAACCTCAGGTACGCACTCCCTTTGGACTAAATATCTTTGTCTCACACACTGCATGCCACTACAGCACGTAAATACAATTAAGAGATAGCCTGTTCTACCGGGCATGTATGCCATCATTAAACTACACTTTTGTAATAATCCAACTTTTGCATAACTGCCTGCACAGGAACACGCTACAGCAAGCCAAGAATTTAAATGCTAGGAGGACAGTAATACATTACAGACCTCTGAAAAAGACACCTACTTTCAGCACATCAGCAACTCCTTTTTCCTTCTGTTAGTGGCACATTAGCACATTACACGTTCACGAGTGATGATTGTTTCTCACACAGTGAAAGGAGAACAAGGTTCAACAAGGCCAAGTGGTGGGTCCTGCACTTGGGTCACAACGACCCCATGCAGCGCTACAGGCTTGGGGAAGAGTGGCTGGAGAGCTGCCTGGCAGAAAAGGACCTGGGGGTGTTGGTCGACACCCCGCTGAATATGAGCCAGCAGTGTGCCCAGGTGGCCAAGAAGGCCAATAGCATCCTGGCCTGTATCAGGAACAGGGTGGTGAGTAGGACTAGGGAAGTGATTGTCCCCCTGTACTCAGCACTGGTGAGGTCCCACCTCGAGTCCTGTGTCCAGTGTTGGGCCCCTCACTAGAAGAAAGACATTGAGATTCTGGAGCCAGTCCAGAGAAGGGCAACAAAGCTGGTGAGGGGTCTGGAGAATAAGCCTTATGAGGAGCGGCTGAGGGAGCTGGGGTTGTTCATCCTGGAGAAAGGGAGGCTGAGGGGAGACCTTATCGCTCTCTACAACTCCCTGAAAGGAGGTTGTAGAGAGCTGGGGGTCAGTCTCTTCTCCCAAGTAACAGGTGATAGGACAAGAGGACATGGCCTCAAGTTGTGCCAGGGCAGGTTTAGATTGGATATTAGGAAAAATTTTTACACTGAAAGGGTTATTAAGCATTGGAACAGGCTGCCCAGGGAAGTGCTTGAGTCACCATCCCTGGAGGTATTTAAAAGACGGGTAGACGTGGTGCTTAGAGATATGCTTTAGTGATGGTTTTTGTCAGAGTTGGGTTGATGGTTGGACTCGATGATCTGAAAGGTCCCTTCCAACCTAGGCAACTCTATGATTCTATTCTATGAGAACGCTTATGCAATGCTTGAACAACTGCCACTTGTGGAGGAGAAAACTGAATTAATAAATCAATCCATTTTTATTTCTCAAATGTCCCTGTGCATCTCTCCCTTATGTGCAATTTGGTGAACTTGTAATTGGTAACTTTGTTCACTACCTACATCTAGAAAAATCTTCGTCTTTTGCATTGAAAGATCAGCAATCCTTGAGTCTGTTACTCAAATCGGGCTGAATAACACATTTTGATTTTGCAGGTTATCAGCTCCTTAGGGCTCTGCCTTTCAGTAAAAAACATACTTCTGACAACTATGCATCACAATTACTTTCAGCTGTATGCAATTTTAAAATAAAATTAGATTTCTCCTACAAATAATACTTCTACAATTAATAGTTTACATTATATTTAAAAAAAATATATATACACAAGATCTTTGCCCATAAGCATTTAAATCATGCAACAATGAATAAGTTATATCTCAGGGATAACATACTCTCCCCAACAACCCCTACCTGGACCCTCTGACATCAAAGAACAATAAAAATACTTTTTTTTTCCCCCACCAGAAGAGCCATTGGTCACAAAAAAACCTGTACTGCATCTGTCACTGTCCAAACATTCCCTTCCAAATTCACAAAATAGACCAATGTGGTTTCTTTGCATTGATGGGGCAGAGGGGGAGAAACAAAATAATCTCACTCTTTAAAATTCCATTACGCAAAGGGATATTTCCTTGAGGTATATTAAATTTAAGTCCTCAGGAACATGAAGCCTGCTGGTTAACTGGCCTCAAAGAATAATATGTTCAACTATCAGCTAGTTAGCTTGCGATTTATACTCATTCATCTTAACTTTAACTTATTAATGTCAACAAGAACTCCATTAAGGTGCAATTCAGTGTGAGCAAGCGTACTGCAAATGATTTCTGTATCTGTCTGAGTATTCAACATTTGATATGCATTATTCTCTCATGATTAAATATCAATAATCCAAATGTTCACACCTCTGCTTCCCATGGGAAGGTAATATCCAGATATAACCTGAAGTAATAGTTAAAGTGAGCAATTTGCAAGGTGTATTTGCATAAACTGTTCACTGATCAGTTATGAGTAATGAATCATTAATAAAAATTCAAAGCCCTTTCTTCATTTTCTCCTTAGGAGGAAAGAAAGGATGAAAGACATTCTGGAGATAAATATTTCATAGGCAATAATCTGACCAGCTGTAATCATTTGTCCATGTTCAGTATAAACAGATTTGTTTATTTCCTCATGAAGATTGAGATGCAATCTTTCATCCTTAAACAGGTGCATTTGGGGATGAAGAAAAACTTACTCCTAAAGACAAATCCATTTTGGCAGGAAAAAAAAGGCTCCACTTGAACATGAATTTATTCCTAAAAATCCACATGTAAAAATACCGCTGTCTAATCATGTGTGCCAGTGAGGCAGACACAGACCAATGATCTCGGATAATATTAGCAGTAACTTATCCTCAGATAATAGAGAAAAATCCCTATGATTGCTTTCCAATGGGTGGGCTCCATTCTACAGAAAGGTCTGTGCCTCAAAGCAGGGGTTACTGCAGTGCATAAGCCATATTTCCACTGCAGATAAAAGTGAATCCAGCAACACTTCTGAGCACGTCATTTCCCCAGTTGGGGGGTGAAAAGAATTCTCTCATCCCATCCAGAAAGCTTCTTTCTCTAGCAATAAAAATTCTTTCTGGACCTAATTTTCAGAGGCAACATATACCGAAGATTAGCAGAATCCACTGGGAGCTGTGAATGAAAACAGGTTCTTCACTATTAAGCCCATGATGTTAAACCATTTTGTGTTGAGCCACCATTTGGGGCAGATTTGCTCTTCCTTCACACCAACCTGAAAACTAACTTAAAGAATTTCAAATGTTGGTACTGTCAGTAAGACAGAGGCTCAAAATGTGCTCATGATAGTGATACCACAAAAAAGAGAAAGGAGGTGGGGGAGTAAGGGTTCTCAAGAGAAAGTAACAATTTTGGTAGAAGGCAGGGAGTTAAAAAGAATAAAAAGAAATATAGACTTTTCATCTTCCTCCAGCACTGCCTATTTTATTATTTTTCTAACTAAAATGAAATACTGAGAAAGTTCCCATGTATACTTTTCTGATGTAGCTACAAAGCAATCTCAGCCAAAACTCATAGGGACAAAAGTTTTGCCAGAATTTTGCCTTCAATATGGCTCAGGACTGTGCTGAATCTCCCCAGATGCCAGGTCTTGCTAAATTACAGTGAATCTTCAGGTCCAGATCTTCTGCTACTGGAAACCAGGGAAGTGTTGAAAGCATCACAGGCCAGCTGGACTCTGAACCACATATCCACATGGCAGCTGCCTCCACGGGAAACCGCGCTTCTTAGCATCTTTCCACTCATGACTGACTCAGATGAAGTACAACCAAGAAATCTTTTTCTTTTTTATAAAGTGGAATGAGTACTAAGTGGATGTCACAAGCCTTCAAGCACACGCTGAATATTTAATAACTGTCAGCAAGAATATCATGTTATCAGTGTTTATTGTCTATTACTTTTGATGGGAATGTGCACGTATGTGGAACTGCCCGTAGTTGGTGGCATGTGTCAACTACAAGTAGTAACAAGTACTAAGCAGCCAAATTCAGTTTAATGTATGATATATGTACCAACAACACCCTGTGTATCCAGAAACGCTGGTAGTTTGACAGGACTGGCATTATTAAATTACTGCTATAAAACAACTTAGATTCAGAATAAGGTCTGATTAGCTAGTTTGCATGTTGAGATCTTTGTGGTAACAGTAAAATCATCAAAGCAGAATGAGAGAAGACAAATACAAGGAGGACTTCAGCTAATAAGGCATTCCAAGGTATACATGGAACCTTTTTAGGCCTAGGGGGTGCAACCAACTGAGACTTTCACAAGGAAAAAAACAATCTTTCAGCCACGTTCTCATGCTCAAAAAAAAATATTACATAGTTAGATATGGTACACCAAACCAGGTGCATCCTGGCAATCAGCTGTTTTACTGCAAAACCTACCAAGCTTTCTTTCCACTTTGGGACCTCAGAACTCCTATAATATGCAGATGTTTTCCAATGGTTTTTTTTTTTTCATTTTTCAGCATTGTTATGAGGCTTGCTAAGACTTCACACTGCCCCATGAGGTCATCTGGTAGCATCTCACTCGTAAGATGAAGACAAGGAAGGTGGAGAAGTAAGTGACTTTTTTTCCAAGGACCTACTCTGACTGATTTGCCAAGCTTGGTCTGGATATTGGGAGTTACCAAATTTCCAGAAAATTGAATTCACAACAGTGATACTGAATTAGCAAGCACTCCTGATTTCTCACTGTTTTAAGTAGTCTGCAGCTTATAATGCAGGAAGCCAAGAACCCTTTCCATGCAATTGCCTCACCTCTTCAACAGGAGGGCACTGATGGAAACCCCAGGAATATCATGTGCTCATTTATAAACAGAGGTAGCTGCTTCAGCTTTCACAGGTGTCCTGGACCTGCAAGGATAAGACCAGTAACCGAAGGAAGTTCTGGAGGTCTTCCAGTCATCCAAGCCCAGAAGAAAGGATCACCTCAACTAATGATTCCTTCAAAAACTCAGGAAAATTATGGCATGTTACCTGGCTTTGATGATGCTTGAAGTAGGGAGCAGAGAGAGATGACTGCTATCCCTTGCTTTGATAGAAAAGAGCATGAGTCAGGTCGATGAGGAGACAGCAACATAAAGAAATAGCAGAGGGTTAGAAGCGTGTGCATCAATAGAGAAATAAAAAGTTTAATATTAATAGAAGCATTTGTTATGTAAGTAATATCATCCCAGCTATCACCCAAACAGAAAACAGGATAATGAGTGGGTGAAAAAAAGCAGAGATGTTTATCAGCTAAGACAATGTACGTGGGCTACAAAATGGAGGGATTACAGGCTCTGTAGGACATGACATTAGTATGTGGTAGAAAAATAATCACAAATAGAAAACATATGCTAAAGAAAACACAGAAATATAAGAGAGATGGTGGTGAAGAAAACAGCTGTTTTGAATCAAAATCTCTTTGGTGAGATGTTCAAAACAAGCAGGACTAGTTGCTGAGATTCTACTATAGGCTACGTAGGTATGCAGGAAAACCCGTCTTTGGGTAACAACAGATACTTTTCTATCACTCTCACAGAAGTAAATGGTACCTTAAATTTCCCACAAGCGAACCCAAGATAACAGAAATGATTGAGTTCAATTATTTCTTAACATCAGAGCCAAAAACAACAAAAAACCCAATCCTACCACAACTAATTATCTGAAAAATAGCTTTTACAAACAGTTATACAATACACGATGGAAGACTTTGACTGACAAAAGCCCTGGTCAGAGGAATTACAAGTTTATATGGCACAGACAGATAAAACAACCTCAAATGAGGTTTTCAACGTGATGGGCGCAAAATGAGATATTAATGAAATTACTTGCTTAGGAAAACTGACTGAAGTAATCAGATACTTGGATATACAGGAGACCTAAAATTACTTGAAGTTAAGGTTCAAAAATGTGTGGAATTTGTATTCCAAAAGAATGAAAAAAGAGAGAAAATGAACTTTTACAGAAAAACTCCAGAAATAACCTGCACGAAAAAAACCCTGTGAAGAGAGATTTTAGCAATGCTTATAAAAGCTGATGTGAAATTGGAAAACGTGCTGCTCAGTGAAGGAAGCTGCTGTTGCAAAGACAGAAGGCACAGGGATAAAGTGAGAATTCCCAAGAGCCAAGCCCTGACAAAGCAAATTCAACTGAAGAGTAAACTATTCTGTATATAAAATGAAAGGAAAATACAAATAATATCGAATAACACACATAATATATAAGGATATAAGAAATATAAATAAAAAGAAGAGGACAATGATTGTTATTCAATAAGCAAAGAGCTGGAAGAGGAAAAGGGGCCTGAAGACTAAATGAGTACTTGGCTTCAGATTTTAACACGGACTCTGCTGAAAAACATAGGTCAGGACAGGGTGACTCATGGCTGGAAGTGTGTGGAAAGTGTGAAAACTGAAGTTATTGCAACCGATGTGGAAACTCACTTCAAAGGTTTTAATGTATTGAACACAGGCAGACAGACAAAGTATGTCCCAGAATAGTAAGTAATTGGCATGAAAAACTCCCAAGTCCAATAAAATAGAACAGTAAACAAATTTGTCAAATCAGGAATGGAAAACAGAAAACACAATATTTCTACTGAAGAAAGGGAAACAGAGTGATCCAAGCAACAGCACATCTGTTAGCTTGACCTCAGTGTTATGTACGTTCTGAAAACAAGTTCTGAATGGAAGGACAATTAAATGAGTAAATAAAAGCACGTTCAAATGCACCATGGATTGTGCCAATGTAAAATCAAGCCCAGAGTGGCTGCCATTTTAAGAGCTCACTATTTTTCTAGGCAAAGGAAATGCAGAACTAATTTATCTGGATTTCAGTAAAACATTAGCTCTATTGCGATATGAGAAGCTATTACAGAATAAGGATTATTAGAAGAGTGCCACAGTAGGCTAAGAAATTGTGCTGAAAGGGAAACTGTTAAGCTCGGAAAAGGTTACCTGTTTAGTTCTTCAAGCACTGGTTTTGGGGCAAGTATATCTTTTAATAGTCTCAGTAATGATCCTGGCATAAAAGGTAGGAATGTGAACATAGAACAGGCTGCTGAAGTGAAATTTGGAGATTGTCAATGCAGAAGATGGGGCTGTATATTGTGTGCAGTAAGAAACAGATAATGTTGAAAACCCTAAAAACAGAAACAAGATGAAATGTATAATATGCTGTAATGTATAAGTACATCATCATGCATAAACCCTATTACGCAGCTAGGGATTACTGACACAGACTTCTGCAATGAACTGGAGGACTGTCATCTGAAACATCAGATTTATTAGTTGATCAGATCAGTTATCAGCCATCAGCAGGACAGACAAGAAAACATTCTAGGATTTAACAGATAGAAGAATATTAACACCATTAATAAAGGTCTAATAAGATTTTCTGTGGCATACTGCGCATGATGATCAGAGAAAAGGAAAGCCCGTCTTATAAAATTGTTCAGTTCACTCAGTTTGGAAATTGAAAGCTAAGTAGAATTGCTAGCACTTGGTAGCTCTAGAGATGGAAGAGGTGGGTAATAATCATGGAGGAAAAAGAGCTGTTTAAGCTACAGGACAAAATGCAGAGAAATGACCAAACTGATCACACGACAGACTGAAAACTAGAAGTCTTGCATCCATCCAAGGTGCAAGACTATAGAACAATTTTCCAACAGGAGCAGCAGGAACAAACCAAAACCAACATGCCCTCCCTCCCCTCTGCCAAAGGTCTCCCCCTCATTCTGCACACAGGATCAATATAAAGAAGGGATTATATAGTATGGGTGTCTTTGACAGCAAATAGGTGGATTGCACGACCAGGGAGGTTTTTTGCCCCTCATAAGAATCCAATAAATGGAAATGCCAAAATAGCGACTGCTCTCACTTTATGTAAATGCATATAAAAATTACATAAATACAGAAATTTGAAACTTTGGGAACCTCCAAAAACCCTGGAGATATCCCTCTTGATGTTCTTCTGACCAAACCTGTTCCATTTCACACCCAATTAAGGTAGCACTGTCTTGTGCAACATCAGTTGTATAAAGAGACTACTCAGACAAGAGCAAAAGAAATGCACTTAACAGCTTTTTTCCTACAAATTTGCATGCATGTTCTACCAGACTGACAGTATGGTGTATTGACTCGTTACATATGCTTCCGGTAAGGATGGTCTCTGGTGATGATGGTGAGGAACAAAAAGGTAATTTGATTTAGATTTATTGTCGTGGAAGTAAAAGGTGATCTTGGCAGCTGTGTGATTTTGTAAGTTGATGTTAACAAACTAAAAGTGAAAATACCCACCTCCATGAATGTTTTTTTTCACGTAAAAGTACGCAAAATTCTCTCTGCCTCAATCATAACAGACACAAAAGAATTCTCAAGAAAGGAAAATTGTACTGTGACATAGCAATACAAAATACTCATTTGAAAAACTCAACATGCACCAATACAGTAAGTCATCTATTCTCTCTTATCAGTAAAAGCACTTTCAAAATTCAGCTATCAATGAGTGTATAATCCTCCTGGTTGGCAATATGTTGAGGTTTTGTATAAGCTACAGAGAGCATAACAGGAAGTATCGACAAAATGGCTTCATGCAAGTTTCACAGAATTGCCACCCCCATCACAGAAAAATAGGTGTTGTCTATAAAAAGCTCACCAGAGCAGATTTTCTCATAGTTTACTGAAATGAAACTACGAGCACTTGTACTACTTTGATTCCGGTACAGTACATCATAGATATTTCAGGTACATGCAGTCACGTAAGTGAGGTTTGTAAAATAATAGGCAGCGAAGATGTCTCGTATGAGTAGAAATATCCAGCAAAAGAATGAGCTGAGGTTGCTCCAAATACCATGCTGCCTCTTTAGACCTGCTAACCACTGGAGAGAACTAAATACGGCAGAAAGCCGGTAGCTCTGCATGCAGGGAATTCACAGTAATATACAGAGGAAAGTGTAATCACACTTAAAAGGATGTTTAGTACTATCAAGTAATGAAGAACTTTGCAAAAACAGAGTCTTAGGAAGATAGCAAGCAAAGCAAAAATAAAATTCACATTCATTGAGTTGACATAGGCTCTGACGCATCCAAAAGGGCGCTGCGGTGTTGTATCACAGCGCAATGGTAAGCAGCACACAGCATTGCTGCCCACAGCGTGGCTGCCAGGCTCTTCAATTTCCCAGTAAAAAGGAAAATAGATTGCATTAACAGACTGGGAGCTGCCCGATAGCCCAAAGTTCCCCAGTGGAAAACAAATACATATGTAGAGGGAAAAGGTATACAGAATTGCCATTCATACGTATGCATCCCTTTTTAGGGAAATACAGGAAGCATAGTAGTATGAAGCCTGAAGTACCACTCATCCAGTATTTTGATGGTCAGAGGAATACGTGATTTTAAACGTAGTTCAATACTAGTCTTCTATGTCAGAGAGGAGAAATCTGGAGTTTCATACAGCAGTCTCACATGCCACCTTAGAATAACACAACCCGTAGGTCACTGCAAAGTTTTGCATTCGAAACAATTATTCACATAATGAATTCCAAATATATTTCAGATATTTTAATCTCTTAATTTACGTAGAAAACCCCATATAAAACCTAACAAGACTTGTCAGGCCATTCAGTATTTTGATATATCAGCTATGCTTTTGGAAGACTTTCTTCCACCCTCCCTTCCCCATATATGTTAATGTTTGCTTTACTGGATATAATTACTGAAAGAAATCCAGTTGAGATTAGATTTCAGTTATAATTAATGATGAATGTGTCAAAGCATTATGATGTTGTTTATCACACTGCTTGCAATGTAATTTAGTGCAATAATACTAAGACTTGCTATGTGACAGTTATTTAGCATTTAAGTCTTCTTAAGATGCTCTGCAGAGTACCCTGAATGTTAACTATGGGAAGATTATTTTATACAAAAGCAGCTTCAGGCAAAATGTAGCGACAAGTGGCGAGAGCCCAGAAAAAGCTCTTAAGTCTTATGTCATCTACAAGCTGAAATATAATAATTAAATAATCTAGACATGTTGTAGAGCTAATGAGAAATCCAAAGGATAAAATTAAAAATTGACATTAATAGGGCAGCTTAACCATATGAGGAAAAAAAACAGTCTTTGTTCCTTCTGATACCATTTCTGAAAAGATATCTTCCATTTAAATGTGTACATAAACACAAAAGATTGAAACCTGGGGTGGGGGAAAAAACTTTGGACACCATTGACAGACAGCTCAGGGTATTTTAAGGTAAGTCTTAGCTGTCCCAGTTTGGGGTTGTTTTTTTTTTCCTCTTTCTAGCCACTAAATTAATTTTGTTTTCACCTCAGACATAGTTCTAATGAATTTTCTGCTCTCAGGGGGTCCCCGTTGAGTATTCACTTGTATGACTGTGAATCCTGACGCTGGCCTTAGGCCTTCTTCTGCAGTGAATGTGCAAGTTTGCCCTGAGGAGCTGCGTCCCAGCACAGCACAGGGCTGCTCTCAGTGCCCTCAGACATGAAAGGAAAGAGATAGTTTTACATGTGTTGCCCACGACGACTAAAAAAAGATAACCGATTGCCGCATGTTTTTACCAGGAAAGTATCAGGCATGGAGGGAAACAACAAAGAATATGTTAATTATTTTTGTAGTTAGCGTGGTTAAAATGAAAAAGTTTTAATTCTGGGTTTAGGTCTAGATGCAAGGTCTAGTTTAAGAGAAATTGTATCAGTATATAGAAAATCAGTTCATTTGGGGATATTGTTCTCAAATTGTAACATGCTGAAAACTCACATAAGTTCAAACTTCACAACGGAATTTGTTCATTTTGCTGTAATTTCTCACTATGCAATATCCTTCTGTGCACATATTACATGGCACATACAGTTTACTAACATGTTGCAATTCCATCCTCCTAAACTCAAATATACTTCAGGGACTCGATTCTAGCGTCTGATTAAAAAGCACAGTTCTCCACAAGTTCTTCTGAAAACAACCCAAATACTAAATGTGCTTACAGCTCAACTGAGACATAAAATACACATAATCTTTCATCGAGTTCTGCCACTCTTGTAGAAACAAGTCTAAACCATCCGTATAAACCTATAAATATTACTAACATGTGGTTATGTCTGAACTGTAAAAAAAAAACCTATCTGCAATTCCTTTTCAGTTGTAACCTATTAAAATAACTGATCATCTGTGTTTTCATAACAAGCATATTCTCTAGATTTTAGAGTGCCTAGCAAACTAGGTCTTTTTAGGGTACTTTGAGTCTAATATTGTATATTTTTTGAGTAGGGATATACCTAACAATACACTCTCAAGAACATTTTGCCTACTGCGGTTTTGCATTTACTAAAGTTTTTAAAGCTACATTTTTTATTGGAATTCAGTTCTGCAAATACCAAGTTTAATAGAACTTGACTAATGTTTTTGTTCAATTAGCTATCATATTATCTATTAAAATTCTGGTGTTCAAACTCACTGGAGCCATTTCAAAGGCTCCTTTGAGAAAAACAGAATACATTAGTGAGGTAAGTGGAAGATTTTCGAGAGGTACATCTGATATTGGCACATTCATCACCACAAAAAGCTTGGAAAATTTTAAGCTATGCAAAAAGAATCAGCATTTTTTACAACCTTCTGTCACCATAATAACAAATGCAAATGATGGAATGGACTCAAGATAATACTGATTATCTACAGAGATGGATATATATTAGCCAGAGAGATTCTGGCAAAATTTGACTCCCAAGAAGCACTTGGCCCCAGGCCTGGAGAGATGAGTTTTTGAATTGTTCTAATGACACTCCTGATAGCAGCAGCAAGCTCTACAAGTAGATTTATGAAGGATGGTTATCAGAATTTGTGACTCTCTCTCACCTCCTCCCTATGCTAGCAGGTAGATGTCACCAAGTAGAGTGTTTGTGCAGGTAGGCTGAGAAAGAGCACCGTGCTGCTTGATTCTGGTTATAGCACCAGTGTCTGCAGAGGAAGATGGTGCCTGAGAGGTTTTCTGGAGAGACTGGAAGGGACACGCACTGCTGGCTCCCACCACGGGATGTCTTTTGGAGTTCTGGTGCCTATATGCAAATTCTCTGCCTTTTAGATCTTGCACTTTCCCTTTGTCTCAATAGCTACCAAGCAACCTGCCATGTTGCCTTTGCTTGCATTTTTTCCTCAAAAAGACTGAAGCTACTATTTTTAATTTAAAAAAAAAAATTAAAAATTTAGGTTTTAATTAGTGTTAAGGGAGCCATCTTGACTTCCTTCCCTGGTTTTGGGCAGATATGTGGCACTTGGTTCATTTTACAACTGAGATAAATCCCTGCAAACCACCCACTGATGTGGAGAAACGTGACACGAGTTGCTTCAAATTTCTTTCGCATATACCTATGAGATATACATCCTCAATGTTTATCCTGATTTGAGTAAATTGGATACTTTCCAAACAATTGCTCACAAACACCTGTTCAGGAACACATTCAACCATTCAACCCGGCAGCTACTTTGCACCACTCTGCACAGTAGGTCAGCTAAATGCTGCTAACTACAGTTAACAAGTTATAAATTAATACCTCGTGTCCTACCATGGACATTCCCATGAAGAGACGATAATGAAATACAAGCAATGTACATTAACCTAAATGCAACTGTAATTGTATTATCTTGGTTTGCATGTTTTCCTCAGTCACTATTTAAAAGCAAATTTTAGTGCAGTTCTGACTGACCTTTTTGCAGCACCCACATACAGAAGATAAGTACTGCTCTCCTGCTTTATGGAGGTGAACTGGAACTTAAAAAGAAAAGAGCCGCCGTTCCTATTCTGAGATATTATGCGTTCTGTTTTCAGCTGCTGGGAATAGTTAGTGTTCTGCCAACTAACGTCAATGTTGGATTTCAGAGTTTAACACAGGCTGGGGAAATAAAATCTTCAGCCACTTTCAAAAACTGTGTTAGACAGCAGAGATACTTATCTTAAATTCAAACAAATAAAACTTTTATGGCACTTGAAACAGAAAGATGATCCAGATCTCTCAAATCCTAAGAATTTCCTTTAATCACAGGCTATTACTCCTTTGCGGAGTCAAAGTACACTGGCAGATTGCATACGGAATAACAAACAGCAAGTAAACAGTATTATGTACATCTAAGACACAAAGCTGCACAGAGAGACTGTCTAAAAACAGGATTTCATCTGGACTAGGACAAGAATTCCCTAAAGCAAGTAGAGAAGGAGAAAATATTTAGTCTCAGAGTCTCTGAAAAGCACAATTAACATGACTGTTTAACATGCGAGGATTGCTTTAAAGTATCAAGGGACTATTTGAAGACAACATAAGGAAGATACCAAATAAAATCCATTATAAACAACAATAGCACCATACAGACTACGCCGTACATAGCTTCTCATCAGCAAAACTGTGTACCATTTGATAGACGTGTGACCAGATAACATGGTCTTGTGGAGTACTTTGGGTCAGAAGCATCAGGAATGGAACACCACAGAACATTTCTTAATTTGTAAGATGCAAAATAAACAGCCCTTTCTTTTCTAGATTGCTTGTTCTCCTCCGCTTTTTATAAAGGCTGATGAATCCTTCCAAAGCAAGACTGTAGGTGCAGTTCTTGAGAACAGAAGGTACATACATGCTCACTCTAAGCAAACAAAGTAAGCCAGCACATCTCAGCTCTTCTACCTCCTGAGGTGTTTTGATACATACTGATTAGCCCATGGCTAATATTTATGCTAAATAAGCGCCAAGAATTTGCACTGCTCCCCCTTGGAGACACTGGGTCCTCACTCCATGTTCTGGAAGACTTTGTGCTTCTCTGAGAAAGCGTCTGATGTGTTTCACCCATTTCTGGGTTAGGAAAAGAATCCAGCAGCCAAACATCTCTCTTAGTGTTTAAATACAAATTATCTATGCTTGCCTAGGTATAATTTATATTTAAGGAAGTAGCATTGTTAGGAGGAAACAGCCTCTCTAACCAAACCGAAGATAAACTCCACGTTAGAAAAAAAAGTCTTCATCTGGGAGGCTGGTTTTGAAGTTGAACCAGCTAAACTGCTTCATTTTCCACTGAGAAAACATGCTGATAAAACTCTTCATTTAAGCAAAATATGGCGTAAAGGGCAGAAAAATCCATGTTTACTTCCAACACAGTCAGCTAAAATCTCATTCTTCAACAATGAACACATTGTGGCAAGAGGAGGTTAGAGATAAACTAAATTGAATATAGAGTAATTATATATAATTGTAATTGTACTGGTAATTATTTTTCTTAATTTGAGTCTTTATCAAATGGCTGAGGAAATATTTATAAAGTAATTGTTATTCAGACTGGCACAATCGTAATTCACACTGCAAATACAGGGCATTCTCTAAAGCTTTTCTTAAGAGTCAAGTATAATCAGGGGATTGCAAAACAAAACCAGAAAAAACAATGGAGTGAAAACTGAATAATGAGTCAACATTTCATTGCAATAATCTTACAAGGAAGATGATAAAAATGTAATTTATAAAAAAAGCCTGCAAAACTGTCACTAGTATTTAGTCTGAATGTCAACATTTTCTACCAATGCAGGATTTCTGCAAACAGGATTATTACTGATGCATCTCATATATGCCAAAAAGGTCTTATTCTCTTAGGATGCTGCTATAAGGCAATGCTGAAAGGGAAAAGACAAACTTTGAACTTTTCAGTCATAAAGAAATTCTCATTTTAAATGGTAATCAAATTGCCAGGATGAAAAGGATTCAAGGTTTTATCACTTTGCTGACTATATTCTCCCCTCAATCAGGGAAGTAATTGAAATAAAAATATTAAGACAGAATGTTGAAAATAGCACAAGGTAACACTGTCTTCTCAGATCTGTCCAGAGACTGCAAGAACACCCAGCAGGCGCCTGAACTTCCGAACCTAATTGGGGCTGTCTAGTTATGTACATTATTAAACAAATAGAGAAGACACAACAGACACTATGCCTCATTGAATCTTAGTTGCCTGAGGTTGCAGAATCAAGTTCATCTTTGAGTGTAAGATGCTGTCTAAAAATCAATCACTAACATAGAGAGCGTTCACTTACACTAGATATATTGAAATTAAAAAAAACTACCCATAGTTCTAAAATTATACTGCTAGCTGTATTTTTCTATTATTTTTTTTCTTCCTTTTAGGATTAGGGTTTATTCAAAGAAGCACAAAGTCTTCCAGAACATGGAGTGAGGACCCAGTGTCTCCAAGGGGGAGCAGTGCAAATTCTTGGCGCTTATTTAGCATAAATATTAGCCATGGGCTAATCAGTATGTATCAAAACACCTCAGGAGGTAGAAGAGCTGAGATGTGCTGGCTTACTTTGTTTGCTTAGAGTGAGCATGTATGTACCTTCTGTTCTCAAGAACTGCACCTACAGTCTTGCTTTGGAAGGATTCATCAGCCCTTTATAAAAAGCGGAGGAGAACAAGCAATCTAGAAAAGAAAGGGCTGTTTATTTTGCATCTTACAAATTAAGAAATGTTCTGTGGTGTTCCATTCCTGATGCTTCTGACCCAAAGTACTCAACAAGACCATGTTATCTGGTCACACGTCTATCAACTGTGCAGTTTAGCTTAATGTCATGCAAAGACTCTCAGAAAAGTCTTTTAAAACTCTTTTTTTTTCTCTTTTTTTTTTTTTTTAAATAGAAACAGATGCCAAGGATATTTTCCCCTATGGAAATCAGATGAATGGTACTGTCATCGCTTTCTTTTTTTCCTGCAGATCTGTAATGCATATAGTAATTATATCACCATGGGATGTCAACTGCGGTATATGAAGCCAGAAAGTCTCTGTTGCAATTGATAACTCTATGTTCCAGTACAAATGAAGTTATATTGTGCTTTGTTTTAAATTTAAGAACTGAATTTCATCCTTACAATAAGGCTGTTCCCTAGAAATTAAACTTTGTTAGAGTTTTGGTTTGGGCTTAAGGAGAAATGGGCAAGAAGCAGAAGGCAGTGTCCTGATGTTTATTTTCAGTGGAGCACCAGGAAAAGCTGCCTGATTTAATGGTGTCTAAATCTTGTAAGGCAAGTTTTATAAAGAGACGTAAACAGATTTCTGAGCTGTAGCAGTTGGTCCAATTAATTAGGTTACCGCAACTTATGAGCCTTTCCTCATCTGTATTTTAGACTATTGTTGTGCTTACAGAGTCATGCACAGCCTGGACCACAGAAGCAGCCTTAAAACTCCTGCTTGTGAAATGAAACCAGCTTGGTTCAGTGTTTGAGTTTTGTCCTCTTGCCCAAATGAAAACCCTGGTTTGGAGATCTTGCCATGTATTTTGGTTTTCAATGGAAGCTGAACTGGCACAAGAACAGTGTAAATAATATTCCCCCATTAACACTTCAAAAAAGCAGTGTATGCCTGGAAAGTTATCAATTTGCAATGAAGTAATCAATCAGCTATTATTACCGAAACAGTTGAGATGCACAATATTTATTCCGAGAACACCACCACTCAAAGACTTTTTGAATCACGAGTAGCCCTAAACAGTCGAGTCATTACCAGTTTACTGAGCTGACATGCTAATGTTCTCTGTAACATCAAGTTATTCCAAAGTTTTCTAAACTTTAATCTCTAGTTGTAATCAATACACACCTCAGCACAGCCCAGAGGAAAAGTGAGACATGGCTTCTGTTTTTACTTTCTGTACAGTTAAGTCTACAGACACGCTGACAGCAAGGCAGGGCACATCGGCCACCAAAATTAGAAATAGTTGGGAATCCAGTACACTGATCAGCCTCTTTGCCAGGTCACTGCCTGAGATGCTGTTCAGCCAGCCAGAATTCAAAGGCAAAGGATGTAAGACAGGGCTTACACACAGTACCACGCCATGGTCTCAGTGGTTTATTCATGCGGAATTGAAAAATTAATCTGTCACGAGACACGGGGTCCCACGCCCCTGTTACTTTGGATATTAGCTACAGGCTTTGATTCCCAGTAGGCTCGGAGGAAGAAAGAGTTCTTAATTTAAGTTAGAGGAAAAAATATTCATCATGCAATAGGTTGCATCCATCCCTATGGCTTAGATATTGTTTGGTCAGTAACTCCATGAAAAAGCTCGCTAGTGGCATACTCTCCTCCTTGTTTGTGTGAATAGTTTTCCTTTTTCTACGTGTCATTTGCACCTTGAAAATGTGTTGACAGTGTAATTTGAGGACATAAATATGGTGACAGAATACTGATCTTCCTCCACCCTCTTCAGGACACCCACAGAAGAGCAAATTCGACAGACTTGCCAAGTATTTTCACACCTTTTCAATATGCCACTATAGATTTGAAAGTATCTGAATGAACCCCACGGTATTTAACGATGGTTGAGCTTTCCTTGTTAAACTCTTTGTGTACACACGGAAAAAAAAAGTTCCAGAAATCTTAAATTAATGGATTATTAATCTTTAACTTGGGAAAGCAGCAGAGATAAGAAAAGTTTACTTAAGATGTTCTGCTGAGAATTCTTATGATCATAAAAATTTTTAACATTCCTGCAGCCATTTAAATAGCTGAAGGTAGATCTTGTTGGCTGTTAAAACTGCTTCATTAACTACAAAATGATCTCTTCAAGATTCACATTCCCCCCTTTAGCTCATAATTTAAATAAACCAGGCTAGGATAAGAAATCTTCCTTTATCTTTGACTCACAGTTCTGACTGCCAAGCATTTGTGTTCATCAGACAGGAAGGGAGATTAAATGAGAACTTATTTGATACTCTCTGCATGGGAGAAGTATGTGTTAATTTACATTTTCTTGCACATGGAGGACTGAAATAAACCCCGTACTTGATATAATTTATCTGTAGTTATACTGTGAGTTTGAGTGTCAAAATAATAAGAATTCCTGAAAATTTCATATCGTTCATCTTAAAAGGTAGCACGTCCACTAAGGTATGCAAGGATTTGGTGACAATAGCATGTAGGTTTTAGAGAAATTTTTAGAGAACACAAAATTAATATATCTACATTCCTATACATATTTCATATATATGAAGATTACATATGTGTTCCTACTGTGGACATTAATCTTCATATACTTTATTCCACAATAGAAGGATTTACAAAAAATATTTAGGATGTCTACTACAAACTGGCACACAAACAATTTAGGAGACCATTCTCCTTTAACGAGGGAAGCATAGCACAGTTTGATTTGCATTTTGCATAGGAGCTGAACACGTTCAGATGTCTTCTTAGCTGGAATTAAAGTTTTATATCAATTCCATTAATAATATTTATCCATGCAGTGTTGTGAACTTACATAAGCAACGCAGTTTAAAGAATGCAACCAAGAAAATGATGAAGGTGCTCAACCTTCTTGGAAATGCAATCATGTTATTAAGATAAAATTGGCTTCATTATCCTATTATTTAAAACATTTTGCAGGTCATTTATCAAGTTCTGGTTAGCCTCACCACAGTATTTAGTCCTCAATAGAATTTAAAAGTCCACCTTGCATCTCGGTGTGTAAAACTCATTGCAAACCCACCATTTGGTGACAGAGAACAGGAAGAGTTACAGCTGCATGAAGTTGCTACATGTAGAATTTATATTTACATGCAGTCAAAGCTTGTAGGGAGAAATTTTTCCATAGTTATCTCTCTACTGGTAAATCAACTATGGTTTCTTGCTTATGTGTGTCCTTTTATATATTCACACGTATAAAATCACAAATTCTTGAGAAAATGTCAGCTAAAGTGCATGGTCCTGCTTCTTTTTGTTGACCTAATTTCATCATCACATTCATTAAATGCCAAGAGTGTAATTCTTATGAACAACTAGAGAGGCGGTTTTCCTGCTCATCTCCAATTCTGTATCAATCTGTCTAAGAAAATTAACTAGAAATATCTAGGTAGAGAATAAATGAGAATTCATGTATTTTTAAAATCGCTTTAAATGATTAAAAGGGATTAAATTTGGCATACAGAATGTAATCAAGGTCTCCTGTTGAGTTCAACTGGAGATGAATTGGGCCAACAGGCCTCTACACAGCAGTTCTGTCACTCTCCCCCAAAAGACCTTATGCTATTCTCATTTACCGCGTCACGTTTTTGAAAGCCTGAGAATGCTCTTCATAGGCTTTTAGCACAACAGAGTACAACCTCTCTGGGGCTACATGTGTTGTGCAGGGAAAGGGTCACACTAAAGCAAGTACAAAAAATAAATATTTGAAATCTTGAAAGTTACAGTCACAGGAAAATGAAAAAAACCCAAAACTTTGGCCTTGCAAATACTACAGCAGCTCCAATATGAAAATATTAGGAAATATTGAACATTTTGATGCTAACCATAAAAATATGACAAAATATTAAAATTTACACAAAATATAAGTTATATGTAAATTAAAGGAGAATTACAAAGTTTCAACCAAGTATTCCATTTTGACTGAAAGATGTCTGCCTTTCTGACTGAAAGATGTTCCTACATTAGGAAGTCACCTAAAGTGATGCTTTCCCAAGAAAAAATATTTGCATTTTAGTGAAACAGCAGACAAAATTTCAACAAATGACTTTAATAATACATTTTAGAAAGAGTGAGATGTCAAACTTCATAGAGATTCTGGCAACTCCAGAAAATACTTTTTGAAAAGAAAATGAAACATGATGCTATTTGTGGAACATTTAATACCTTCAGAAAGATGGCCATGTGCTTTCAGTATGAAATGCAGAAACTAAAAACTGCATCCAAAAAATCTGATGTCTAAATAATTAGATTAAAGGTAGAAATCTCTGTCAAGCAACATTCCTACACCATTATTCAATGTGGCTCTGCAGAGTAAGATTTTCCATATAAAAAGAACGGTTTCAGAGGAATATGTATTAAAATAACTGTAAGCAAATATTTGATCCCAGATCATAAAGCAAATTTCCAACAGAGAGATTTTGTATATGACATCTACAAACTTCCAGGGACATCCAGGTAATTCAGAGGTGCATTTAAACTTCACTAAAAGTAAGGCGATTTTTAGGATGTCTGCCTGATCTGGCTATACTAATGCAAACAATAACAGTGAATGGCTAAAATATGAAGGGACTGTTTCCTACTCAGATGTGCAATATCCAAAAAAGGGAGAGAGAGCGCCACAGCTAAGTTTGTGATACTCAACAAAACAACATACAGTATCCTTATTTTCTTATACAAAACAATCTCTAATATTCAGACCATTGGACCCAAAAGCACTGCATCAGTGGTGCTTTCTAAATTATGCTGTCAGTCAAATCAGCATGAAATCTATTGCTCTAGAAGAAAGAACAGTCTCATGTGTAAATATCTGATGTCTACAACCTTATTTTGAAAGATTTCTGTCACATAAAGATGTGATTTGAACTATACTAGAACTGAGTAGTCAAGATGACACTATGAAAATGATTATCAGTAAAACATGATTAGAGATAACTTTCTGTCCACATTCCACAGTGAAGGATTATATTTCTTACATACACACACATGCTTTGTTTAATTTGATAAAAGCTTGTGCAAGGTTTACTTTAGCTTTTATCTTCTGTTTCTCAAGACAAAGGCAGAAAATCTGAGGCTAACAATGAGTCTGGTTCTTTATTTTGGTTCAGTCCTTGTGAACTAACCCACCATGACAAAATATAGGAAAAGTGCATACACACAACAAACAAGACCTAAACATCATCTGACACGAACAACATTCTTCATTAATACTGATGAGGGCTTCAAAGCAGCTGCGTTCATTTGTATACTGACAGCGGAAAAACTTTAAAAAAACCTATTTGCTTCTGTAGGAAGGGTTAATTGCGTTACTGTTACTTAGCATTAATTTATTGTTTTGCCCAAGAGAACACATCATGCTGTTCTGTCACTGACAAAAGCAGTGTGCCATTTTTCTCACTTAAACTGGTCATATATTGGTGTAGCTAACTTAAGACCAAGACACCTCTAATTTAGGACAGAACGAGTGATAAGAAGTGTTAGATTCATAGTAACCACTTTCTAGCAGTGGATGTTATAAAGAAAATGCATGCAATTTATATTCCTGAATTTACAAACTGTTGGCATCAGCAGCAATCAGAAAAAAAAAAGAAAATAAAAAAAGGAGCCACATCAGAGTAGCACCTGAAAACATAGCTGCAAAATATCTGTCATAAAATATGAAATAGGAGATACAATCCTTTCAGCATAAGTACTTTCCCTGCTGTAACTCTAAAACTTTTTATCATAAAATTCACTGAAAATAAAGCTATTACAATCATTTGACACAGCTATTAAGCCATAGCAGATGTTATTTCATAATATAAATGCCTAGATAAGGCAAAAGTAGATTATAATAATGCTAGAGAATCCCTCTGAATTTTTTAATTGAACATGAACAGACTGAAATGTGACAGCCAAGTGTTTAATCAAATCTGAGTATTTCCTGTTTTGGAAACCGTCGCTTATATGTGAAAGTCAAGAAAGATTGAAAAACCTTTTCTTCTCAAGAGCATCAATATTTTCCTTTTTCTTCTGAATTAAATCCGTTTGAGAAGCCTGTAGATGTTTCTTTCACAGGTTCCCAAGAGCACAACTGCCAGATGAACTCTTGCATATATTTGACTAGTAAGAAGATGAAAAAAAAAAAAAAAGCCTGTGCTTGTACTTGTAATCTTCAAATAGTAGCCTGAGTGATATCATCTAAACACTTGAACTACTCTGTTTCTATAGATCTCTTTCTTTCCACTAGGAAGCCAGTGACCACTAAACTTTTTAAAAAAGTAGCTCTCTGTAGCTAGTATACAAATAAAATACAAAATAATATAGATATCACATAAGAAGTCACATAATCTGTGTAATTAAACTTAAGATGGTTTTGTGAGTCTTCTCCTATTAACAGACGAACTTTTATGGGCATTTCAATTTGCTCCCTTGTATTCTGACTTTATTTAGACTGCAAAAGTATATCCTTCTCTTAAATGATAGCACTTGGCTCTGATGTTACTGACAAGAGTAAGTCAGATCAAGAATACCTATCAAAAAAGATTTTAGAAGCATGATTCTGATTGGAAGGAAGTCACTGAACTAAAAAAAAATCCAGTGAAGGTGAATATCTTTTTCAAAAAACCACATATTTGGTTGCCACATGATATATGAAGGTGTCTCAGCCTCCGTTTGTGGAGCCTTTATGGTGAGTTCATGGATCTCGAGGGGTCCATGAACAACAGGCTGAAAATCACTGATCTTTAGCACTTTCTTCCCAAAAAGGGCAAATAAAACTAAGCAATAACGGTTAACATCAACACATGACACTATAGTGCATTAGTATGTCATAGTAAAGGAGATGCTTCATCATTTGTGGTCAGGCATTTCCTGACATAACCTTAATATCAGTTTCTATTACAGGAGTGTACTTTTTAATTGTATAATGGTTATTTGCATTAAAGACAAAACCTTGAACGAAACAACCTAGCCCCATCCCATTTTGGAAGAACTCAATTTGGACTGCATTCAGCCAGTAATTGCCAGGCATGCCACCATGCATCCCTTAGCCCCCTGCCCACCAAAAAGAACAACCCAAACCCAGATATATAGTAAGGGGAGAGGATCCACTATAAAGGCAGAAAATAAGTATTTCCTAAGAGTTTTGCTTCCACAAGGATCTACACAGAAATACAGGACTACCATTAGCATAAACCTGTTCCAGTTAAAGTACAAGATGAAGTCCATGTTAATGCTCAGGGAAGTTTCTGGATTAGAGATTGACTTAAATACATATGCTTCAGTTTTTTTCTGAATTGGAGAACAGACACCAACACTCCCCTCCTCACCGCTTTCATTGCTTTGCGTTAGTCTGTTTTAAAACCCAGCTCAATACTCTTTCCTAAGTCTAGAAGTTGCTCCCCATCACCGTTCCCGCAGAGAGGCCTGGGTGGGTGATGCCTGCTCTCATCCACCCACACCTTCTCCTCTACACATCCAAAATGGTCCTTGATTTACCTGGCACAGATACCTCGGATCTGCCCAAAACTCAGCCCCCGTCAGGGAGCCACGCAGCAGAGCTGGATGACATTTTACGACGCAACAGGTTTCAATGGTAAAAAGACAAAACTGTTGAAAGCAAGATGGTTCAAAATGCAGGGTTTGTGCATTCAGACAACCTTGCTCCCAGGGTATGTGGCTCTGGAGAGGTGCCCACAGCCTGCCACAGAGCTGCGCTCACCATCAGCCCTAGGAAATGGACTGGTGTGGGGTTCATGGCCCCAGTTTCTTTGCTCTACCTGGAAACAGAGAAGGCCATAAGGGATTCAGCTCTCATTTGGACACGGGAAATTAAATTCCATTTTCACTGCCATGAGCAGGCAAAGCCTGCGAACCCTGACTCCACATGGGGACTCGAGTGCCTTGGTCTGTGGCGCAAAGCCCACCTGCTGGCAGAGTGCCCGGGTGATATGGCAGCCATACACAGTAGTATCCTGCAGTTTGGACTCATTTACTCCCTAAAACAGAAAGACCCGTGGAAACCACAGATTGCAACGGCTGCTTTGGAGCCCCTGGTGGCAGCAGCCATGCAGAAGACATGCCAGAATCTTTGGTACATGCCGACAGGAATGGCCCTGAACCAACACTCATGACAGCTTCTGATGAGCCATTGCTACCCATTTGCAGATCAGAGACACATGAAGAGACAGAGACATTGAGCCATATTTCTAGAATTTCCCTGCCTGCTGCAAATGGTTCATGAAGAAAACCCCTGCCCAAGGCGGTCCCTCTGCCCTGCTCAAGGAACCTGCCTCGTGTGGGTGGGTCAGCTCCAGGAGCAGACCCCCCTCTCCCCACCTGGAGCTGCCACCCTCGCAGCAGCATCCTCGCATTGCCACACTTGGGGCTCGGGGTTGCCACCCCTACAGACATGTTGTTTCAACTTTTCCTCCTTTTTTCTCATCTCCACTCTACTTTTTCTCACTTCTATTAGCTCATGACGTTCTCCTGCTCACATCATCTAATGCTTTAATAAAATCATGAAATGGAAAAAATAAACCTCTTGTTATGGTCCTTCCCTGCCCTGATGACCTTCTTACCAGTCTTCCCCTGCTTGGGCAGCAGAGCTACTTTAGCAGGGGGAAGGAGCAGGGAAACAAAGATGATCCAAGGGCTGGAGCACCTCTCCTATGAAGACAGGCTGAGAGAGTTGGGGTTGTTCAGCCTGGAGAAGAGAAGGCTCTGGGGAGACCTTATAGCAGCCTTCCAGTACCTGAAGGGGGCCTACAGGAAAGCTGGGGAGGGGCTGTTTGCAAGGGCATGTAGCAGTAGGACGAGGGGCAATAGTTTTAACCTAGAGCAGGGTAGGTTTAGATTAGACATTAGGAAGAAGTTCTTTACAATGAGACAATGAGGGTGGTGAGACCCTGGAACAGGTTGCCCAGAGAGGTGGTGGAGGCCCCATCCCTGGAGACATTCAAGGCCAGGCTTGATGAGGCTCTGAGCAACCTGATCTAGTTGAAGATGTCCCTGCTGCTTACTGCAGGGGGGTTGGACTAGATGACCTTTAGAGGTCCCTTCCAACCCAACACATTCTACGATTCTATGACTAAACCCCACCACCAAAGGTTAGAAGAAGCAGTAATTGCTTTCCTGTGGAAGGAGGGAGGATGTGAGAAGGATTCGTCCCTCCTGGGGTGGTTCTGGAGAGGCGTAGGTATTTTTGCATATCTCAGGCTGCGTTCTGTAACTGAGACTAAGCTCACACCAAAGGAGTCAATAAAGTTTCAGCAGCCAATTCGGAACAATTTCAGCATCACTGTGGAAGTATTTAAAACACACACACACATGCTGGAGGATTCAGAACACATAAAAACTAGGTTAAAATAATGTTAAATATCTAAATTGACCCCCTGATATTAGTTACAGCTCTTCAGTACGTCTGCCTTAGCTCATGCTTTTGTCTCTAAAACTTCAGGAGTCAAACAAAGAGCATTATCCTAATTATATACTATACCATGGAGTATTTACAGCAATTCTTGTTCCAAAGAACTGCCTGAGGTAAAAAGAGAGAGCAAAAGCTTTAATTCCTGCACTTTGAAGTAAATCAATCCCTTAACATTATCTGAACAGGACTTGCATGTTGTAAATATCGTCCGGGTCAAAAAGCCAATCTCACCCTTTTACATGCTAATATCAAGATATTCTAACTACACAGCACAAATGGTGAAGAAAAAAAAGTGATTTTTATGCCAAACAAGTTACCATTGCTTTTCCTCATATATCAAACAGGTTAATCAATCAGAAATGAAAATCTACAAAGCAAAATAAGAAGTATACCATAAATTTATCACCAGAAAACAAATGCTGTAAAATCCCATTAAGCTGGTGCTAGAAATTCACAGAGCTTCTCAAAGAAGACTTAGGGAAAAGGTTTGATTCTGAATTTGAGTATAAGAACTCCCTAGGGCGAAACTATGTCATGACACAATGACTGCAAAGATATATCCTGGTTCAGGCAGAAGTTTTACTGTATTTGATCAAAGGCAAAATCAAGTCCTGGTATATAACGGAATCCCTTTCTTTCTTGCTATCATCTCAAAACACTTTATATTTTAAGAAAAACACATGTTATAATGAGTTCCAATTTTTTTTCTTTTATTTAAAAATGCATGCATTGTAGTTCCCTAGCAATTTATAAGGTTTATTTAAGAAGTCAATAATTTGGTGCCAGTCATATACTGGAACGGAGGTGCTTAACAATACAGATTAATGCTTGATGTGATTTACATGAGCCTCTGTGCACTAGGGATGTGACTACATTAGGCACATGATTACTACTGGCTTTCATTGAGACTTTGGCAATGAAAGAAGGAACATGCTTAGTTTAGTACAGCCTACTTCCAAGTAAGAGAATCCACAGTACAGTTAAAAGCTCTTTGCATTTATATTTTTATTAATTTCATTTTGCAGAACATTGCTAAAAAGCGTGCAAGATCTACTACCTTCCCTGCCTGCAAAAAAACACCTCCCCCTGTATTTTTTTCCATAGTGTAGATTGCAGGCTAGCACAAAGACACTGGCCTGCCTAAATGTAGTACCTTAGAGGCAATGTAAATTGCCCAGCATGGATGTTTGTGGCACTGTGGCTACATCGCATTGAGGACCTGAACTGGTTTGATTGAAAGTAGTTTGGGAACCTGTTCACTGTAACTGCATGCTGCAATAGACCCAAACATTTAGACATTAACCAATATGATGCTTATCTTTTTGGCTCATTCCTCGCTTTTACACCTATAAGCCCTATATGTGACCCACCTCAGATGGGAATTTCCCACCTGTGCAATAGGAAACACTGAGGATGAAAACACAACACAAATCTTATTTCTCCCTGGGACATAGTGAAGAGCTTACTCGGGAAAGCACCTTCATCTGTGGCTCTGGACTCTGTAAAACATGGGGGCGGAAGGTGCTTCCTTTTTTTTCCCAAGATCTCTGCTGGAAGAACCTGGTAGTTACAGCTGAGTTTGTATTCTGGGAGGTATCTGTCCGAACCTCTGCGGGAAGCACTGAACTGGGATTCTGTGTAACATGGAACACACTAACTGCCAATCATCTCCAGCTGTGTAGCTAAAAAGAAATGCAACATCAGCTGCTCGAACAAAAGTTCAAGAATAAAGGCTGTCTTCAAAACTGATGAGGTTTTCAAGGCAAGAGGTTGAGAATATAAATAAGGACATCCAAGAGTTGTATAAATGAATCAAGGTGGGACTTACTGACTAAAGGAAGCCATCACTGCCAACGGTATTGCCTCTCCAAAGTTTTACCTACATTGTTGCTTCTCTTTGGGTGACTGCCCACTAATCCAAGTTCACAAACATGTTTTTAAGTGTTTGGTTGGACTGGACAAGCATTTATGCTCTCAGTTTATCCCAGATTCAGCAATTTAAGAGGAATCCCATGGTAAATCAAGATCACAAGTGATTCCCACAGGATTCCATTTGGCTCACTGATTTACAATTTTCAGTTTATTCTGAATATGCTGAGTTTTGGGGCAATGAAACAACTTCACTATTGAAAAAAAAAAAAAATCACCTGGAGGATTAGAGTGCAAAATGACATAAAAATGCCTCCTTAATGGTGGGAATTGGAAAAAAAATTAAGCAAAACTTTCTTTTGCATCAAATACTGAAGAAGCTGGCTGGCTGCAGTGATGGCTGGCAGAAAAACACAGCAAATATCAGCTGCCCCCTTGGATGTCCTGAGAGGTAACAAGACATACTGCATGAAGCTTTCCAGCAGACACTTACACTTCAGCAGAGAAGGGAAAAAGTAACAGGTTACTTGAAACTTCCTATAATTACTCAGAAAGCAAAAAAATCCCCTCTTATTTTTCCACAGCTCTTGTTTTGAGAAACAGTTTTAAAAGTTGTCAAAGTTCTATCAGCTAAATGAAAGGACTTTGCCTTTCAGACAGGGAGCACAGCTGTGTGAGAGTCCTACACAGTTCTGCACAATGGCGTCCAGCCTCTCATCTCTGCAGGATGGGGTGGCACTGGAGGGTGAGGGGAGGGAAGAGCCTTGCTCACCCTCTTGTTGCCTACAGGCTTACGAGTCCCTCCCAGTGGCTGCAAGAGGTCTGTCAGGTGCAGAAGGCAGCCTCATGGTGCAAATGCCCATTAGTAATTAGATGAAGACCCTTGTCACTTCCCAAGTATCTCATCTGAAAATCATCACTGCTGTTTGAAAGGATGTTTGTTCAGGAGTTTCACAGATTTGGAAATCCCCCCATAAGTGGTCCTGTTTGGAGATCTCTAAGCATCACAAAAATGATGTATAAAAGCAGTATAACAAAATGCTTGAACAAAATGCACTAGTCAACAGGGTGATATTTAAGCCCACTTACATTGAAGTAATGATGGGCAGATGGACAGATCCCTTGAGTGTGGAGTCAACGGGCATACGGTAGAACACAAGATGAGCACGTGCAGAAGTATTGTGCTCTCAGTCCTTAGGTGATTTCTCAGCACTATGAAGAGTTTCTATGGAATAAAAACCAGCACCTGTCACTCTATTCTTTCTTTCTATGCTTACAGAACCATGCAAGAATGCTAAAGAGACAACTGCAAGCAGAAAACCAGCTTTTTGCCAAGGCTTCTCCATATTCACCACACAGCTTCAGTATTTTGTCTCCAGCACCAGTTCTTGAGATCCTAGCCATAGCTCTCATACCTGCCTTTCTGCCTCCATTTTCCAATCCTTCCTTCCTTTCAGCATGCACAAACTCAGCATGCAAATGAGGATCCAAACCACGTCTACACACATACCTGCACAGGAACACACAGAGTTACCCTGGTGATCTCTAGCATAGTTCTCCACCACAGTACATCGGCGGGCCCTAATTAAGGTCATTTCCTGCAGAACTTGAGGGATCTAACCTTTTATCTGCAGGTCATATATATCAGCCACTGAATCACCTCAAAAATAAAAAGCTACAGCATCAAGAATAAAGAAACCTGCTTTGGTTTGGTACAATGCATCGTAGACTACAAAAGCGTGGGTGCTGCTTAAGGGCTGTCAAATCATTCAAGCAGCAGAAGCAAGAGCCACTAAAACTCATCTGGGACAAAGTCATGCCATCTGGATTTCCAAAGGTTTTGAAAATGCATTTGGAAATGAAAAACACACAACAGCTAATGCACTAGATATTTCACACCGGTAGACTAAGATGCAGATATCCAATTTACAGATAACACAACAGCTTCTTTCCCCTTAGTCATAAATTCCAGGATGATCAGATTTTGAATAGCACTCCCAAATACAAAAGAAAAATAGGGCAGATGATGAATATTTTATCGCTGAATTCTTGCTATACATAATCATATTATTTTATTATCTCATGCTGTGCAGAAAAAAACATGGGAAATGAGGCTAGATTTGTGAATGATAATAATAATTTGTCAAGCTGTTTGATACAAGGATGAAAATACAATAAACATGATTTTAAAAGCTGAGATAGGAAGACTGGCTACTGCCATGAAATGAGAAAACGTGGAAGTGATTTAAGGGTATTAAAGGAATGTAAAAGAGTCTGTGATAGAATAATTTATATAGCAAGAGCAACAAAATAAAGTACAAGAAACACTAGCAAAAGCTGTATCCATTAAGGCAAAAGGTAACCATTTTGACAGTTCTGTGAAGGAAAGATGAATAAACACCCTCATTACACATCTCCACTCAAGTTTCACCTTGACTTAGAAAAAGCCATTTCCTTAGTACACTGTATTTTGATTATGCATGGATGGGGAATACCTTCTGCTAACAGTATTCAGATACACATATCCTAATCGACTTTTCCAATAGTATTTGTTAGAGTTCAAGTTTCCTTATGAATTACCACATGAAATGACAAGTTTCAGTGTATTCAATCCCAATGTTAATCCAGCACTGTAAACAAGCTTTTTTTTTAAAAAAAGAATTTTAAGAAATCAACCTTTTGAAATCACAAAGATGTATCTAAAGAGATAATGCAGATGAAGCTCGGTAGAGGTGTGCAGAACCAATCACAGAAGCACAGAGGCTGGAAAGGACCCCTAGGTATCTCCTGTACAGCCTCCTGCCAAAAGCATATTCAGCTGGAGCAGGTTGCTCAGGGGCCTTCTCCAGTTGGGTTTGGATACCTCCAAGGATGGAGGCTCCTTACTGCAATTTGACAGGGATAAAACCTGGACAGAGTTGCTGTTTATGTGAGAAGTAATGACCCAGGTGTTTCAGTCACTAGCAAAGAAATGGAAACATGGCCCACAGATAAGGTAATCATATTAGCTTTGGCCATGGTGTCCTGGCGTTTCATTTGAAGTGTAGTAGTTCTGTTCCTAACTGTTCTATGTCTGTATCTTATTCTCAGAAAAACCCTGTAAAAACATAAAAAAGTGAAAAAACATAACATCTGAAAGAAAATAAAAATTTGGGTGACGTATCTTGGAGAACACTGATTGAGAATTTCAATGCTGTTGTTTTTATTTTTCAAGAAGGTGGTTATTCTCATTCCTGATCTATCTTTAAAAACATCAAGCTTCTCCAGGTAGGATTTTAAGTCTCCACAGTTCACTACGGATTACAGACAGCAACAATAATGCTCTAAATATGAACTTTTAAATATTAGGTTTCCAAATAATAACCAAAAGATGAGATGAGGACAAATGTAAATATTTACCTATGTGCAATGACTCAGACTGTCTGTGTGAAACTTTGGTGTATAATGGGAAATAGTATCACATGCCCGGGTATCCAGCTGTCAGATTTGATTATTTGAGTTATGTTCGCTCATACCAAGATTAGACACTCTGTACCCAGCCTGAGTGAGAAATCAAATTGGACAAATTCCTTTGTTTATAACTCTGTAGTAGAAAAAGGTTTAAACAGGCCCTTCTTCTGATCCAGTACAAAAAGCCCTTGAAAGCAGTGAGAGCCTCAAATACCTGAAAGACTTATAATTAGTCAATGTCTGAAAATCCCTGAAAAAGGTACCAGAGATAGAGCTCCCCTCAAGGTTCCCACATATCATTCCCCTCTTAATTAAAAAAAGTATAAAAGCAGAATTGAGATCTAAACCACATTTCAGGTATTTTTATCCGCTATGCAATCTCAGGAGTTGTGTGCTAATTACCTCTAGAAAAGCCATGCAGAAATTAGAGCCTGCCCAGGTCAAATTAAAGCAGGTTTTCTCTTTGGCTTGCAGGTGACGCAGGAGAAGCCTAGGATCCCATGATTTTTATGCCCTGTCTTTCTGATCCTGATTTTCAGTGAGTGCTGCACTTCAAAGCCTTTTTGGTTTGAAAAACCAGAAATGGAGGTCAGAACGCCAACATTTCCCTGTTGTTTTTATTTCTATATTAAAAGATTAACTGGATGTTCACTGTACCAGTTTTCATTTCAGAAATCACGCATGGCCTCGTACGGCACAAGAGCCAGGCTAATGCGGCCAGCCTCTGCATTTACCAATCCAGAACCCCACAGCAGCACTCAGAGCACACGTCTACAAGAGGTGCACATACAGGAGGCATCATTCTGCATTACTACACGTACAGTGAAAGGCCAGACATTTACGTCATGGGAGATGCAGGACATTGTACTGCTGAATACACATCCATAAACAAATGCAAGGCATGAATGACTTTTTTGTTATCATTTCCCCTTTTTACCTCAAGCCTCTCCCAAGGACTATAATTTAATATTAACTAACTGCTGATCTCAAGCATTGCCTTTGTGCAGATGTATTGGATGTGAGACAAGAAAGAAGCCTCTACTGCATTTATGTAAGCTGTTGCTGGCATGAGGGAAAGAGGCAGAGGGACCAAGCATTACTAAGAGCAGAGTTTCAATGTATTAAGAGACTGGGGAAGCTTATCCATTTCCTTCTGTGTGTCTGTTTGACCTCCTTTAGGTGTCCTCTGTTTTCCGTAGGAGAGCTTCACAGTTTCTCCAGAACCTCAGTCAGGGAATAAGAGCGCCACAAATATTTGTCCTAGGCAATTTATCTTACTGCACATGTTATTCTGATAAAGCTTCTCTTGAGAGTAAAGCATGACACCTTTCCAGTGAAATACACGAACCTTACTTTCCAGTTTCACTGAGGGTCATTATACTGTGTGATCAACCTTGGCCTGGCTGCTCCAGGCCAGGCAGAGCAGAGCTTCAAAAACAAATCAGGGTTCCACTGAGGTACCTTAAATATAAATTAAAAAATGCATGGACTGACCTTTATGTCACTGAATGAAGCCTTGTATTTTTATCAGTTGTGACAAACTAGATCAGGGAAGGAAGCTAGGTATTTCAGATTATGTTTTTTAGATAGGAAAAAAAGAAGAAAAGAAGAAAACAGAGTTAGATGTGAAATACCTGTCCAACTGCATAAAGAAGCACAGGTGTCACAGTCCAGTGCATGCACCAACCCTAAGACATTTGTCCGACACAAACAGTATCAGCAAAAAACCCTGTATTGTTAAATAAAGCCTTACCTTTCTGCTATAGATTTCCTTGGGAAATAAAAATCCTCTCCTGCGAGGTAGGCAGCTGCAGTTCCACCTCCAAAATAGGTTTTCCTCAAGAGGGGGGCAATCCGGTTGTTTACCAGTAACGCTCCTAAACCAGTCGGGAATCCAAAGATTTTATAGAATGAGATGGGGATAAAATCAGCTTGGTGAACTCCCAAGTCTAATGGAGAACTGCTCACATATGAAGCTGCATCTAGTAGAACAAACCACTTCCCTGGTATTTTGACAGGGCGGAGTTTTCCAGATTTTATGTCCTGTATCCATGAAAGGGGATATTTGGTACCAGAAAAATTGCTCTGAGCTGGATAAGAGAAAAGATGAGGTGTTGTGCAGTTTTGTTCTTCAGCTGGTAATCTGTTTTCTTCTGATAACAAGATTTCGTTTGGTTTTATTGGAACAGACAAGACATTCATTGAGGCAGTTATCCCCCTGATACCCACCACAGATGTGTGGCTGTCAGTTAGGTAACAAAATCGACTGCTGGGTTGCTTTGTGCCTTCAGGTATCCAAGGGAATGCTTCTGCTACCAGTTTAAGTGCAGCTGTGCATCCAGATGTAAAAACGATCGTGTAATCTTCAGCAGTAGTGTGAAAGTGTTGCAATATTCTGAAAAAATGGAAAAAAAATGATCCAGTTATTTTCTGATTTTTGTATTTTATTGCTATGTGATATAATTTGTTTTTCCTTAGCATAAACTTTTCTACTGAGATAAACAGAAGACAGATTTTGCCAAACACCGCAGTAAACTTCAACAAGCGTAAACCGAATAATTTTGTCACAAGAGACACTTTCCAATGCTGCAGTGAACGTGGTTGTGTTTTTAAGGACAGAAGCCAGTTCTGCCTGGCTCTGAATAGGGTGGCCAGTCTGGCCCCTCAGTGGGATCAAAATCAAGCCTGCATACGATTAAAATTACACTGTCCCTGAAAGAGCCCACTTTTATTTGCAAACTATTAGGGTTTTTAGTTTACAAAGTATTTGGAGCAGACAGAATCTCTTTCAGTTTAAAAAAATAATCTACTTAAATACTGAGCATCCCAATTAAGGGTCACAGGATTCAATAGGGAAACCTTAGCATACAGCTTTGCTGCTTGGTTATATTATTAATAACAGAAATAGAAGATAGCAAGAAGCAACATATGCTTCCTATGTGCCCTATGCACACAAGGCTGTAATCTTTGTAGTCAAGAAAGATAGCCTAAACCAGAAGCAACTTAATGTCTTCCAATGAGCCAGACTATGAAAACTCCAGCAAGCTGGTCTCTTGAGACACATCTACGCTACATACTCGTTCATGTTGGGACAGCACTTCGTTGGCTTCTAACTACCTTTTGTGAACACCGTCTAATGCACCATTTAGTACCCATGCTAGCTTATGCATCTATTACAGTTTTGCAGTGTGCAAGATGGGTCTTTTCAGAGGCGGAGGAACAGCTTCAATTCAGTCACCTTTCCTACCTTTTTGACCTGATGAACTTTCTCTGAATTAACTTTTATAAAACTTCTACTAATATTAACAGGAAATTTAACAACCATCTAAGAGACACAAGCTTCAGTGCATGGAGCAGAGCAAACAAAATTGAATGAGAGCATAAATGTTGCTGCTTAATGCTGTCTGGTTTTCAAGGAAAGTAAGATGTAACAGGGTTTCTCAGTTCATCTCTCCTGCTGCAGAGCGTTTCTGTGAGCAACGTAACGTGTCAGTGCTGTCCAAGCAGCTGGCACTCTGATCTGTGTAATTCCAAGGTACAGACCAGCATTTGGAGAGCCTATGAACTCTGGTTCCCAATGTATGTCATTAAAAGTTTGCATGTTTTATGTACCAGGAGATTCCCTTACTGGAACAGGCAGAAACTGAAGACACAGTTGCATTTAAATATAAGTTGTACAAAAGGTTATGCAACAAATTCAAGCTAAAATTTCCAGAATCATAGAACAGTAGAGAGAAATGCCTTAAAGTTTTATGTGTGCAGTTTGACACTCGAATGCTACAGGCAAAGGGTTGTAGAGCTGGGTGCATGGGGTGCAGCAATCAAAGATTTAACACTGGAAAACAAACAATTGCAATGACTTTGGTAATTAGGTCTAAAAAACACCCTGCAAAGGCATATATTTTCTTGGTTGAAGGGAAGTCTTATTGTACTGAGAATTACAGGATGCACAAATGGATTCACAGGCCCAATTGAGACTTGAGTTTCTTCCGGACTTAAATTTTTGAAATCTGATGCAATTGGTAGATATTTTATGTCTTCTGGAAATGAAGAAAGAATTTCAGCTTTTATGAAGGACATCATGAGGTCATAGATTAAGCTTTAAATGTTCTGAGAAACCATTTGAAAGAATTCATAAGGATCTTTCAGAAATAGATCTCCGTGGGGATAGTTGCTGCAAGCCTTCACAGCTCCGGTCATAGTTTTTAAAGACGGTGTTCAGAGAAACCAAACTTCTCCATTAGACTTTAGAAACTATATTGGGGATGAAGACAGGGACAATCACAAAAGTTTTTGTAGAGTATTGAACTGACAGCCTGCCTCGAACATCGCTGTGACCTGCTCTCTCTGGTCACTGAATCACATCCACTCCCCTTCCAAGCCTGCCGTACGGCCTTTTCTCACCACCATCTGCATTGCAGCTTAAAGCACATGTGTGTGTCTTTTAGGACACCTAACTGAAGGAACCTGAAACCCTCAACCCAGACAGTAGCCTCTGCTGAAGTTAAGCCAGGGGTTACCACTCAGAGCCATGCCCTGAATTTCAGTCCTTACATCATTCTGCCATTATTCTTTTTTCCTTGCATTCACCTAAATATAGAAAAGGTGGAAAGCAAGGCAAGAAAGAATCCTAACTTATTCTTCAAGAAGAGAGCAGGACAGTATTAGACTCTTGTTTCTAGGGGGAAGGAATTGCAGAAAGTGGGTTAGTAAGGAGGCTGTGTCTTTGTGGTTATGGCCATAATTTTGTATGTGGCCTATTTTTGTATGACGTATAATCATATGGGCTAGATCTTGGAATCATTACACTGATATAAACAGAAATTATAAAAAGGTTGTGCAATTCCAAGGAAAAAAGAATCAATAACATCATAGTATCAAGCTTTCTATTTTTTCACCTCTGTGAGCACTAGGACAAGTTACGTATTTGCATATATGTGCACACACAATACAATTCAAGTTAAGAAGCTCGGTGACAGGAACAAATTCTTAATACGTAACATCTCTTCATAAGAGCAAGCTGACGAGCAGCAACAAAAAACACGCTGAAGACTGTTATCAAGCCTGCTCCTCTTCTACTTTCTATGCTTTCTCTGCTCTCCTCCCCAGTCTTTCGGCCACACAGGCTGAGTGGGAGGTGAGACACAGCTAGGCAAAATGCCAAATTTTGCGCAGGAATAACAACCTGCAGTTCTACACAGGAATTGTACTCGCTTACCGCAGCACTTAATTTCATCACAAGACACCGTAAAATGACAATAGCTGGGATGGAGGAATGGTGGATCAGGATTTAATACTGGGATGCTCTTGTCCAACCATTAATATCAACCAGTGAGTACTTTTATTAAACATTTTCACAACTTTACAAAACAATAAATATTATTTGGGGTTGTTTAGACTCACCGATAGTGACAGCTCTATGTTTAATTCATAAATGACAGAGACAAAGCTCATGCACATCGCTAGTAATTAACTATGTTTAGTTTTTAAATCATTCTGAAATAAAATCTATAAAATAACACTGATGCATTTATCTATTCAGTTCAGTACCAGAAATTGACTTTCACATGAAAAAAAAATCAAGCTTTAGGGTAAAATTTTCAAAAGTGCCCAAATGAATTAGAAACATTTTTATGAAGGTATTTAAGTTCCTAAAGCTAGAGAAACAACCAAGTTACATTTCTAATTGGCTTCAATAGGAAACAGGTTCTTTTGTGAATCTCATTAGGTACCTATTTGCATTTTGGGTCTCTAAATGCCTCATAAAATTGCTACAATTCCAGTACTTGCAAAAGAGTTTGAATTTTCAAAGTCAGACGTTTTGGCTGAAGTATTTCTAATGTTAAAAAAGGAAAATAAAAAAATGAAGCAGTATCAACTCAGTTAAGGGGATTTCCTTCTCCAGAATGACTTCTGATGCGCGGAGCAGAACAGCTGCGAGTACCTCAGAATAAGGTTTATAAAATAAATACCACAAACTCCTGAACTAGAGCTGCACTGCTATGATAAAATCAGAGTACTTAGGGGATAGGTCTGAATGACTTCTGCAGCCCACAGTATTACATCCTCTGTTTTGACATGACTATTGGGAAGCACTGGCTACTACACATGGAATTCCTAATGCTCTCTGTCTTCATGTAAGACATACCCCATTACAGTGAAATGCAGTTCACCTTTATTACACTTCTGGAAGATTTATAGCCATATATAAGGTCGTTGTTGGCAGCAGGACTAAAGACTTGTGGTAGAAAACGGATAGCTTAATCTACTATAGCTCACAGCTGCAAACAGCAGTGGTATTTTACAATATTACACATTTCCACTTTTCAAAGGACTCTTTGGAAGAAATGACTAAAAGGAGAATCGTTTCATTAAACAGCTGTGTCATCACGGGGAAGACGTCAGCAAGGCTGAGAAACTTGATGCAGTACCTTTCTTTCAGGCTGGCAAGGTTGAGGAGAAAGCTACATATCCCATCTTTGCAGCACATTGAAGACCCACCATGACCAGCCATCTCTTTTTCCCTCTCCTCTCACCTCCCCAGGAGCACACAGATCACAACAAAAAGTCAATAACACATGTCCAAGAAGCCAATCCAGGGAGAAGTCATAGAAAATGCCCTGACTTGACCACACTTCCCTGTGCACGCTTGTATTCTGAGACCTCTCTGTTAGCTGGTGTTTAATCCTTTCAAAAAAGTTGCCACGAGAGTTTTGTATCTTCATGACTGCAGTTGAGACAAAATGCCTCACTACTCTACAGTAAACACTGGGAGGGAAAGTCAATTAATTTGCAGCAAGCTTGCTGTCTCATTTTATACATGTAATACCCAAATAATTAATAATGGGCTTTATATTTAAAGATATCTATAATCAAGTCATACATTTTGAGGAAGTAGTCATATCATCTAACTTATCTAATCCAACAGCCTGAATTAATAGTTTAATTAGAACTAGACACTCCACACTGCCACTGGCAGCTCTGCAGAAGGTAAAAGCTACTGGTTTGTTCAGATACGTTAGGTACACAGTGTCACCTAAAGTTAGATAAAAGGGATACCTTCCAAAGTTGCTGCCTGGCTGCTGTTACCTCATGCAAGAAACACCATATTCCTCCTCACCACCAGCTCTTCGATTGTGGCTCTTCGCAGCAGATCAGTAGCAGCGCTCCCAAAGGTACAGATGTCCACACTACACCATTTCCATTACGGCCTCCCCAAATTCATTTGATTTACATAGCATTTCTTCCGTGCTTCTAGGCTTTAAATACTTCTTAAACGTGCTTTGTATCTGTTCCTCCATTCTCTTCAAATTTACCATTTTGCAAACACCTGTAAAAAGCTGAGTAGCAACTTACATTGCTAGTTTTGGGTCCTTCCACACTTTCATTCCAATTGGTGCAAACATTTTTGCTTCTGGTTGGCAAGAACAAAATATGGCCAAGGAGTCTGTTATTTTCATGTTTTACATTTGTATTCATATTTTTATTTAGATTGTATATGAGCTTTCGTAAGTATTGTCAGTACAATGATTTTCTGCCCAGTAGTTGATCTAGCTAAAAACGACCCCTTTTAAAAGTTTAAGTATTGCCATTGTAACAAGAGATTCAGATTTGAAGACAGAAGCATAGTTATCTATTCAACAGTATAAGTTTAAATAGCACTTTATAAATGCTCCTTTTCAGCTGCACATTTACATATAAAAATATTTCTTATTATATTTTTTTTCCATTGTCACACTACTCAGGAACACAAATCCACTTTGGGCTTGTATTGAGATGCTTAGCTTGAGCTTCAGAAATTTCATCACACCATTTTCTGCTCTATAGAGACTCTGAAAAGATGTAACAATCTGTTGTCTAAGGAATAGGTTTTGTATGAGTGAGAACTAAAAAAATTAAAAAAGACTTATGAGTCAAAAATACCTTATTTTAATTTAGATTTTTTTTTTAAATGTTAGAGGGTAACACTTTTCGTAATTGGTGTTTTAATCCTTTTCACACACATGTGCGGGTGAGAAGTATAAACAGGGACTGCATCTACATTTCTGGGTAAGAGCGTTTTAACCTTCCTCATTTATTAATTAAGAATCATCTCCAGCTATCAAAGCAGTCAGTTCAAAATCTCTCATGAACTTCAGTGAAGGATCCTAAGGTCTTGTAAACTGCTGTATTTGTTACAGACAGCAGGACCTGCACCTTGCTTTTAGGCTTAACTTAACATGCAGCAGTAGTTCTTCCATACATGCTCTTCTCACTATGTATATGAAGCAAAAAGGAACAGAAGGTGTGGGCATCCACATTTAAGCCAATGCAGAAGGATACCTTAAAGAAGTACATACTACTTTACGTCCCAAATTTTCCATTCATTTCTCTCACTGGCAGAAGTGACAGCATCACATAACTAGTTACAGCTATATCCATTAGGGGAATGCTCTGCTTTACCAAACTAAAAAGACAGGAATTCTCGGTAGGAAATGTCTTATATCTTATTTTGTAAAGACAAGGTCCATTCAATACGGTATGTCACAGCAACAAATTGTATTTGTCATTGTCAATTCCCAATCGAAACAAAAGCAAACTGAAATCTATGAGTATTTTTAAGAATCAAATGTATTAAAGCAGGAAAAAAAACCCTAGCAAATCTGTCTTCCTCCAGCAAAACATTACCTTAATGAAAAAAAGCCTTGTAAAGGTTTGGGTTTTTTCTCTTAACGCAGTTTTCAACAGAAATCTATGCCACATCATCTCTGTGATGTGTGCAGCTAACCCAGCAGAGGTCCATCGAATTGAAGGATTTGCCCATGGATTAATACCTGAATAGGGAAAGCACTGGGATAAATAATCCTTTATAGTTCTCTCTCAAAATTTGCTCAGTCCCCTTCCCTGTTTCAGTTTCCTCAGACTGACAACGCAAAAATTTAAAACTTTCAGAGCACGTACTAACTGTGAAATAGGCATACACTATTTATCCTTGCTGGTTACATCCACATAAACTTGTTTTTTGACCATTTTACTGGAAAGGCACTCATTCTGAACACAGCTTCTTCCCATTTCTGCTTGCACAAGAGTGATTGGTATCTCACCCATTTACACTACTGCTGCTTACAGCAGCACTGAACTTAGCTCCCTGAACGTATGAAATAAATGACTAGCTGGAACGCACCTCATAAGCTCCCCTTGGCATAGGCAGGTGATGGAAAAATGCCTCCCTTTCTACTTGAAAGCATTACTTTCTTTAGGCATTCACGCTCAGCCATCTGAATTGAAGCATTATAATCTGTTACATTTATTCTCCGGAAGGATTCACCGGAGACACACTGTGGAAATACCCTTTTGCTTACAAAGGGGTATAGTTGGTCTTCACCAAATAAATCCCCTCTCCGGTTCTGCAAAGCTGGCAGCGCAGCAGAATGCCTGGAATTTCCCTTGCACAACATCCTTAGCTCTTGAATGGCTACCAAATGCCTTCCTGATGCCTTGATGAACACACCCTGACCAAAAGGTGCTGATCCTCATTACAAACTACACATCCAGAAGGAGTTCAGAGTCACACCAAGCATACTGACAGAGCAAACTAAAATTTCGGGTGGTATTATGGCACCGCATATAACCAGCAGAGCAAAACAGTGGGAAGGAATCACGAAAACCATGAAATCTGACACTGCAGGCTACCTGTTGGTACAGTTTGTTCTAACACACAAATATATAACTCCTCTCACTGACAGAAGCCTGTAACTCCTAAAACTTTCTAGATGTGGCAGAAACCCCAGGGTAACTGTTTCCTTTGAAATTAAATAGTTATTTTTCTGTGTAGAGAGGGAAGATCAATAGCTACATTATTTTAAAACCACTATGTGGATATTTTTTGTAAGATCAGCCAGATCAGTTTACTCGGGTGCTTGAACAACTGCCAAAGATTTGTAAACACACTTGTGCATCCCAGTATTTTCATTAATTAGGACACAAATGACTCTGCAAATTTACACCATAGGTTCTTCAAATGAAAATTCACCACCTGCTATTCAAGTCAACCAGGAAGGAAATGGAAAAAATAACCCATATTTTAGGTAACCATTTAAGGAGGACTAGCCGTAAACAGCAAACAGCTCTTGAACAAACCATTCCAAACTGTATCTGCACAAACTAACTGCCAAATAGAAAACTAAAAATGAATCAGTTTTTAAATCATTCATGTATTAAAATTCAAACAATTTTTGCAGCGCCTTAAGTCAGCATGAGGAAGCAAAATTAAAGCAAAAACATAGTAGGATTTTGTACATAGACTAGCATATCGCCTCAGTTGCTGTCTAGGGCAGCTTTAGCATGGGATGTCATCATCACAGTATTTTCTTCATAAGACACACCAAATAACTAAGGTCACTGTATTTTCCCTTTCCAAACTCTTCCTACCTAGCACAGACCATAGGTTTTTTTTTAGGCCTCCCTTGAGCAGAATGAAGAACACATCAAGACTGACTTCAATACTGAAAACTGAAGGCAGCGCAGTACCAGCCAGAGGTTTCACTTCTACTGGTAATATGTGTAATATTCTATTCACAGGCTATGTGAACAAATCAGAGGTGGTGCATATGGAAATTTATATCACCGTAAGACATCTACACTGTGGACACCAGAGCACGTCACCCTTTGGAGTCACCCAAAAGCCACAGGCTCTATGGCAGACAGCTCACCTGACCTAAGGTGGAAGTCTACTTCAGGCTGAGATGTCTCACCCTGGACATGCCCAAGTCCTTCCATTGCCTGCCAAAAAGATCTAAAATGCCTTGCGCATTGTACACAGCTCCTCTTACCCAGCCTAACCTCAGCTTCAGTACCTTTGGAACACAACCATCCCTCTTCCCAGTCTTACTCAGTGAGTCCTGATCTCTAACCTTCCCACATGTTCTGAGCTGCTGTCGGAGAGATTCGTTCCTCAGTGTTGCAGTGTCTAATTAATTCTGCTAATGCCAGCAAGCATCACTGGCATGAGGCCTGCCTACCTGCCCTAGGGATATTTGCTGGTAATTGGTCAGAAGTTACTTCACTTTGTTTTCTGATTCTTGGAAAGCGGAGCATGACAGCTGGCTATTTTCCAGCAGTATAACAAGTATAAAGTTGTAAAGGTTGTTTCAGAAAAAAAAGATAAAAAGAAAAAAAAAGCACACTTAGGTGTTCTGATGGTTCCACACTCTCAGATTTTTACAGTGCTTAACCTTTTAAGTAACCTCAGATAAGAAATTAAATATTCTTTAAGATGTTGAAAAAACTTCATAAGCTAGACATTTCTTTTTTTCTTTTTTTTTTTTTTAATAACATACCATTGCTTCCAATCTTTTATTAACATTGTTCTTTGTTTAACTTTTCTTTAATGGCATTTGTTTCTAGATCAGCTTTGGCCTTTAAACTGTCTGCTTCTGTGAACTCTCCAGCTGTGGAGTTTGGATTCCACCCCCCCCCCCCCCCGCCCCAATAGTGGTTTTGTAACTAGCTAAAAAGCTACAGCAATTTTTCCTGAAACAGTATGTCATTTACACCAGATACTGTGACCCTAGTCTATCTCATTTCCCTGTTTGTGCCAGAGAATGGATGTGTGACAACTAATAACTGTCTACAACCCACTCTACAAAATGGATTTGCCATCAAAACCAAGTAAGTTTGACTTATTTGCACGTTACCTGGTATTTTGGATTGTAAAGTGCAAATAACAAAGCATAGCTTCAAAAGCATAACCCTGCATTTCTCGTACCATCCAGCAACAATTAGGCTTATTCTGTGGTGCAGGAGTCAAGCACAGACATATGCTCATTATTTAGTCTTCCACTACTTACTTAGTCTCTGCATTTTTACTTTGGGGTGGTATTGCCTGGGACTCAGGGAGGTTTGAGAGGCAGTAGGAGAGCAGTTGTGTAGATGAGCCTGTGCAACTCCTGTGTACTGGGGGCTTCTCTACACCGGTTCCAAGCAAGTCCATTCCTGAGCTGTGCTGGGGATCAAAGCACAGCAGTTTTGACAAGGTGTGCTGGTCCCAAACACTCCCACATGGCTACCAATCTTCTTCCACCGTCTTCTTTCTGAAGTTATGAAGTCTGACACATCTAGACTCAATCACTGCCATTTATGGTTATCAGACAATGGACACACCAGAGTCTACAGCCTGAGAAGAGTATAGCTGCCTGCCTCCTCGGTAGGATGCACCACTTGGTAGGATGCACCATCTTCCCAATGCTGGGATCCATCTGATGGTTCCAATTCCTGCTCTGAAAAAAAGTCTTGACCCTAATCTTGAAACACATCAACCACAAATGAACATTGCTATATCAGTGACCACATATGTATTGCTGACTCTTTAATATTAAACCTAATCTTCTGGAAAAATTGCAAAATACAACTTGAAAGGAGACAGACAAAGACAAATGCTTTCATATCAGCTACATAAAACGGACCCACAGCAGTGATGAAGTACTCTGATCCCACATGTCCAGAAGCTCAGAAACTGACTGTTTCCAACGTAACCTTTTAGATCCACCTCTTCAACCTTTTTCCACAGTATGACTGATGGCGTGGCTATAAAAAAATCATTACATCCGTAGCTAGAGCTTTCTTTCTCAAGGGGGAAAAAAAAAGAAAAATGAAGAAGGGATAATTTCTTGCAATTCATAAAAGGCTGATACAGTGAGTTCACATTTACTTGGGAAACACTTAGGCCTAGAACTTCAGAGGTACTCAGGTGCTTAAACTGGAATTAGATGATTTTGTGAATCTGGGTCTCAGTTACTATGGTGACAGGGACTACGGCAAACGCTCATACATAAATAGGCCTTATTTCATCAAGGGTTACTTTTCAAGTACTATGCTTTTGTCTGGAAATGGCTTTAGACGAAGATGTTAACCTGAAATCACCTGAGTCTGCTTTCAAAATACAGAGGGCTTATGTTAATCTATTCATGCATTTCAACAGCATTTTACTTTACTTGGCATAGGTATCCCAGGCAAATCAGACAAATCCTCAGCAGCAGTTTGTACTTCCCCTTGCTCTAGTGAATATCCGCAAGAGTGAAGTCTGGAAGACTGCTGGCCACTGTTTATTTGCCATTTGTTTTTCATGTGGTGTGATGGCCCCCCTCAACAGCGTAGCTCCGATTTTGCTTTCTAGGAAGAACATTGAAGCATTTTACACGAAACCGCAAAAAACTCCTATCAGTAGGAAGGGCAGGGGCAATAATACGAAGAGCAGAGCCAGTAAACCTTGGCACAGGAGTTCTTGAAACCTGCAGGACCCTCATACTTTGGTAAAACAGTGGACTGTCTAACTCACTTGTGAGTTAGAAATAACACAATACCATGAATGTTAGTGAAACCTGGTGACCATAATTATGGAAATACGCAAGAGTGAAAAGCTTTTCGGCTTGTTTGTTGAGCTGACCAAAGGATTCTTGGTGTCAGTGTGCACTTGCTGCACACTGTTCGCACTGAGACACGTTCTTGTTTTGGTTCAAACAACCTCAGGATTTCCCAGAAATTATGAATGGATGTTTGCTCATATGGGAAACATCACTTCTGCCTGTCAAGTCGCTCTTCATTCACTTTAAATCCTGACAGCTGTGCTTCCAGCGCTCCTGGGAGTTGAGGGAGAAACTGTTCTACACATGATGGATGCAACAAGGCATAAATGACTGTTGAGGGATACTCTTGTCTTACCTTAAAACAGAACCTGGTTGTGATCTACGACAAACACATTAGGGAACAAGGAACAGCAAAAGCATTTTCAGGAGCTCACAAGTGGCATTTTAAGAATCATAAAAAGAAAGCAGCTTAGAGGGAACTTAAAACAACATAAAACCCATAGCATCACAAAACCTCGAAATAAATGCCATTGCTTTTCTAATTGAACCGAAAATATTAATCAAACTCAGGAACCAGCCACTGCATATGCGAGAGGTAGCTAAGAGAAATATTTTGTAACTTGTTGCAATCCTTCCCATATTGTCTGAGGATCATTCTGTTCAAAACAAAATGGACATGGAAATTATAAACCGAAAGTAAGGTGTCCCATTAGTTAATTCTGATATAAATTAAAACTGCTATTGATTAGAAAGTTCACTCCAGAGGATGTATTTTAAGTAACCTTTCCTTTTTGCAGTTTTTGCTGCCTGGCAGCAGCAGACCTCATGAAATCAAAAGTAACTAAAAAGTATACTAAGAACGATAATTTCCTGTAATCCTTCTACACTGCATCCTCATCTTGTAGAGCTGCTAAGCAGAAAACCTGAGCCAGAAAAAGTAGTAGCTGCCTTGGACTATTCTTTTTCTCACTATCTAGCTTCTAGGAGATATAAACCTGATCCACGAGGCCAGGAAATCCAGATGTGAGATGGTCAGTCCACGTGTGGACTGACACCTATGTCCCATACATTCTGGGAAACATTCTGAATAACAAATTCATCATTGCTGTGAACCACTGCAACTTCACTAAAGTCAATTACAACAGGTAAGGAGCAATATTTACGAACCTGGTTTTGACTTCCCAAGTATGCCACCCTGCATAGCAAAGCCACCAAAAAAATCAGGTCAGGGAAAGATTCACAAAATGAGCAGAGGACTACTCCCATGCATAGGATATTGCCATGCACAGGACAACATACCCTGCTCAGCTGAAACAAAGTACTCAGCATCTTGTGGGAAGAGACCCACAGATCACACCTTCAAAACAGTGATAAAGTTGACTTTTTAAGTTCAAGATTTTTTACAGAATAAAACCAGAAAAAACAGGATGGAAAAAACCCTTATCGTGTTGGACGTATTTGAAGGGTTAATTTAAATGGGATGACCAACAGTTAAGAAGATTTGCAAAATTCCCCCTTCTGATTCCAGGTATCAAGGACCTTAAGAAAACGAAAGTAACACGTTGCAGCTGACAGATGAAATCTGCATTGTAGCCTTTCAGCACTTCAGCTGACACCTATATGTGTCGAACAAGAAAAGAAGCAAACCTCATTTTTCTTCATTACACGTAGATACACAGAAATTGCCCAATTCAGACTTGGCTAACTTCACAATAGTGTCCATGCTCATGCATCAATAAAAATTTTGTTCCTCATTACAAGAGGAATTTTGCTGTTGTTGAAGGGAGGGGTTAATTATTCTTTTTGTTATTACTGGTAAATTTGTGGCCACTGCAGCAGAACTAATAGTTGTGACAACACTGATCCAATTCCTATCAGTGTATACACGCGTAGGGGCACACATGTTGTTACATACTCACAGTTGCATAAAAGGAAGCCCTCTACCCTTGATTAACTTTCAAGGAAAAATATGGTCTAGAATTTATTGCTGACGGGATCCAAAAGTCCTGAAAATGTATTCAAGCTAAAAAGAAAGACTGGGTACATTCATGCATTACCTTGTACAGTGATGAAACCCTTTTGGGAAAAACGTAATTGAGTGAATAAATCTTACACAAAACATGGATTTAACCTATAACCCTCTTGCATTAGTGAATCTAAGCATTCTACAAATTCATCAAAATCGGAAAGCTTTATTAATGGCTGAAAAAAATACATTCCACGATACACTGCAACAGCCTCTGTGTTACTCTGCAGCATCACATTACAATATGCTAGCTGTTGTGAAAGTGATCTCAAATACAAACCCGATGGGGTGTGAACAGTAAGATCTGATCAGAGATTTAGGGATCTACCAAAGCTGTCCTCCGCAGCCTTTGGCTCAGATTCCGTCAGGATCAAGTCAGATGTCATACCCACAAAGCAGGAGAACAGAATTCCAAGACGTTTACTTTACACAAAATCTACTGCCTTTTCTGCTCTGTCTACTTTTTAATTCTACCTATCATGATTTCAGCACTATTTCTGAAGATTTGTCACACCTCTGATGCTTTGATATTAGCTTTGGTAACATCTAATATCACAAGGAGCAAAATGAAAAGTGCAGAATATATTTGATGAATATTTATTCAGAGTTCTAAAAACATTCATGATATGTATGTCTGTGCCCTTTGTACTGTACATTGCTTTCTGCAAACATCCCAGCAAATGTACAGCGAGTATGAATGATTACAGAATGTTCTAGGAAAGTAAATACTGAACTTGCAATTGTACACTGGAAATCTGATTCTAAGGGCTATGCTCTAAAAGCCAAAGGCAGAAGTTTAACACGCACCCTGCGTCTCATCAAAGGGTTCAAATTTTGAATTGCAAGATCTCAAACTGAATTGCTGGCAAGCAATCCATCCATCAAGGAGGTCAGAAGAAATTATTTGGTGAATAACAAACCACACCGAAGAACAGTCTAATTTTTATAGGCAATTTCCAGAATAAGAGATATGAAATTCCTAACAGAGAATAAATAATTATGTTCTTTGCCTAGCTCACTGTCACCAGCTGACTATGAATTTGTCCAGAAATGGACACCAAATGGAAATGTTTCTGCAGAAGCCATATTTAAAAGACAATTAAATCCCACAGGGATGTGTGAAAGCCCACCATACTGAAGTACATATTTTTAGCTATTATAATTTCATATTTCATTATGTGTTTGTTCAATGTGACAGGGCAGCAGGAGATAAGTGCTCTGGTGTATCATTTCATACTTTTTTTATCATCTGTCTAGACCATCTGGCTGCAACTCAACACTGCATGCCCCTAAAACAAAGGTAGATGCGTGAATTGTCAAGAGACGCTATCAAAGTCAGTCACCTATGAGTACTAGCAGAAGGAGACAGAAACAGTAAGAAGTCCCCTATAAAAAGCAGAAGGTCTCTTTCCAAATGTACTTTGCTTGTGATTCAAAACCAATTAAATGTGATGGGTACAAGACATTTTATATTGTTGATGCTTATTCACATTATAGATCTATTGGGCTCTTTTTCATTATGAATGATTTTGAAACAAGTTTTTGAAAAGGGCAAGAACTGCATACATATTTTCAAACTTACAGTTTAATTCTTATATCACCCTGCCTTTTGAAACTCTGCCATTCCCTTGCATAACAATATTTTCATAGCAATATAAAAATAAAGGTATTGTAACAGCCGGTTGCATACAACCTTCAAGAAAACAAATACCTTTACTTAGACCAAACAATTAGGCAAAACCTTGCTCTGTGGAGATTGGGTGGCCATCAATCAGGCTTTTATTCAAGATGTGTAGGTGTTGTCCACTAAGCCAGTGCTTATCACAGTATGTTTGACACTGCATGTATTGCTACAAGTCTGTGTGGCTCAAGAGTAGCCTTGGCTGCTTTACTTCTGGGTTCTCAACTCTTGCTACTCAATAGAGAGCTGCTATCAGGCTGATCAGCAAAGGGTGAGAACTAGGAATCATCACTCAGTGATTCACTCACTATAATATTGTTTAGACCACTGCCCCTATAGAAAGATTGCTGAGACTTCAGTACTTCCTGATCAGGTTCCTACAGTTAAGAGGCAGGAACTTAAGAGCCCCTACTTTGCACCCCCCTATTTTTCTGTTCTAAAAGAACACAGCAGTATTTTTGTTCAGCTTTTTATTCCCAGTAGCCAAAATCAAAATAGTTATCTTTACAGCAAACAGCTCCCTCTCAGCAGACACCAGAAGCAGTGGGATTTGCTTAGTGGACAACCCTGTTCCACAGTGTTGCACTTCCCAGGAACTCCTGAGGTTAAAGCAGTGTTTCTGCACGCTACCACGAGCTGCGCAATTTCTGTACGCTACTGAGATCTCCCTCTAAACCATTTACTCACACTGAAACAACCACCACCATTTTTTAGCTTACTCACTGTACATTTTGGTTAGAGGTACACCTATATCAAAGTGCTTCCAGTAATCCAGACACAAGAGCTTAACAAAAGAATATGAAAGATATAAAGCTCTGTTTATAGTTATCGCTATGGTACTGCTTTAAATTTATGTAGGGATGCACTGCTGATGTCTCACCTTTGCAGCACGTAAAGAACTTCATATAGCTCCCTGAATACGCCTCTGAAAGCAGAACACCCACAATGCTTGGTTATAAAGCAGATTCTGCTGCAGCGTGTCAGTTTTGCATCTGACAGATGTTGGACAGGTTCTCTCCAATTCTCTGCATACAGCTCATACAGCTACTGATTGATTTGTTTCTTTTCTTGAAACAGGAAGGTTACTGCTTCCTCTGTTGCTGTCTTCCCCTCCTCCCTCCCATTTGGCAGCTGTTACAGAAAACTCCTGCAGCAACAGCTATCACTTCAAATCCTGTCTATTTTTCACTGGAGGCAGCAGATGTACCCATAACACTTCACTAAAGTTAGTAAGGGAGTGTTGACATGACTTATCTGTACTACAAGATCACTACAGATTTATTGGGTGCTTAAGCCTTGGTTCAGGAAAGTATTTAAGCATGTCTTTAACTCTTGATGCTTACCCATTGTTTTCAATTTGTCTACAATTACGTACCTACCTAAAAAACTTCTTGAACTGATACACTACACAGTAAGCTTCTCACATTCACCCTCATTCTTCCTCAACCCCCACAAATTATTCAAATGTCTTAAATGTCATAACAATTTTATAAGGGATTCAATATTTCTTTATTCAATGTTGAGCCACACTGGTGATTTTTATTTAACTACAGGTCAGGCAGCAAAATGAAGGGGGAGACGCTGAGCAGAATTGTCATGGGTTTTGGGATAGCCTTTTTTGTTCCTTTCTTTGTTTGCATGAATGCCCTGATGTGAGGGTCTCTTAAAAGCACAAGTAGAGAGATTCTAGGTTAAAAAAGCTACTTTGCTTACAATATTCCTGCAATTTGCAGTGCAGATGTCTTCTAAGATCTCTGTGCTGGCACGCTTCTTTAAATATAACTTTCAAGGTTAATTTTTATCAAAATAATGCCAATTACCAACTTTTAATAATCACATTTCTATATTTTATATTATATTATTACTAATATAAAATATTATAATTAACATGATTTTATATTATTGCACTTCATAGTGCACGTTTTTTGAAAACTGTAACTGTTTCCCTTGCCTTCATGCTTCATCTAACATATGGCTGTAAGATTAACAGATAAGGACTGAGCTTAACGAAACCCACACCAAAAATCATCTCCTGAAAACTGACTTCCACTTATCACAAACTGGTAGTACAGACACACGCTTGGTCAATGCTATTGTTTAATTATTTTCATTCTTTTAACACAAAAGAAGTTCTGCTCACCCACAGGATCCCACTGTGAGAGCTTTTGTATGCGCACAGTACAAACTAAATTCCCTGAAGAACTTTGGGATGGCTCTGATCGCCTTCTGATTCCCAAGAAAGCCTGCATATGCTGCAGAATCGGCAAGGTTTACAGCAGAGCCTTGAAAAACATTTTACAACTAGGTGGATTGCACGAAACAAAATCAAACAGAAATCTTGTTTTTCTTAGATACATGTCTGTGTGCATGCATGCAGACAAAAAATACTGAAAGCTAGGGAGAAACACATGTAAATAAGAAGAAAGAATACTTGAAAATCTATGCAAAGGAACAGAGCTTCTATGTGCTCCCTAGCCAAGGCTAACTGAGCAATGAATTAAGAGAAAGAAAAAACATACACTCTTGTAGTATCTACTTTATTCAGTGCATAAGACTTCATATGGACCAATGGAGATAATATGCGGTTTTATTGTCCTTATTATTCTCGTAAGGATTAAGGTTATTGTTATTCTTAGATATTGCTCAACAACATTACAAAGAAAAAAACCATATGTCTGCCACAAAGTTGCAGTCCTTTATGATCAACTGAGGTGCTATTATTTACTCTGAATAAGAAACCAAACAGAGGTTTGGCTTTTAAGTCATGATACATAGGTGCTAAAAATGTTTATGCATTTTGCATAATAATTCAATAAGCATTTTAACCTTTATTTTTTACCTTTACCATTATTACGTTGAGATACGACTGAACAATCAGGGAATTCAACAACTTAGGGTTGTTTTTTTTTCCTCCCCTTGCTCTCTCTTTTCCCCTTGTGCTTTGGCAGAATATTTGGTAACTGATGCTCAAAATCCCAGGTCAGAAAAACACAAGCATTACAACTTACTCACACATATTCTGTTGCTCTTCTACATTCACTGTTATCTACAGCAATCAAGGTACTTTGATTCTTTGCAATTCTTAGAAAGCTACAATCTGAAATCCTTACATATGCTAAACTTTTCGCCTTTTCTCTGCCTGGGTGGTAATATTTAGGCATTCATGCTATTAAGTGTCGTATGCCAGATCCTGCAAATTGACACTCTTGCTAGTAATTCCATGAAATTTATGCCAAATAAAGACTGCTAAGATAAGAAAAAGTTGGCAAGTGCGAGCATTTATTTCTCTTAGGTTTTGTCCCAAACAAGTTACCAATATTATTTAATTTCAAACATTACTTTCCACTAAGTCTTTTGAAGGAAAATAACAATAAAAAAAATCTTTTGAATCTCTCTGAGCTTTAACTAAAGTACATTTACACAACTTAATATAATGTTCCAAGGCATGCCTGTTTCTAATATAACACATCTTCCTTCGTATGATCTCCTCTGCCTTTGGCATGACTTCTGTGTCCAACTCCCCACTATTCCAAATTCTGCTGCAAGGAACAGTTTCCTCCTTTGGCACTTTGACCAACGCGTTGCCCCTCAGTAGCTGTCTGTTGTCTCAACTGAACCAAAAAGGGTATTTTATTCTCAAGGCTCATTGTGGTCTTCTAACTTACACTTCTCATCCACTGCCAGGGTTTTGACTCTTGACTCTGGGCCACAAACCTCACCACTGTCTCATGCATTTTCAAATGGTTCCATGTCTGCTCTAGAAAAAGCTTGTAGCAAACATCCATTAGCGGAATATCCACTTACGGATATTTGATTACAAGTCTCCCTTGTTGTGTTCCACTTCTGCCACTCCCCAGAGTAAATATTCTTTCAGGAAGTGGGACACTGGCACTATTACTCCTCAGGTTGATCTCTCTTGTCTACTGGGTCTACTCTGCTCCCTTAAACATCTGTGCCCACCTGTGATCTCTGCTCTTACACCTAGATAATAAATTTTTCAGGAAAGAGACTACCTTCCCCAGAAACCTAACACACCAAGTACCACAGTATGCATCAGGTATTTTATTAACTATCCGAGCATAATTAAAAAGAGATGTATGTTAGGCGTTTGTACCCTAAAAGTATGAATGCAATCCAAGATGCACATAAAACATGAAGATTTTGGATGTCTGACTTGGTAGTGCCTCTGAAATTCAGGCTCAAGCAACATACCTCTGGCACCTACTAATGTTGATAACAGCTTAACTCATTAAACTTTTTTAATCAATAACTGATTATATTTTAAACTGTAACTGACAATTTTATTGAAGTGATTCACCAAAGAAATCACGGAGGATGTGTGAAAATGTAGATCTCCTTTCTCCAAAGTACTAGATAAAGCCTGTTTCTGTCAGCAGTAGAATCTGAAGTGTTTCACAATCAGCATGATGCTAAAGAGGTACTTATTAGTACCCACAAAAGAAAATAAAACCTTTTAATGTGAAAGCCACCCAGACACCTATAATATTTTTTAAACCATGAAACTTAGCTGCATCATCTACTCTTTGCTCTCAGTATCAGAAAGCAAGAGTGTGTACTAACAGGCACTGCCAGAAACTATTAAGATAAATTATTATGAAAGAATTCAACATGAATAAAACAGGAGTAACTGACCAAAAAACACACATACACACACAAAAGGAAAAGGTTCAATAAAGAAGCTTCATTTTGAGATTACAGCATAGTGGTTTCAAGTGATGTATTATTTTCTTTGGAAGTAACAAATTGTACTGCTAAAATAAGACATCCAAAGGGAAAAAGAAGCTTACTAATGATAAATTATTGTAATGTAAAAGCAACTGACAAAACAAAAATGCCATCAGAAGACACATTCTGCAATACATAAAACCCCATCTCTTCCAAGAAGCCTCTGAAATGCTAAGCTATTATTTCTTGATACCAAATGTAATTAAAGTACAACCACTTTAAGTGCAATCTAAACTGGATTAATCAATAATGCATCAACCCCATGCTCAAAATAGCAGGTCACTGTCACCAGGGATTAGCAGGTATCACATCTGAGAAAAAAGTGAGCACAGAACATTTACAATTCACCAAATATATGACGGACCAAACTCCACAGCCTTTAGACATTCCACAGTCAGGCAAGTCTCGTAGGAGAATAACTGAGCACTTTGCTGCTGAGTGAGGCCCAGGTAATTCTGCCAAATGTATGTAGTTAACCAGCTCCTACCACCAGGGGCTTGGTAGTCAGGTAACATTCCCTTTCAGATAAAGATATAAATCTACAAAAGGGAATATGAGCCAGCAGGATGGCCCAGCAGCCACAGCAGCAAGCAGCATCCTGGCCTGGATTACCAGAAGCACAGTCCATCCTCCTCCTCTACTAAGCAACCATTAGACCACATCAGGAGTACTGCAGTACTGGGCCCCCAGCACAGGAAGGACAATGATCAAATGCAGCTAGTCCAGTGGAGGGACATCAAAGTGGAGCACGTGCTCCACAGGGAGAGGTTTTTAGCCTGGAAAAGTGAAGGCTTTGGGGGGATCTAACAGCAGCCTTCCACTACCTGTGAGGAGTTTATCAAGAAGACAGAGCCAGGCTCTTCACAGTGGTGCAGCAGGAGGATGTGAGGCAAAAGATATCAAATGAAATGAGAGAGGATCCAACTGGACAGAAGAAAAAGCTTTTTCGCCATGAGGACAGTAAAGCAATGAAACAGCCTGTTGAGAGGGATTGTGGAGTCTGGAGTTCTTGGAGGTTTTCACATGGGTATGGCTTACAAGAACTGGATAAAGCCCTGAGCAACCTAGCTGACACAGCTTCAAGCAGGAGGTTGGACTAGTGGCCTCCTGAGATCCCCTCGAACCTGAACTAACCTGTGATCTTAGCACTCTTACAAAAAGTTAGCATAAGGTTTCTTCATTTCCTTTTATCTCTTCTTCCTCAGTATAGATCCCATTCTTTTCACCAAACACCTTCTCCTTACATTCTTCGGTTAAGGTTCCCTACATTTAAAGCACAGGGGATGACTGATATCTCTGGATGTTTTCTTTTGCACTTTACAGAAACAAGAAAGTGGGAAGTAGATCAAAAATGCTTCCCAAAGCATACACTGCTTTCCTCTTTGCAAGTGTGAAAACTGGTTTGATGTATGCCATACAACAAGAAAAATATAAATGGTTAAGTTTTAAATATTTAAGAACTTGAAGTCTGGCTATTAACTCCAACTGGATGCACCACCGTTTTTTTTTTTCAAAGCTGACTGATAGTGCAAGCATGCGAGACTATTTCAATATTTAGACAATTTCAAACACTGGTCAGATTCTTGACATCCACTCACACTTATGCCTGTTAGATGATATGATGAAAACACAATAATCAAGAGCAGAAGAAGAGATAATTTTACTCACAATTCATACTAATGAAGTGAATAATAAATTGTGTTCATGTAGGGGGGGAAATACTTGTGGACAAAGAGCTGGAGTGACTTAGAAGAGCTTGAAGTCCCTGGCACCGTGGGTATGGCCAAACCACTTGCCTAAAAATATTTAGGTTACTAGAACATAAAACAAGTCAGAAATTAAAACCAAAACCAAAACCAAAACACCCCCATGCTGTTCTTCTTTGTGTTTGTGTAATTAAAAAATAAAGCCTGCTTAAAAAAAATAAAAATCTCTTCTGAACAGCAGTTAAACACATGCCTAGTTTTAAATTTGGGCTTGTGTCCCAGTGAAGCAGAGGCTTGAGCTTTTAACTGATGCTTATGTGTTATCCCAAACAGCAACAGATAAAAGGAATGATTTTCTGGAGTGGAGGCCTGACACCATTTAGCAGAAGGGAAGTTTACGAAGGCTAACAGCAGCTCATGAAGTTCTGTCCATATCTCTGTGTGTCTTTCTGGCATTCGCCACCAGAGCTACCTGCAAGTCCTACAGCAGAAACGAGAAGGCAGCAAAAAGGCCAGTGGATCTAGTCTTCCACTTGTGCCTTCCAAAACAAAGCATTTAGAGTTATAATTAATTTTCTGTTCACCTCCTTTCTTTCTGATGGCTTCAGCTCTGTCTGCCAAGTACAAAATCCAAGGAAAAGGGACTGGAATTAAGTTTCCTATGGTGTATATCTGTCTTCATCAGTGAGTCCTTCAGAGGAAATCATTGTTTTGAAATAATAAAACAATGAAGAAAATCTGGTACCAATCCATATTGTTTATAATACTTTTTTAATGTATTTTTTTTCTCAGTTTCCCAGATTTCATTGTATTAGATTTATGCTTGTAAAACTTTGAATCTAGATACAAAAATCATGGTAGTTCTGCATGTGCAAGATGAGGAGTTATGGTAGCAAATGGTTTTTTAAATACGGACTATTACAGATTTGCAGAAGCCAGAAGGGCTTGTCACTTCGTGTAGTTTGTGGACAGATTAAAAATTCCCATCCTAATCAGTCTCTGACATACAATTTTTATGTTTTATAACCATTTTCCAAGGAAAATAAAAAGGGCATTTTTACTGCACTTTGCATAGCTTTTTGTGAAACAGTTTGTGAGTAGGCATGATTGACTGAATTGGCTTGTTGCTGCTCAAACAGAGAATGCACTTGTCTGATTTTAACTCCTAATACCACTCAAAAATTTCGTGGCTAATTATACTTTTGCAAATGTAGAAAACCCACATGCAGAGCTCTAAATACATTAAGTTGCAGTTTTATTGCACTGATGGCTTATTGATTAGGGAAATGTTTTACACATACGAAACCAGCAAAAAACTTCTGTATCTGCATGTAAGAGCGAGTCCTACAAGAAATATTCTATGTTCTTTTAATATAAATATGAGGGAAGAAGCCAAGAAAATAGCAAGCTATGTTAAGGAAAACAATACAAGAGATGGCACATTAAAAGATTTTTTTGAAAAAAATGTCTAGAGCAAACACCACATATTCTTAATCTCCAAGTCACCTCTAGTTTATAGCTCACACTGTTGTACAATGACTAGGAAAAAGCACTTTGATCATGGAATCTACTTTTTATTTAAGGGATTCAACCAATGAAGTATTTACATGTGTTTAAACATGTCAGTTTTCAGATTCATAATTTTTATCTAAGTGCAGGATCACTACAGGTGGAAATCATGGGGGTACAGTCCTCAGATACAGCAAGTCAAGCACAAGTTGTTGGAAATAATCCCCACTGAAAGCAGGCACTGACGTTAGTTGAGGATGTGGCTTTGATTTGCACGGGTAAGCAAGAGCTAGAGGGATCCTGCAAGCATCCTTGTTATGAGGATGATTTATGAAATGACCCCATTAACACAGGGTAGGCCGTGTCTTCTCAGCTTCAAGAAAGTTTGACTAAAGAAGACAGTTTAGATGTACACATTTTTACATTTTGATTATATTATTTATCTTTTCACTGTCAAAGATATTTTCTATGCTTACAGAGACATCTTGACATTGCAATAAAGTCCAAAACACTAAAAGCCTCCCTCGATTTCACCTTGAGATGGAGTGGGGTAAACCACTAAATATTTCTCCAAGGGTTTTGGGAGCTGGACTTGCTGGGAGGTACAGGAATATAGGATCGCACAGAAAAGTTCATCACAGAGAAGCAACATCTCTTTCTTTAGCAACTTTGGCTGTGTAGTGAATATCAAAGATGTGTGCTTATTTAAAAAGGTGTTGTTAATGCACCCAAAAGGTTATGTTATGTTAACAACAACATACTTTGGATAGTAATGTTAAAAGTTTAAAATTATGAAGCCCTATTCCACTGTCTTCTGTTGTAGCTTACCTATAATCAGCACCTCCGCTTACCTATGTTTAACTAATTGGTAGTCCTATTCAGAAATGTCAGCAAGAAATATGATTACTTGAAAGAAAGCACATTTGTATAACATTAAATCAACAGCTAATTAATGTAGCAAATAACCACTGCATTTTCATTATAATCATGTAATCATTCTAAGTGTATTGGTTATAGCAACAGTCAATTTTATTACACAGATATATCTCTGTTTTGATTATGTTGTTAAAGCATAACTATATGGCTGTCTGTTTCACGTATTAGAATATTCAGCATCCTAATATCATGTTCTTCCACCTGTTCAGGTTATGATATTCATTTGGTTGGGCTTTAAGACGTACCCCTGGAATTATCATGAGCATTAGCTGATAAAGGAAGAGAACAAGACGTATTGAAGGAAG